>NW_011494852.1:1459707-1471857 GCF_000754665.1 Bison bison bison | reverse complement strand
CTACTGTGAAGAAGGCTGAGCGCCGAAGAATTGATGCTTTTGAACTGTGGTGTTGGAGAAGACTCTTGAGAGTCCCTTGGACTGCAAGGAGATCCAACCAGTCCATTCTGAAGGAGATCAGCCCTGGGATTTCTTTGGAAGGAATGATGCTAAAGCTGAAACTCCAGTACTTTGGCCACCTCATGCGAAGAGTTGACTCATTGGAAAAGACTCTGATGCTGGGAGGGATTGGGGGCAAGAGGAGAAGGGGACGACAGAGGATGAGACGGCTGGATGGCATCACCGACTCAATGGACATGAGTTTGAGTGAACTGCAGGAGTTGGTGATGGACAGGAAGGCCTGGCATGCTGCGATTCATGGGGTCGCAAAGAGTTGGATGCGACTGAGTGACTGATCTGATCTGATCTGGTCTGAATAACCCATCAGAACTGGTCTTGCCTTACATTCCTATCAAGTGTGTGTGACTGCTTATGAAACTGTTTGTGTCATCTTTTGGGGCCCCAGAGAGCTCCGGTACCACAGTTCTTTATGTCTCAGCACAGAAGACAATTTAGTGAGCAGCGAGGAGGTAGATAAGAAGTGATTTTTTAAAATAGGATGCTTGTGGGCAGGCGAGAAATGGTGCACTCCGAGAACTTACTGGACTATATAGTTTTATAATCAAAAGAAAAGTGGGGGGCTTCCCTGGTGGCTCAGTGGTGAGGAATCTGCCTGCCAGTGCAGGAGGCATGGATTTGGTCCCTGACCTGGGAAGATCCCACATGCTGTGGCGCAACTAAGCCTGTGTGCCACGACTTTTGAGCTCTGGATCCCAGGCGTCTCAACTACTGAAACCCACGTGCCCTAGATAGAGCCCATGCTCCGGGCAGAGGGAGAAGAACTTCTTTGTCTTTCTTGAGTAGACATCATGCTTCCATCCTCAGCTCTTCCTCCAGGTTGAGCAGGGTAGTTTTCTTGTCCCTACACAGTCAAGCTCGGTCCACAGATTATTGTTTTTTATGTGGGCAGAGAGCATGTCTTAGGGGTCATTAACTTCCTGAGCTCACTGGGCAGGATGTGGGTCTCATGCCACCACTGTTCTATTGTCTTGGGCATATGTCTTATGCCTCTCTTGCATGGTTTTGTTTCTAAGCAAGCCTGCCTGGTTTTGTGATTAAGCAAACTTACAGGGTCTCCCATATTTTTTCTACTTACAATCCCCTAGTGGGATTAACTACTTAATCACCTACTTTGTCCCTTTCCTCTATATCATTCTTCCCTCCAGGTGTTTACCCTTTTATGCTTCAAAGCGGGTAAAGGGCAGTGACTGATCATTAGCTACTTCTGGCTGAGACGGAACATTGGCCTTCCTGGGGAAGGAGTAAAGCGCCTGGCTGACTGTCCCTTCTCTGTTCGGAGAACTGCCAGTCAGTGTCACTGTAGTTAGCATCATCCTTTTAGCCTTCTTAGATGTTAAGCATTGGAGGATGAATCTACAAAAAGGTATAAATTAAAAGAAATACAACAAGGAGCTTTGGAAAAGTCATTAAGAAGGATTACAGCCATGATTTTGAAGATCCAGACCGTTTTCCTCAGTTTCTAAATCTAAAAGAGAGTCACTGAAGGCCTCAATCTGTTTGTTTCTGATTAGGCCTGGAATCTTAAATGTTTTATATTTTAGGGTGTATTGAGTCTTTTATCTCAGTTATAGATTTAATTTATTCTTTTCTATTTTTTGTTAATATCCTTTGATGATGAAGGGCTTCCCTTGTAGCTCAGTTGGTAAAGAATCTGCCTGCAGTGCAGGAGACATGGGTTCGATCCCTGAGTTGGGAAGATCCCCTGGAGAAGGAAATGGCAACCCACTCCAGTATCCTTGCCTGGAAAATCTCATGGACAGAGGAGTCTGGTGGGCTGTACTCCATGGGGTCGAAAAGAGTCGCGCACGACTGAGCAACTAACACTTTAACACTTTGATGATGCGAGTGGTTTCCTTGTCCCTCAAGGGACAGAGTGTAGCCCCTAATTTATTTAAAGAATACCTTCCATTAAAGAAATAGGACAGTCAGTCACAAACAGAAAGGAATGTGGAAATAACCAGCCATTGATGTTGTACGAAAGGCGTCGCAGGAAAATGTGCCCCTGTCTCTCGCCTGACACTCCCATTGCATATTTCTTACAGTTAAGGTTTCCCATCCTTTGGGTTAAGACCAAGAAGGTTGCGTTAGTCTGTGAGAAATTTTATCAAGTGACCCGCCATTTCAGTGACTGCCCAAGGCTCCGCATTAGTTATTTAGATGCCCTGTCTGAGCAGAGCCATTTTTGGCTTTGGGCCCCGTCAGTCTTTTGATTGTGAAATCATCAAAGAAGGCCGACCCCACCCCCCAACTCTCTGGTGCCTGGGGCATTCCCTCTTTCAATACCTTGGCTGTTTGCAAAGGGTTCATCCATCACAATCTTTCTCTAATGTGTCCCTTCTGTCCTCACAGAGCACACTGATTTTGTCTGGGTACCTATGGGCCTTATGGTCTACCGTGGCCAGATTGGCCTAAAAATCCTGGCCTTTCCTGTGGTGGTCTCAGAGTGGACACAGCCATTGTCATCATCTGGGCCTTTTGTTTATCTCTCTGGGTGTATTCAACCTTTTTGGCCATATCCCTATTATTGAAAACCAAGTAAGCCAATCAGAGCAAATCACTCTCAGGAGTCTGAGGACCCACAGTTGGCTTTTTTGAATTTCATTTCTGATGTCTGGGGAAGACTGGGCTATGAAATGTAGAGCCAAAAAGTCCTGTCCCTCAGGCGAGGAGGGATCTACCTAGGTACACTTTTTAAATGCTTCTATTAATCTCCCTTGAAAAACTGTAGGATTTTTATCTGGTCCCTATTGGAATTCTTTCACTTTTTTTTCATGGTTGACAGGTTTCATTGTAAGCTTTTTCTTTTTAAAACAAACTCCTGCCCCCAAGTTGTGACTGTTTTTATTTGTGTATTTTATTTTATTGGCTGCCCGCAGGCTTTCTCAAGTCGTGGTGAGCTGGAGGCTACTCTTCTATGCAGTTCAGGGGCTTTTCATTGCAGTGGCTTCTCGTTTGTGGAGCACGGGCTCTGGGGCTCGTGGGCTTCAATAGTTGAGGCTTGGGTGGGCTCAGTAGTTGTAGCACACAGGCTTAGTTGCTCCGCGGCATGTGGTATCTTCCCGGACCAGGGATTGAACCTGTATCCCCTGCATTGCAAGGTGAATTTTTGCACCATTGGACCACCAGGGAAGCCCCCATTTTGAGCTTTTTCATACCCTCTATTAAACAATTAATCATATGGTCCCATCTATTGCTCTCAACAAAGTGGATCTGATGATTTCATTGTGGATTTGGCTCAGGAGCAGCATAGTTGCCCAAGTGGTGTACTGCATGGCCCTCTTGGGCTTGAGCTGCCATTTGGTCAGCGTGGACTCTGGCTGCCAGTATTTTGTGCTGTTCTTTCTCAGGAGTGCAGCAGTGGGATAAGATTTGTAAATCTCTCCAGGTGAGATCCAAAGATTGGATCAACCTGGTAAACTCTTTTGTGAAAAGTTCAGGGATCCCAGAAAAACTTCCCAATTTACCCTCTGCCAGACTTAGGTCGGATGTTGAAAAAAGCACGTGAACTGTTACTGTTTCTTGATTTCTATCAGAAGTTTCTCTCAGAGGCAGAACCATCAGGGCAGTTGCTTGGTAACTTATACTGCTGCGGGTGCTAGCTCAGCTGAAAATGGGCCCCTTAGGTAGCTTGGGATACAAAGGAGGCCTTTCCTCACTCTTGGATGCGTTTTGTTATTTAGTCACTAAGTCACGTCTGGCTCTTTGCTCCCCCATGGACTATAGCCTGCCAGGATCCTCTGTCCATGGGATTTTCCAGGCAAAAATACTGGAAAGGGTTGCCATTACCTTCTCCAGGAGATCTTCCTGACCCAGGGATAGAACCCATGTCTCTTGCATTGGGCAGGCGATTCTTTACCACTGAGCCACCTCAGAAGCCCTGGGTGTGTTGTCCCGTAGGATAACAGCCTTGGTTTGGAACAGCAGTTCCCACCTGTGAGACAGCCCTCATTGGAGCAGCCCTTTTCATGGATATAGCAGGTTTCACCGAGCAATAGTTAGCCAAAAGTTTCCTTCCTGTGTCAAAGTCTACCTTGTAACTGATTCAAGATTTGTACTTACAACTTTAGATGTTATCCCTCCCAAAGTAGTCTCCCAACCAGGGGTTACTGCCCAAGAAATTGTTTGTAAGGAATACTACAGAGGGTATCCCAGTGGTTGTTGACAGTGAGCAAGATTTGGTCTAGCTGCCAATGGAATTAAAGGGTCAGCACTTGTAAGAGTCAGAGGGAGGGGAAGACTGACATCAGGGCTCAGGAAGTCCTCTGTTGGACACTTTGAGTAATTAGGAGCAAACTACCCTACATCTTGGAAGTTGATTCCCTTCAGTTTTCTTGAGCATAATGTACTTAAGAATACCTGATAAGAAGCCTGTGATCTAGGCGAGATACAATCCTTTAAATGATTTTTTTTCTAACGTATATATCCCCGATTATAAATTATAAGCATTTAGTCTTTATCCAAAGATAGATTACAGTGATCAGCTTTAGAAACAAGTTTAGAATACCTTTTTAAGAACTCTGTTAGGCTTCTCAGTAATATAACAACAAAGAGCTATTTGAAAAGTGAGTTTTAGATAGTAGATACTGACCTCAAGGAGCAAAATTAAAATTTAGTATCTATTAAAACATAACTTTTTTCTAAAATTACCCTCATCTTTACCAAAGACCGGAGAAGGCAATGGCACCCCACTCCAGTACTCTTGCCTGGAGAATCTCAGGGACGGGGGAGCCTGGTGGGCTGCCGTCTATGGGGTCGCACAGAGTCGGACACAACTGAAGCAACTTAGCAGTAGCAGTTAGCAAAGATAGCCAAGTTAAGATTAATTTGTTTGTAAAGGAAGTCTGGTTAATTCATCACATAGGCATATTTAATTTGTCCAATAAATCAGGTGCCTTGAATACTAAAAATTGTAAAAGGTATACCCTAAATAAAAGAGCTCATTTTAAACCTTTTTATTTTTCACTGTATGGCATCAGCTTTTGTAGCCAAGGAAGGCTTTCACCCATTAAGTAGAAGACAGAGTTGGCCAGGGAGCCAGGAAGAGCCAAGCAGCCATCTTGGATTCCCCATATCCCTGACTGTTTAATTTGCAGCTTTTGTATATCTATCTTAATTTTTTTTTTTTTAATTTAGGAGCAGATTGTTGCCATGCTACAGGATATCAGGATGGCAAAAGTCTGACAATAACGGGTTAATTTTTTTGTTGACAAATTGTACAACAAATATTGTATGAACTTATTAACTTTTAGTAAACCCAGATAAAGTATTTATACTTAATACTCATGAGTCTAAAAACATATCTATATTAACAAACTTAAACTACAAACTTCAATACCAAACATTAATTTAATATTAAATATTTCTGAAATCATGTGAACCTATAATCCATTTAGCTTAGTTTCTCTTATATTTGGAAGTGTTTTATTTTGTAAGTGCTTACTTTATTTTTCAAAGCCAGTTAAATTGAGCTCATTCACAAATTAACCTCAGCAATATTATCTAAAGACAAAAAGACACGGCTTACATGTATTCAGAGATTTCAGTTTCATTCTTAAACTTATTCATAAAACAGACTGCAATGCAGATTTATCAGTTTACAAATAACAGCCGGAAAAATTAAGTTTACAGACTTGAGTTTTAACAGGGATAGAAACAGAATATAGAAGAAAAGTCTCAGACTTAAAAACAGTGTAGATTGCCAAACCCTGTCAGAAGCAGTCCAAACAGTAAAATGTCTTTCTTTTTGCATACCATTTCCATTGTCAGCTGATCCCTTCCACATCTTTATGATCCCTTGCCACATTTTTATGGCAACCCATGTTGATGACCACCATTCCTCCAGTTTTATGTTTGTTTTTCCTTCAGACATCCATAATATCATTCACTTGACCCTTACCCAGTTCTTGATCAGAGCCCCAAAGCCTTTGGGGTTGATCAGCCTGTCTAAAACAGGCAGCCATTGGTGGAGTATCTTCCTCCATACTCTTGGCTCATGGCATCCCATGAGCCTTCTAGGACCTGACCCCAGACCTTCTTATCTTACCGCAATCCTGCCGCAGTCGCCATCTGAAACCATTTGTGTCATTTCAGGGGCTCCCAAGGGCTCTGGTACTACAGTTCTTTATGTCTCAACGCAGCAAAGAATTCAGTGAGAAGCAGAGGTAGATAAGAAGTGATTCATTAGAATAGGATGCTTGTGAGGTTTACACGCAGGCAGGCGAGAGATGCTTCGCCCTGAGAACTTACCAGACCACAGTTTTATAATCAAAGGAAAAGTGGGGAGAGGGAGAAGAACTTTGTCTTTCTTGAGTAGACGTCATGCTTCCATCATCAGCTCCTCCTCCAGGTTGAGCGGGGAGTTTTCTGCTTCCTACATGGTCAGGCCAAGTCCACAAAGTATTGTTTTCTTATGTGTGCAGAGAGCATGTCCTGGGAATCATTAACTTACTGAGCTCACTGGGCAGGATATGGGTCTCATGCCACGATTGTTTTATTGTTTTGGGGCATGTCTGGTGCTTCTGTTGCCTGGTTTTGTTGCTAAGCGTCTTCTCTTTTGAGTAATCATTAACTTACAGGGGTCTCCCATATTTTTTCTACTTACAATCCCTTAGTGGGATTAACTATTTAATCACCTACTTTGTCCCTTTACGCTGTCCCTGTCACTTACAGTGGGTATCATTGATCATTTTGATTTTGGGAGGTCAGGCAAAAATGGTATCATTACAGTGTGTATACATTCTAGAGTTGATTACATCCTCACTTCTGTTTATTTGCTCCTTACACGTGTCCTCTTGGAAATACCTATTTCTATCCTTTGCCTCCTTCACCACAGGGTTGCTCTTGAGTTCGTTTGTATATGAAGGAGAGTAATCCTTGGTAATGTATGTTTGCAAGTATTTCTCCCAGTATGTTCTCTCCTTTAACTTGTTTTACAAGCAATACCAGTTTAAAAAAAAAAAATATATATATCTTTTTTTTCCAAACAGATTTTATGTTGTTAAGCTTCACAATTCTTCCCTTTACAACCCTGCCTTGAAAGGCATTCTCCACACCAAGAGGAAACATTTATTTTGCTGTAGTTTCTAACAGTGCTTTGTTTAATTTTGAACATTAAATCTTTAGTCAATCTGGAGTTTGGGGATGAGTAATGAGAGGCAGGGTGCTAAGTTTTTTTTTAGTGTCTTTTTGGCTGTGCTAGGTGTTCGTTGCTGCATGCAGGCTTTGTCTAGTTGCGGAGAGCAGGGTACTGTGTAGTTGTGGTAGGCGGGCTTCTCATTGGGGTGGCCTCTCATTGTGGAGCACAGGTTCTAAGGTTCATGGGCTTCTGTAGTTGCTGCATGTGGGCTCAGCAGCTGTGGCTCAAGGGCTGCAGAGCGCAGACTCAGTAGTTGCGGCACAGGCTTAGTTGCCTTGCAGCAGATAGGATCTTCCTGGACTAGGGATCAAACTAGTGGTGTCCCCTGCATTGCAAGGTGGAATCCTAACCACTGGACCACCAGGGAAGCCCCGGGGCTGTACGTGTTTATTTTCACCGAAGTGGTGGCCAGCTTCCCCTGAGCTATGTCTAAGGAATCCATGTGTCGTGTTGGATGCTGTCCTTTTTATCCTGTGCCCCTCCTGCCCCCTCAGTCCCCCTCCCTCCTGCTCTGTGTGGGAGTTGGCACTGGCTCCTGCTCTGTGACTTCCTACTGGGTGTGGCTGAGGGGGAGAAGCAGCAGCTGGCGATGAGAGGATGGGAGGAGAGGAAACTCCTCAGTTCCCTCAGCTGCAGCCTGCGATGAGAGGATGGGAGGAGAGGGAACTCCTCAGTTCCCTCAGCTGGCTACCTTTTGCATTCCCCCCCCACTCCACCAGAGGACGTCCTGGTTTGGACCTCGCCTCAGGCAGCCACCTCTCCAAGTTCTTATAACTCCTTCTCCCCTTTGGCCCTTCAGCCCTGTGGTTCTAATGGCTCTGGAGGTCCCACGCCATCCCTGTGGTTTCCCATAACCCTACCCCCATCCCTGTTAGAGTTCTTCCCTTCAGTTCACATCAGGAACAGCTGTGTGTACCCTCCTTCCTGCCTGGATCTGGTGGATGCTCCAGGCTTTTCCTCTTCTTTGAATGGTGGGCTTATGTTATACACCTGATTCTCGAATCTGCTTCTGTTTCTGCTCCATATTTGGTTTCATTGTCCACTTTTCATGTGTTTTAACACCAAGTAGAACAAGCCTTCTTCTTAGTCTTCTTCTTTTTTTTTTTTTTAATACTTGTTTATTTATTTATTTTGGGCTGCTTTGGGTCTTTGTTGTGGCATGATGAATTCAGTAGTTGGGGCGTGTAGGCTTAGTTGCCCCGAGGCATGTGGGATCTTAGTTCCCTGACCATGGATCAAGCCCACATCCCTCTCATTGGAAGGCAGATTCTTAAGCACTGGACTACCAGGGAAGTCCCCTGAGTGGTGGCTTTAATGCTGCTCTCACGGATGTAGTCCTATAGAAGCCCTAGAGGAACTTTGTCTCCCAGATCATCCTCACCATAATTATCGTCACTGGTAACATAATTGATCATATTTGAAAACCATTTCAAATATATACAGTGTCGCTATGTTAGTAGAGGAGCTGATTCCAAACACCAGCACTTAAAGTCATAAAGAAAATCATAGAATCATAAAGCGAACAGAAAAGTTGGCTAAAAATGACACATGTGAAAAAACAAAAGGAGCCTTCTGCATGTCCTTGGAACTGGCACAACATCTTCTCAGGATTTATTCTGAGGAACTAATCAGAGATGTGCAGAAGGAGGACTGTCATGATTTATGTGTTTAACAAAGGAGGGTTAAGAATATCATGGTACATATTGGCTAGCACATAGTAGGCACTCTATTTGTTGAATAAATGAATGACACCTTTGTGCCTTTGGAGGCTTATATAACCATTGAAATCTGTGTCGTAGAATACTTTGTGGCATAGGAAAACATTTGATACAGTGCCAATTCAAGAAAAACAAGAGTGAAGCCAAGTTGTATATTCGTTCAGTACAATCTCATTTTTGTAAGTGGAGGGTGTATGGGTGCATGTGTAAATATTCACTGAACATATAAAAAGCAGAAGGGACTTTAATGTAGAAAGTGTGTAAAGAGAATACTCAGAGCCACTTGGGAAAATGTAATCAACAATCACTCCCTTCAACTTTTTGCAGCCAGGGAGAGCCAGCACTTACGTTGTTCAAGAACTCATTCTCCACACACATTGCTGCTGCTGCTGCTAAGTCGCTCAGTCGTGTCCGACTCTTAGCGACCCCGTGGACTGCAGCCCACCAGGCTCCTCCATCCATGGGATTTTCCAGGCAAGAGTACTGGAGTGGGGTGCCATTGCCTTCTCCACCACACACATTATACTCCTCTTATTTCTTTCCTGCAATACTTAACCATCTTCTAATATATGTTGCTGCTGCTGCTGCTGCTAAGTCGCTTCAGTCGTGTCCGACTCTGTGTGACCCCATAGACGGCAGCCCACCAGGCTCCCCTGTCCCTGGGATTCTCCAGGCAAGAGTACTGGAGTGGGTTGCCATTGCCTTCTCTGCTAATATATGTTATGTTGTACCTATTTCTTTTTTATTTAAATAAAAAAAAATGTTGGCCACACCACACAGCTTATAGCAGGCAGTGGGGGTTGGGGGTTTCCCAGGTGGCATTAATGGTAAAGAACCCGCTTGCCAATGCAGGAGATGTCAGAGATGAGGTTTCAATCCCTAGGTGGGAAAGATCCCCTGGAGGAGGAAATGGCAACCCACTCTAGTATTCTTGCCTGGAGAATCCCTTGGACAGAGGCGCCTGGCGGACTACAGTCCATGGGGTCACAAAGAGCTGGACACGACTGAGTGACCAAGTAGCAGCAGCAGCACAGCTTATGGGATCTCAGTTTCCTGACCATTGAGCCTGGGCCTCGGCAGTGAATCTCAGCCTCTGGACCACCGGGGAACTCTGTGTTATGCCTGTCACTTACTGTCTGTGCTCCCCTGTGAGATTATAAGTGCCATGGGGCAAGGTCTTTGTTTTGTTCTCTGAAGCAGCCCCAGCACTGTGTACAGTGCCTGGCACACTGCCAGTGCTTACCAATGTGTCTTATGATTGAATGAATTCACAGAACCAGCATCAAACACTGGACCCAGCTGGGGGTCTCACTGGGGTGCTTTGTTCGTGGAAGTGCCCTCACAGGGGTTCCCATCACAGACCCTGAGGTCTCATAACAGTCCCCAGACATGAGTTGCCTTTGCCATGTGTGAAGTCCCCACTGAAGATGAAGGTCTGAGCCCCTGAATATCTGTGATGTTTGCCAGTGTGATTGAACTCACAGTCACTTCCACAAGTCACTTCGCTCTGCTGCCAAGGCACTTTAATTTTTTAAAAAATATTTATTTATGTATTTGGCTGCACTGGGTCTTAGTTGTGGCACTGGGGGAGGGTGGGTCTTCAATCTTCATTGTGGCATTTCAGATCGTCAGCTGCGACATGTAGGCTCTTTAGTTGTGGCATTCGAATTCTTAGTTGCTGCTTGTGGGATCTTTAGTTATAGCATGTGGCATCTAGTTCCCTGAGAAAGGATGGAACCGTGACCTCTGCATTGGCAGAGTCTTAGCCACTGGACCACAGGGAAGTCCCCTGCCAAGATGTTTTTAAATAGAAAACAACTTCCCTTTTAACTGGGCTTCTCTGATAGCTTAGTTGGTAAAGAATCCACCTGCAATGCAGGAGACCCCAGTTCCGTTCCTGGTTCCAGAAGATCTGCTGGAGAAGGGATAGGCTACCCACTCCAGTATTCTTGGGCTTCTCTTGTGGCTCAGCTGGTAAAGAATCTGCCTACAATGTAGGAAACCTGAGTTTGATCCCTGGGTTGGGAAGATTTCCTGGAGAAGGGAAAGGCTACCCACTCCGGTATTCTGACCTGGAGAATTCCATGGACTGTAGTCCATGGGGTTGCAAAGAGTCGTATACGACTGAGCGACTTTCACTTTTACTTTTTTCCCTTTAACCAAAACAACAAAAGCAAAAGAATTTAAATATACGTAAACAAAACTAAGAAAATAAATCCCACCACTTAGAAAATCACTGTAGTGTACACGTTCCCATAAATTTTTATGAATTCTACCTGCATTTTTATGGGCTTCCCAGGTGGCGCTAGTGGTAAAGAACCCGCCTGCCAGTGCAGTAGATTAAAGAGACGTGGGTTCAATCCCTGGCTCGGGAAGATCCCCTGGAGAAGGGCATGGCAACTCACTTCAGTATTCTTGCCTGGAGAATCCCTTGGACAGAGGAACCTGGCAGGCTACAGTCCATAGGGTCGCAAAGAGTCGGACATGACTGAATTGACTTAGCATAAACGCATACCTTCAGATCAGATCAGATCAGTCGCTCAGTCGTGTCTGATTCTTTGCGACCCCATGAATCGAAGCACGCCAGGCCTCCCTGTCCATCACCAACTCCCGGAGTTCACTCAAACTCGTGTCCATTGAGTCGGTGATACCATCCAGCCATCTCATCCTCTGTCGTCCCCTTCTCCTCTTGCCCCCAATCCCTCCCAGCATCAGAGTCTTTTCCAATGAGTCAACTCTTCACATGAGGTGGCCAAAGTACTGGAGTTTCAGCTTTAGCATCATTCCTTCCAAAGAAATCCCAGGGCTGATCTCCTTCAGAATGGACTGGTTGGATCTCCTTGCAGTCCAAGGGATTCTCAAGATGCACAGTTCAAAAGCATCAATTCTTTGGCGCTCAGCCTTCTTCACAGTCCAACTCTCACATCCATACATGACCACAGGAAAAACCATAGCCTTGACTAGACGAACCTTTGTTGGCAAAGTAATGTCTCTGCTTTTGAATATGCTATCTAGGTTGGTCATAACTTTCCTTCCAAGGAGTAAGCGTCTTTTAATTTCATGGCTGCAGTCACCATCTGCAGTGATTTTGGAGCCCAGAAAAATAAAGTCTGACACTGTTTCCACTGTTTACCCATCTGTTTCCCATGAAGTGGTGAGACCGGATGCCATGATCTT
>NW_011494852.1:1443962-1459607 GCF_000754665.1 Bison bison bison | reverse complement strand
AATGTTGAGCTTTAAGCCAACTTTTTCACTCTCCACTTTCATCAAGAGGCTTTTGAGTTCCTCTTCACTTTCTGCCATAAGGGTGGTGTCATCTGCATATCTGAGGTTATTGATATTTCTCCCGGCAATCTTGATTCCAACTTGTGTTTCTTCCAGTCTAGCGTTTCTCATTACTATTTTACCTGTTTCTGGTTTTGAGTCACACCTTCAGTATCTCATTTTTCTTGCAGGATTTTATTCTGGAACATTACAGTGAAGATAGCTACCTCTACGAAGATGAAATAGCAGATCTCATGGATCTCAGACAAGTAGGTTTCCATGTGCAGCGGGATGGAGAGGAGACTGGCTGTGATTAGAGGTTGTCCAGTCTTCTGATGATCCCATTGTTGCACTTGAAGTCTTGTAGAATCAGTGGTGGTCGGGGGTGTTAGGGAGGGGCTGTCGGAAACATCCATTCATCTTTGCCACGAAAGAAGACCACAGAGGAGACAGACATGCATGTCTGAGCCTGGGTTCCAGGACTCATGAGTTCCTCCCAGCTCTCCTAGAGTTCATGATACCAGCAGCGGGGCCCAGGCTCCAGAGAAACTGTGTGTGAACATCTTCCTGGCCCGTCCATCTGCTCTCTGTTCACCCACTCACCCCTGCGGTGGTTCCTGTCCTTTCAGGCCTGTCGGACGCCCAGCCGAAATGAGGCGGGAGTAGAGCTGCTGATGAGTTACTTCATGCAGCTGGGGTTTGTCGAGAGCCGATTCTTCCCGCCCACCCGACAGATGGGGATCCTGTTTACCTGGTAGGTGCCTGAGCTGGGGCTTTCTATCTCCAGCCACACTGGGGAGCCTCAGCCCCACACGAGCCTCCTCTGCACTGCAGCCCCCTCCTAGTTGTCCCATGAACAGAGGAGAGCGTGGAGATGTGTGGATAAACCGGTGTTTGTTTATGAAGGGGATCCACAGGGAGAAGGCTCCGACAGACGGTGGCTTATTGCCTCTCAGAGCAAGTGAGCTGAGGAGAGGAGGCATTTGTGTGTGTGTGTAGAGGAGGCATGTGTGTGTTCGTATGTGTGTTCATTTTATTGTGAGGGAAACCCCAAGGCTCTGAGGTACAACTGACAAGAAGCAAGATTCTTGTCCCAGATGGGATGACGGTGGGAAACAAGTTTTCTCCCAATGACCAGGGCAGCAAACAGAAGTAGATCAGAGCTATTAAAAACTGAAGCAGAATCTTTGATTCTTCCCCAGAGTTGGTACTTTTGATGATTAGTGCTGTCCAAATATCTTGGAGGTGCTATACCTCTTCTCTGAGTTGCTTAGGAGTATGTGCATGCTTAGTCACTCAGTCTTGTCCAATTCTTTGTGACCCTATGGACTGTAGTCCGCCAGTCTCCTCTGTCCATGAGATTTCCCAGGCAAGCATACTGGAGTGAGTAGCTATTCCTTTCTCCAGGGGATCTTCCTGACCCAGGGCATTACAGGTGAATTCTTTACCATCTGAGCCACCTCGGAAGCCCAAGGAGTATGTGAAATGAAAGTAAATCGTAGCAGCTGAGAAGCATATTCAGAGTTAAATTTCACCACAGCAGATGGCTCTTGATGCTTGCTTTTGAAAGGAAGGGCAGATGACTTTTCCTAAAGGTGTGTTAGCTGCCTGCACATGAGTGAAAACCCCAAATGTGACTTCTTAGTGCTGAATTAGGGAGAAGCTCCATATCTATACCCTGGTCAATGTATGAACTTTAAAACATATCCTGAGTCTTCAAGGCCTCAGGAAGAATTATGAGGGGTTCGTAATTGCTACATTTCAAGTAGGAGCAGCCTTATTTTTTTTTAAATACACTTTATTTTTTAGAGCAGTTTCAGGTTCACAGTAAAATTGAAAGGAAGGTGCAGAGAGTTCTCATACACCCGCTGCTCCTGCACACCCAGCACCTCCTCCACCGTCAACATCCGCCGCCAGAGCGTTACGTTTGTTACAGTTGATGTACTTACAGTGGCTGCTCATCACCCAGCATCCACTGTTTACAGTTCCTGTCGGTAGTGTATGTTCCATGGGTTTGGACAAATGATCAATGACATGTGGGCTCCCTGGATGGCTCGGTGGTAAAGAATCCCCCTGCCAATGTAGGACACGTGGGTTCGATCCCCAGGTTGGGGAGATCCCCTGGAGAAGGAAATGACAACCGAATCTAGTATTCTCCCCTGGGAAATCCCATGGACAGAGGAGCCTATCGGGCTACAGGCCATGGGATCGCAAAAGAGCCAGACGTCACTTAGCGACTAAACAGCAAGGACATGCATCCCCGTTATAGCATCACACAGAGCGGTTCCATGACCCTGCAGTCTTCTGCGCTCCCCCTAGGCATCCCCGCCCCTTGGCACTCCCCAGCCCTGGCAACCACTGATTCTTTTTGTCTCTGCTGTCTTGTCTTTTCCAGAATGTCATATAGTTGGAATCATACAGTAGGTAGCCTTTCCGGATTGGCCTCTCTCACTTAGTCACATGCACTTAAGGTTTCTTGTGTCTTTTTATGCCTTCATAGTTCATTTCTTTTTTTTTTTTTTAAGTGTTGCGTAGTTTTCCACTGTATGGCTGTACCACAGTTTGTGTGTCCATTCACCTATGGAAGGACATCCTGGTTGAGAAGCGGCCCTGTTTCTCTTTGTGCTTGTGGGCGTCTTAACAGTATGAGCAGGCCCATAGTCTTGCTTGAGATAAAAGCCTCATTGCATGTGCATCTTTGAGTTTTATTCAAGAAATAAGTTTTGTCCGTTTTTACCCCCAAACGGCACTCACTAGCCAAGGGATCCATATTCTCAAAAGATGTTTCTTTTACATAGGTATGACTCCCTCACCGGGGTTCCGGTCAGCCAACAGAACTTGCTGCTGGAGAAGGCCAGCATCCTGTTTAACATCGGAGCCCTCTATACACAGATTGGCACCCGGTGCAATCGACAGACAGAAGCTGGGCTGGAGAGCACGGTGGATGCCTTTCAGAGAGCCGCAGGTATGTCTCCAAGGAGGCACTGCTGCTGAGATAGAGCTCTGGCTCTGCCAAGTGGCCCGGTACCTGAGCTGAAGGGGGTCTGTGGATCCTCCCCAGGCCCACGCTTGGCCTCAGAAGCCTGAAAGGGCCTGGTCAGCTTCCGGAGCTGGTGGCTCTTCCCATCAGGAAAATTGCTTCCTGGCTCAAACCCGGTCGTCTCCGTCTGACTGTGGCTCATGTACACAGTGGTTAATGATTAATCTTTTCCGAATGAGTGGCCCCACGGATGGCAGTGGATGAACTGTGTCTTTGAATACAGTTTTGAAGAAGAGAATAAGTTTTCTCAAGCGGTGAGAATGTAGGCTTTTTCTTTTTTCTTTCATCCGGCAGCCTGCCTCATCAGTGAGTGTTACCATCCGTGCCTTTGTTATGCGAATTCTGAGAAGCTTGCTCACCCACAGTTGCTCTTCTTGGCTCCCTGCTAAGTGACACTTAGCCCCAGCCTATGGAGGAGCAGGCGGTGGTTGGCAGCCCATGGGTGCAGTGGGTAGGCCTGTCTCATGGGTGCTCAAGGGTCCTGGCTGACTCCCCTCTAGCTGTGTCCTGCGGAGTTGGCATAGGGATTACAGGCAGAAGTGGCCACAGTGCTGACCACCGTGTGATGCCCGGAGCTGGCTCCATAATAAGTTTCTTTCTGTGCCAGTCCTTGTCACTCTACTTTGGGGTGTTACTCTGGCAGAAAATTTTGGGGGGTATCTCATTTTCCTCTGCAAGGCTGTGAAGAACCATGGCTTTGCCGTTTGGGCTGGTCATGATATTATTTGGTTGGG
This sequence comes from Bison bison bison, assembly GCF_000754665.1. Classification (NCBI taxonomy): domain Eukaryota; kingdom Metazoa; phylum Chordata; class Mammalia; order Artiodactyla; family Bovidae; genus Bison; species Bison bison. Next base: position 1,455,794 of record NW_011494852.1, on the reverse strand, counting down.
AGAAAACACCATGCTGAAATTTCGCGTGGGAGTTGAATTCTTTCACTGTAAATCCTTTTCTGGGCTCATCTTTCTCTCTGAAGAATCTGAAGCAGGTATGCCTGTCTCTAAGATTCCAGAGACATGGACAAAACAAAGCTTGAGAACAGAGTGAGAGTGGACCCCAGAGAGCCTGCAGCCTGGCCTTCCTCCTGCAGGGCAGCTTGTGCTTTGCAGCAAAACCAGAGGAACCAGTCAGATGGGATTTTGCCAGGAGGTTTTATTTCAGCTCTAGGTTGCTTTGCCAGTCAATGCTGTGACACTTTTCTAACACATAAGAAAGTCAGCTGAGGGCTATAGCATGAAAATTTCCACTAGAGTGACTGAGCTGATCTTCTCTGAGGTTCTGCAGAAAAAGCCTTGAGTTTCTGAATGACCCAGAGGTTAAGAGTGAACATGACCCCCTGCGAGTCCTTTAGTCATTCTGTCTTCCTTCACTTCCCTCAGTTGCCTCGTTACGTATGGAATTTCTCACAAGGGTCCAGGTGAGACAGGAATGGACAGGGAGCAGGCTGGTTTCCTGGCTTGATACAGATGTAAACGTTTTGGGAGAGAACTGGAAAACAAAAGTCTTCTTACTGGTAAAACATACATAACAAAATTACCACTGTAACCATTTTTAGGAGTAGTTTGTTGGTATCAAGTACAGCCACACTATTGTGCAACTGTCTATCTCCAGAACTTTTTTTTATCACCCCAAAGGGAAACTCTGTCCCATTAAACAATAACTCCATTCCCTCCTCCCTGCAGCCCATGTGTGTCTATGAATTTGACTATTCCAGATACCTCAGCTCAGGGTGATGGACCTACTTCACGTAGCATGATGTCTTCATTCATGTTGTACCATGTGTCAGAATTGACTTCTTTTTTTTTTTTTGAAGATTGATTCACTTATTTTTGGCTGTGCTGAGTCTTCATTGTGGGCTTTTCTTCAGTTGTGAGGGGGCGGGGGGGCTACTCTGGTTGCCCAGCAACGCCTTTTCATTGCAGTGGCCTCTCTTATCGCAGAGCATGGGATCTAGGGCACGCGGGCTTCAGTAGCTGCAGCATGTGAGCTCAGTAGTTGTGGCTCCTGGGCTCTAGAGCACAGTCTCAGTTGTTGCGGTGCAGGGACTTAGCTGCTTATGAGCATGTGGGAACTTCCCAGTCCAGAGATCAAACCCACCCCTCCTACATTGGCAGGCAGATGCTTTACCACTGAGCCACCAGGGAAGCCCTTGCCTTTTAAAAAATATATATTTATTTCATTTATTTGGCTGCCCCAGGTCTTAGTTGCAGCACAAGGGATCTTTGATCTTAGTTACGGCGTGTGGGATCTAGTTCCCCGACCAGGGATCGAACTGGAAGTATGAAGTCTTAGCCACTGGGCCACCAGGGAAGTCCCAAGGCTGAAAATACTCCATTGTATGTATATACCACACTTGATTTATCCTCATATCTCAAATGTCGATGGACATTTGAGTTGTTTCCACCTTTTGGTTACTAGGAATAATGCTGCCATGAGCATTCTTGTATAAATATCAGTTTAAGCCACTGCTTTCAATTCTGTGGGGTTATACTCAGGAGTAGAATTGCTGGTTTTTATGGTAATTGAGAATCAGAGTTTTCTAAAGATGCTTTGAGACACTAGTTTCATATTTTTGCTTCATCATTTTTTATATTCTTCAGTAGCAATGGTGAAATAAACAGGATATCCCTAACTAATGCTCAAAACAATTCCAATTGCAGGGGTTTTAAACTACCTGAAGGAGACGTTTACTCACACTCCAAGTTACGACATGAGCCCCGCCATGCTCAGTGTGCTGGTCAAAATGATGCTGGCACAAGCCCAAGAAAGCACGTTTGAGAAGGCCTGCCTCCCTGGGCTCCAGAACGAATTCTTCCTCCTGGTGAAGGTGGCTCAGGAAGCGGCCAAGGTGAGCCTTGCTGTTTCCCCTGACTTCTGGGGCGAGCAGGGTGCGTTGGTGTGGGCCCACTGGAGAGAGCAGGGGCTTCCCACGGCAGCTTGCCTGTGACCTGGGCAGCCTGCCCGCCCTGGCTGGCCAGAGCACTGGCTTGCGTTTTGTTGGCAAGTCAGTGTTTCAGATACGGATCACTGATTCCATCTGCAGCTGAGCCTAAAGACCAGCATAATGATGGTGGCCCAGGCTCCCTGTTAACTCTGACATTGACAACACTGGGAGCCCTTGGAATAGCTCCCAGATTGTGGAGCGGCCTCTGGCAGGGGCCGCCACAGAGAAGAAAGGGCTCTTTTTCTGCAGCCCGGATACGTGAGGGCCCCTGTGCCAGGCTCCCCACTCCCAGTGTTCCTTCCGTTCTAGGTGGGAGAGGTCTATCGGCAGCTGCACACGGCCATGAACCAGGAGCCGGTGAAGGAGAACATCCCGTACTCCTGGGCCAGCTTGGCCTGCGTGAAGGCCCACCACTATGAAGCCCTGGCCCACTACTTCACAGCCACCCTGCTCATCGACCACCAGCGTAAGGCTGGGCGGCCTGGGGCTCCGGGCTTTGGTCAGGGTTGCAGGCTTGCTGCCTCTGGGTGACACTGAGCTGAGCGAGAGCTTTCTGCTTGCCTGAGAGATGCTCAGCAGCCTGGGGGCAGAGGGTGGGGGTTACACGTAGGCCCAGGCAGCTGTCACACAGGGTGGGATGAGGGGTGATGTGGTATTGCTATTCGAGGGGGAGGGGGTAGCGTTTCTTCTGCCTGGGGTGGAGCTGACAGCTTCATGGAGATATTTCGCCTGGAATCCAGGACCAGGGCTAGATCAGGGAGATACTCACCTCAAACACAAAATCTAAGGGGATGCCCGTGAACTCAGTAATTGAGATAAAGTTTTAACATGTAATTGTAGATGAATCAAAACTGAGGCAAAAATTCACGGTGATCAAAACTTTAAAAGAAGACACTGTAAAACTTTAAATGAAGACACCGGTTGGGACTTCCCTGGCAGTCCAGTGGTTAAGACTCCGTGCTTCCACTTCATGAAGCACGGGTTTGATCCCTGGTCAGGGAATTAAGATCCCACATGCGGTGTTGCGTGGTCAAAAACAAATCAATAAAAGAAAATGAAGACGCAGATAATAACGGTGGTATGCTGAGCCACATTGGAGCATGAAACAAAGGAAATTTGATGTTCATCATGAATATTTTTGCATTAATTTTGATACTTAGAAAATTGTATTAAACTATTATATATACCTTGGTGGCTGGGTTTAGAGCACCTGCTTAAATTTTCAGCCTAGGGTGAACACCTCACTCTCCTCCCCCTAGTCTTGGGTCTGATCTGAGGTTGTAGGTGGGGAAGGGACTTTTGTTGCAATTTGTGCTCATCAAGGCAGCCCTCCAAGTAATGGAAAGGCCATCCTCTGGGGCCAGACTGCCTGGGTTCATATCTCAGCTCTGTCATTTACTAGCTAGGTGATCTTGGGCAAGTTACTTAGCTGCTCTGTGCCTCAGTTTTCTCATCTATAAAATGGAAATATGAAGAGATCCTATCTCACAAGCTGTTGTGAAAACTAAATGCCTCTGTGCAAAGCTATATAGTGCTTCTTATATGGAGGGCTCTCTGTGTTAGCTGCTCCTGCTGGGATTATTATAGTCTTTTGAGCGGAACTAGTCGGGTAAACCAATAGAAATACAGTCATTGAGGTAGGAACACAAATGGGGCAGAAGTTGGAGTCCTTGGTATAGTCATGGAGGTTCCTCCCAGGCAGGCACTGCCATCTGAGTTAGACTTGGGACTCTGAGGGGGACTTTTCCAGTGGAACGAGGAAGGAGAGGACAGCTAGAGTGAGAACAGGATCTGACTGGGTCCTGGAACGGAGGCTGTTGAGGTAGTGCTGGGTGGTTTGGTGAAGTTAGGAATGGACATGTACCAGGGAGGGTGCAGGCAGGGAGGCCCTCAGAGGTTTAAGGCAGGGCTGTGCTTGGAGGTTCGTGAGATGGTGACTGGGAGGAAGTAGAGATCAGAGCCTTGGAGCCAAATCATGAGCCCCTAGAGTGAGATTGGCCCCCCTGCACAAAGACCTTGGGTTGGATTGCCTGGGTGTGGCTAGGGCTGGAAAGGAGACCTGTTATGCCAAGTGCCTTGTTAAGCTGGGGATGTAGTTGAAAGCGGGATTTCAGTGGGTCTGTGGAGCCATGTATAAAGGCTGCACCACGGCCATGAGAAAGGATCTATCTTGCGGTTCCTGTTGCAGTGAAGCCTGGTGAAGATGAGGACCACCAGGAGAAGTGCCTGTCCCAGCTCTATAGCCACATGCCAGAGGGACTGACACCCTTGGCCACCCTGAAGAATGTGCATCAGCGCCAGCTACTGGGTGCGTGCTGGCTCTCCTGCTCCCTTCCTCCCTTGTGTCCCATCTGACCCATCCAGCTGCTCCCACTCACTGACAACCCCAGACAGGATGCCAGGGCAGGGCCTGGGGAGTAGGTCTTCTGAGTCATTGTGGCCACTCTGGATTCAGAAACCAGGAGGCACAGTCTTCTAGTCTCAGCAGGCTTCCAGAGCTGTGTTCTCATGGGTTCTGTGTGCGCCCAGCCCTCCCACAGTGGAGCCAGTGCTTTGGCAGTCTTCCAGCTCCCTAGTGGTCCAGGGGATGGTCCTTGGTCATCCTATTCTGGAAGCATGCATTTCATAGGCCACACTTAAGAACTGATAATGAATTGTCCTAGTTTGGTCTCTAACAGATCTCAGAGCAAGTTTTCTGTGTCCAAATCTGAGTTCTTCCACCACTCAAACTTGCCCCCCATCCCACCCATGCACTTTCCCCATCTCAGTGATGGTGACTTCATCTTTCTAGGTTTGCAGGCCAGAAACCTAGGACTCACTCTTTACCTTCATCTTGCTTTCTCACCCATCTTTGATTAGCAAATCTTGTTGACTCTACCTAGAAAAATATCCCAAATCTGATCACTTCTTACCTACTACCCTGGTCCAAGCCATGCTTATGTGGTGCCTGCTTAATAGACATTAACTTGCTTAAACCTCACCCAACCCTATGAGATAGATGTGGTATGATCCCCAGTTTTCATTTGAGGAGAGAGAGGTCCAGAGAGGTCACACAGCTTGCCCAGCTTTTTACCAGGAGCCCTCGTGCTCTCATCTCACCCAGAGAAGGATAGGAGTCTTCACCGGTGCTTTTGAGGTTGGACATGGTCAGGCTCCTGTTCCTCTCTGGCCTCATTCTCCATCCTTCTCTGCAGCCTTCACTCTCCCCAGCGAAACTTCCAAGCCCCTTGTTGTCCTTAAACATTCAGGCATGCTGCTGTCCCAGGGCCTTTGCACTTGCTGCTCTTCTGGGAATGCTTCAGGGCTGTACTTAAGTTAACCTCCTAAAAGGCCTTTTCTGATCACACATCATAGAAGGGCGACTCCTCATTCCCCATCTTCTCAAGTACTACATCTGCCTATTACTTTTGTTTCTGCTTTATTTTTCTCCAGAACCTTAATGCCACATGACCCATTATACATTTATTTGCTTGTTATTTTTCTGTCTTCAATCATTAGCATGCAAACTCAATGAATATAGAGGCTAGCTTTTGCTTTATCTCTAATGCCTAGAACATTTGGTAAATGTTTGCTGAATGATAGTTCTAGAGACACAAGTGAGCATACTGCACACACATTTCAGAGGGACTGAAGCCTTCCAGGCAGATCCTTCAGGAAAGAGAATGTCCACCTTTCTGGGCAGATCCTTGGGCACTCAGGCTCTCCATGAAGTACTCATGTTGCAGTTTGTTACGCGTGACCGGTGGTGTTGATTTTCTGTGGGCAGGGAAATCCCATCTGTGCCGAGCTGTTACCCACCACGAGGAGTCCATGAGGGAGGCCAGCCTGTGCAAGAAGCTCCGCAACATCGACGTGCTGCAAGAGGTGCTGTCCGCGGCACACAAGCGGTCCCAGCTTAAGTACACTCAGCTCCGGGAGGACGATGACCTCCTGAACTTGACCGACGCTCCCGACATCATCTGTGAGTGGCGTGGGTGCCAGTGCAGAGTGCGCTGCATGAGAGGCAGGGCTGCTCAAGTGCTCCTCTTGCCCTGGAGTCCTTACTTTCTCATTCTCAGATCGAGGCCTCCCTCATGGTCTTTGTTGACCCTTTAGTGGCAGCTGACCCCCTCCTGCCCCTCATATCGCCACCTGTGATGTCGGGTCCTGCCACCTTGGTTGTGCTCCGACTTTCCTTCCCACTCTTCGCTGACTGCCTTTCCCAATCCCAGTCTCCCCTCTTGGCATTCTTGAGGGTCTCCTCTCCCTGGTTTCCTTCCTTTAGATTCCTTTCCTTGAAGTCTCATGACCTCCTCTGGGGTTGTAGCCATTACTGATAGTCAGGAGACCCCAGAAACTGCCTTTTACCTGGACATTTTCCCTATGCTCTATACCCACCCACATACCACCATTTTAATGGAAATCTGCACTTTGCTATCTGTCTGACACCTCCGACTGTATGATTTGAAAGCCACCTGCATCCTTATTCCTCCTCCAAGGCTTGATCTTGGAAGGTGTGGTTTCATTGATCTGTGTGTCTGTTTTTGTGCCCACGCTAATACTGTTTTGATTACTGTAACTTCATTTATAATTGAAATCAGGGAGCATGATTTCATGCTGGAGGTCTAGCTTTGTTCTTTTATCTCAAGATTGTTTTGGTTATTTGGGATCTTTTGTGGTTCTATACAAATTTTAGAATTATTTGTTCTAGTTCTGTTAAATATGCCTTTGGATTTTTGATAGTGATTGCACTGAATCAGTAGATTGCTTATATCCATATATATATATGTAACAGTTGGACATTTTAACAATATAACTTCTCTAGTCTACAGACATGGAATATCTTTCCATTTATTTGTGTTTTCTTCAGTTTCTTTTATCAGTGTCTTATAGTTTGCAGTATAGAGATCTTTCACTTCCTTGGGTAAATTCATTCCTATGTATTTTATTATTTTTGATGTAACTGTAAATTAGATTGTTTTCTTAATTTCTCTTCCTGATAGTTTGTTATTTGTGACTATACTGGATTTATGTTTATATAATGGATTTCTGTTTATTGATTTTGTATCCTGCAACTTTCCTGAATTCATTCATTAGTTCAAATATAGTCCATGGGTTTGCACAGAGCCAGATATGACTTAGCTACTGAACAACAATTAGGGTTCTCTATTTGTAGTATTATGTCATCTGCACATGGTAACAGTTTTACTCCTTTCTGATTTGGATGTCTAATTTTTTTTTTTTTTTGTCTAATTGCTATGGCTAGGACTTCCAGTACCATGTAAAATAAAAGTTGTAAGAGTGGACATCCCTGTCTTGTTCCTCATCTTAGAGGAGAACTTTTCAAGGTTTGTCATATGTGGCCTTTATTATGTTGAGGCTTGTTCCCTCTATACCCACTTTGTTGAGGTTTTTTTCTTTTTAATCATAAATAGATGCTGATGAGTTTGTTTCTGATTCCACATATAGATGAGATCTTGTACCACCAGCACTTTCTAAGCATCTCTAAGGTGTTGAGCACTGTCCTGAGTTTAGAAATATGTAAATAAACTGGTTAGCTGCTGTAGCCCTTGGGGAGGTAGTGGTCAGTTCTGCCTTGAAGGGCAGGAGTTGGGAGGTGGACGGTTGCCTGGAAAGGTGACCTTACAGTTTAAAATGACTAGACTCTTTCCAGGAGTTAGAAGAAAGGGAGTGAAGTAGCCCAATTGAGGGAACCTCCTTTGACCAAGCCCTCTCCCACCCCACTCCCTACACCTCTGTCCCCAGTCTCTGAAGTTCCGCCGCATTTTCAGGGACCAGCTTCTAGAGACAGAACCCTCCTCAAGCTAGAATCCTGAGTTTGTCAGTAGTAAAGTTGGCTAATGTCTGTTGAGGATTTGAGATCTGCTAGGGAGTTGGTGATAGACAGGGAGGCCTGGCGTGCTGCGGTCTACTCTTTATTGCAAAGAGTCGGACACAACTGAGTGACTGAACTGAACTGAAGTGAGGAACAACATTAAGCCTCAGATGTATATAGAATTTCATTTTACTTGTTCTCACCCTTATCTTAAAGATGAGGCAATGCAGGCTTAGAGAGATCAAAGTCTTTGCTCCAGATGACCAAGATGGTTGGTGGAAACAAGAATGCACTCAAGAATTCTCCTTTATGGACACAGGCTACTTCCTTGGCAACCTTGTCCGTGCAGTGTGGTCTGTGGCTATGAAGTAGAGACAACCTCCATAGAAGGAGGGAGATGCACAGCTCCTGGTGAGGTTTTCTGGGGATGGCAGCACCAGTCTTGTAGTAGATGAGCAGCCTGCATGAGCCCAATGCTGTGTGAAACAGTAAGAAACCACAGGGTCATCCTGTGAATAGAGGTTCAGCCTTCTTGGCATTGCCAGTCTTCTTCCCCAGATTTTCTTTTTTTTTATATTGTTGTTCATGTATTCTTAGCCTGCACTGGGATCCTTTGATAAACACTGACTAGCCTCGTGGGAAGGGTTGGCTTGTTGTTCAGTTGCTAAGTTGTGTTTGGCTCTTTGTGACCCCATGGACTCAGCATGCCAGGCTTCCCTGTTCTCCACTATCTCCCTGAGTTTGCTCAAACTCATGTCCATTGAGTCAGTGATGTCATCCAACCATCTCATCCTCTGTCACTCCCTTCTCCTCTTGCCCTCAATCTTTCCCAGCATCAGGGTCTTTTCCAGTGAGTCATCTCTTTGCATCAGGTGGCCAAAGTGTTGAAGCTTCAACTTCAGCATCAGTTCTTCTAATGAATATTCACGATTGATTTCCTGTAGGATTGACTGGTTTGATCCCCTTGCAGTCCAAGGGACTCTCAAGAGTCTTCTCTAGCATCACAAAACCATCAATTCTTCAGTGCTCAGGCTTGGTCCAAGTCTATGGCGCTTAGACATCCAAATCTTATGGTCCAACTCTCACATGTGTACATGACTACTGAAAAAACCATAGCTTTGACTGTATGGACCTTTGTCAGCAAAGTAATGTCTCTGCTTGTTAATATGCTCTCTGGGTGTCATAGCTTTTCTTCCAAGGAACAAGCGTCTTTTAATTTCATGGCTGCAGTGCCAAGAATATGATGGTGGAGCTATTTAGCTATTGATGCACTGATTTGGCAAACCCACTTCTCACTGTGAAATCCTCACATTGCATGTTAATAATGAAAAGAGGAAGCACGTCTTGACCAAAATTTAGTGTTGAAAGCATGGTATTTCCCCAAGAGCCACACCTGAAATGTAAGTTACTTCTCAGTAGGATTTTATGAGTATCAGAGGATGTCCACTAGAACAGGGGTCCCTAGCCGCTGGGCCTCAGACCGGTACCAGGCTATGGCCTCTTAGGAAACAGGCCTCCCAGCAAGAGGTGAGCAGGGGGTGAGCTGTGTTTATAGCTGCTCCCCATCGCTTGCATTACCGCCTGAGCTCCATCTCCTGTCAGATCAGCCGCAACATTAAATTCTTGTAGGAGCATGGATCCTAACCCTAAAGTCAAGGCAGAGTATCCTGAGATTGCCATAAAATAGAAATAAAGTGCCCAATAAATGTAACGCACTTTGAATCATCCTGAAACCATCTCTGCCCCCTGATCCATGGAAAAATTGTCTTCCACAAAATGGGTCCCTAGAGCCAAAAAGGCTGGGCACTGTTGCACTAGAATGCAAATAAGCTCCCTTGAAGGCAGGGAATTTATCTTATATCACTATCTGTCCCAGCCCCAGAGTGGGGTATAGCTCAGAGTAGATACCCAAGTGGACTTAGGCCTGAGTTTTCACAAATAACTTTCAATTACAGAATCACTTATGCTTTTACTTTTAACCTTCTTTTCCAGCTAAAACCGAGCGAGAAGTTGAAATTATAGTCCCACAGTTCTCTAAAGTGACAGTAACGGACTTCTTCCAGAAGCTGGTATGTTGAACATGTATTTCATAATGACTTGAGGGGAAGGCTTTTTTATAAGTTGCAAGTATGTAGAGATGCAATATGACATAATTTTGTTTTAAATATGTTGATCTTTTAGAGAAAATGGCAATGAACGTTCTTGTATGACTTTGTAGTGCAGATTATTGCAGATGGTATCATGAGTCTCTTGAGCAGGGCCGGATGAAATCTGTGAGGATGATCATTTCCTCTAGCTTTCAAATGCCTGACTCAGCCTTCCGATCCTAACCTAATGATGCTCTATTCCCAAGGGTCCTTTATCTGTGTTTTCGGCTAACAAGAGATGGACGGCTCCTCGAAGTATTCACTTCACTGCAGAAGAAGGGGACTTGGGGTTCACTCTGAGAGGAAACTCCCCAGTTCAAGTCCACTTCCTGGATCCGTACTGCTCTGCTGCGGTAAGCATGGATCCTTCTAGATTGGAAGCAAAACTCCCTGGCACCTTTTCAGACAGTCAGTCTGGTAAAGTACAGACAGAGTTAAGTGTTAGTTGCTCAGTCGTGTCTGACTCTGTGACCTGATGGACTGTAGCCCGCCAGGCTCCCCGTCATGGGATTCTCCAGGCAAAAATACTGGAGTGGGTAGCCGTTCCTTTCACTGGGAGATCTTCCCAACCCAGGGATAGGACCTGGGTCTTCTGCTTTGCAGGCAGATTCTTTACCATCTGAGCCACCAGGGTAAAGTGTGCTGTCCACACAAATACACTAGGGTGATTTGATTTAGGGCTCTTCTAAGTAAAAGGCCTGGTTTTATGTGAAAGGCCTTTCATACCTTTCTTGCCCAAAGAGAAACATTAATTTTTGCCTTTTTTTTTTTAAACTGGAGTGTAATTGCTTTACAATGTTGTGTTAGTTCCTGCTGTACAACAAAATGTATCAGCTATTTGTATTCATGTATCCATCTGTCTCGGGCCCCCCTCCTACACTCTCCACACCCACCACAATTTTTGCCTTCTTGAAGTTAACTTATGCAGATAACTATTTTATTAATGAACTTGGGAACTACTTCAGGGATTTCACTGAACAGAACGTTGACCTGTATTGAAATCATTTTTTTTTTTAGGCGGCAGGAACCAAGGAAGGGGATTATATTGTTTCCATTCAAGACGTGGATTGTAAGTGGCTGACGCTGAGTGAGGTTATGAAGATGCTGAAGAGCTTTGGCCAGGATGACATTGAGATGAAGGTCGTGAGCCTCCTGGATGCCACATCGACCATGGTGAGTGCTGATGCCTGCTGGCAGTAAATAGTGATGTGAAGTCAGGGTGAGTCCAGCCTCAGAGGTTTTTACCAGGACCCCTGCCTCCTGCCTGCATTTGTAACATGCCACAGATGACTGAGCTGTAAGTTTGTCATCACCAAGAATGTGTTCAACTTGGGTCAGAGAAATCACTAGAAAGCTTTTTTTTTTTTTAAATCTTAAAGAACCAATTGATCTTTCTGATTAAATTCTCTTCCATTGCAAAAGTGATACATACTCGTGGTTAAAAAATATACATATTCAAATGGTACAGAAGGTGTGTGGAAGATGCTCTTCTCAGGAGCGTTAGCACTTTCCTGTGCGATCTCGGGACGTGTCTGAGCCTGTGCAAGTTCACATGCACAGTTCTATTCTTTTGTGTCCCCAAGGAGGAGGACCTGTCGCATTCACGCTTTTCTGTACTCGCTGCATTTAATTTTGTACGTTGGATGCTTCTGTTTAGAACAGTACACATTTACTCATTCAGCAGCCATTGACTGGGCATCAGTTGTGTGCCAGGCCCTTCTCAGGTGTTGGAGCTCCAGCTGAAATAAGATAAGGTCCTACCCCACAAAGCTGGCACTAAATACGTAAAGAAGTAGTTGTGATTTTGGTCAGTGCTGTG
>NW_011494852.1:1435430-1443862 GCF_000754665.1 Bison bison bison | reverse complement strand
AATGGGCTAGGATGATTGGGGCTGGGAGGGGCTCCTGGACGGGGCTGCACTGAGGCTTGAGTGTCGGGAGGAACCAGCCATGTGAAGAGGCATAAGCCAAGCATATGGGGACTTCCCTAGTGTCCAGTGGTTAAGACTCCGCACTTCCAGTGTAGGGGGTGCGGGTTCAGTCCCTGGTTGGGGAATTAAGATCCCACATACCACGCAGCATAGAATGCCCACCCTCCCACCCCAAGAAAAAAGAGCATAGAGACAGGGGCACCAAGAGGTGCAGATACCAGACCCGCTGGCAGGACTGAGCTTCACTTGCTAGAGGAACTAAAAGGCCTTTCAGCTCGAGCATCGAGACAAAGGGCCAGCGTGGTGAGAAGTGAGGTGGGAGACAGGCAGTGAAGGAAGTTTCCCCTTATGACATGCGGAATGATGTGCTGTGATGTTTATTGTAGAAAGCTGTCGTGCTGCCTGGAGGCTGGCCACGTGGCTGCAGATTGAGCTTTGTGATGTTAGCGGCTTTACACTAGGGGGTGGCGGTGGAGGTGGGGAGAGGTGGATGTGCCCGTGACTTAACCGGGAGGCAGAGCTGACAAATTTGCAGATGAGTTGTGTATTAAAGATGGTAGACAAAGGGAGGGCTCCTTGACTTTTGGCTTGAACAACTGCGTCATTTTTCATTATGATGGGAAGCTGGGGCCAGGGGTGAGGGGGCAGAGGAGAGAAAACACATGTGCTGTGCTGTGAGTGTTTCATGTGCCATGAGATGCCCAAGACACATCAAGGTGACGCAGGCAGCTGAGCAGTCACATCTTTAGTTCACGGACAATGTCAGAGCTAGAAATAAATATTTGAGGATCATCAGCATAGAGATGATGTTTCAAGCTGTAAGACACTAAATGAAATTACCCTTGAGGGGTTGAGGGCTGAGGACTAAACCTCGAAGAGACACCACAAGCATCTGGGGGTCAGGAAGATCCAGCCATGTGAAGGGGTACAAATGGGGGACTTCCCTGGTGGTCCAGTGGTTAAGACTGTGCTTCCAGCGCAGGGGATGCAGGTTCAATCCCTGGTTGGGGAATTAAGATCCCCAAGGAGGAGCGAAAGGGAGTGCAAAGTAGGTGTGAAGGTGGGATAAAAAGCGGTTCTGAAACCAAGAAAAGAAAATCCTGCCGGAGAGAGAAGTGGTTTGTGTTGAACACAGCTAAGAGGTGGAGAATGAGGTGAGCAGAGCTGTGTTTGTCGTACCTGGCAGCAGGGCAACAGGACACTTCCAGTTTGGGCCGCACCACATGGCATGTGGGATCTTAGTTCCCCGACCAGGGATCAAACCCATACCCCCTGCAGTGGAAGCGCAGAGTCCTAACCACTGGACCGCCAGGGAAGTCCCCCAAAGGACACTTTTTCATGGGGAAATGGCAACAGAACTCAGACTAGAGAGGGTCAGAGAGTGAATGAAGGTGTGACTCCATTAAGAAATGTTCAGAATAGGCAGATTCACAGAAATAGAATGTAGGTTAGTGCTTGCCAGGAGGCTGGGGCACCAGGGAATGAGGACAAGCTGCTGATGGGTACAGGGTGGGTTTGTTTCCCGTTTTTTTGTTTTTGCCACACTGTGTGGCTTTTGGGATCTTAGTTCCCAAAGAACCCAGGCCACCACAGTGAAAGTGCCAAGTCGTAACAACTGGAGCACCAGGCAAGTCTAATGGGCAGTTTTATATTAATAGAATAGGGAGAGGCGTCTTCATCCGGAGGTGCTGAACTCAGGAAGGACATTTTATCGTGAATTCCCCCCCTTTCTTGCTGCATCATTCAAACTTCTTTCCTGGATTTATACTGATGAACAATGTGCCCAGTGGCTGAAGATATATATTGTATGTCTGCTTATACATACAGCCTGATTTCAGTGCCTGGAACAAGGTAGATGGTCAGTAAACATTCTGTAAGCAAAGTAATCTCAGTATTAGGCAAACCTTAGAAGCATGTGATACCTCACACGGAAGTCTTTAGAAAACAAATTCCTTCACATTTCCCACTTAAATCCTGCACAATCCTAAAAAAGTTAACAGTAGTGTTGAGTGGGCATGGAGTTCACTTGGGGAAGATGGATAAGTTCTGGAGGTGGGTGGTGGTGATGGCTGCATAGCAGTGTGAGTGTACTTAAGGCAACGAGTGGTTAAAATAGTAAATTTTATGTTTATTTCATCAGTTTAAAAAACTGGAAAAATTTAATCATAACCTTGTTACCATGGATTCTGTTGTCTTTAAAGAGAACGTGCTTAGTCACTCAGTTGTGTTTGATTCTTTGCAATCCCATGGACCGTAGCCCACCAGGCTTCTCTGTCTGTGGGATTCTCCAGGCAAGACTACTGGCATGGGTTGCCTTTCCCTGCTCCAGGGGATCTTCCCAACCCAGGGACTGAACCCAAGTCTCCTGTATTGCAGGCGGATTCTTTACCATCTGAGCCGCCATATCTACTGGTGTGGGCTGAAATCCAGGCTACATTAAGTGAAGAAAGCAGGGTGCAAACCCATGTACATAGTGTGTTCTTAAGGAAAGACAAATGGTGCTATATACTTAACACATATCAATACCTGTTGCTGCTGCTAAGTCACTTCAGTCGTGTCCGACTCTGTGTGACCCCGAAGACGGCAGCCCACCAGGCTCCCCCGTCCCTGGGATTCTCCAGGCAAGAACACTGGAGTGGGTTGCCATTTCCTTCTCCAGTGCATGAAACTGAAAAGTGAAAGTGAAGTCGCTCAGTCATGTCCGAACCTCAGCGACCCCATGGACTGCAGCCTACCAGGCTCCTCCATCCATAGGATTTTCCAGGCAAGAGTACTGGAGTGGGGTGCCATTGCCTTCTCCGATCAATACCTATATATGAATGTTATTTCTACAAATGTAACAGATAGTGGTTGCCTCAGTGGACAGGGCTGAAAGGCGGGAGGGACGCCTGCTGTTCCCCTGATGCATTTTCGTATTATTGACCATAAGTGTGTATTACTTTTTCAAATGTAATAACCTTTAAAAGTGAGTAGTGGTCCCTAGCTTAAATGACTACTATTGAGTATATTCCTTAAGAATTGTCCTTGTTCTTAAGAACCTAATCCTATATCAGCATTAGTCACTGAATCTCAGAATTATATCACTTAAAGAGGATGCCATGAGTGCAGAATGTGAGTCTCAAAACTTGGCAGTCATTTCTCTGACATCTTGATTTCTAACCATTTTAACAACACTTTATAAATGGTTAAATGGGATCTAACCATTCTTTTCATAATTTAAATCATGTATATAAATTACTTCCTATAACAGAAAAATATGTCTGCCTAAAATATTCATTTCACTATAATCACAGCATATCAAGACAGGTTTTGAGAATAAAAAGAATTCATTATTTGGAAGATAAAACAACCATTTAACTGTTCTTCTTTTTCTGTGTTACAGCATAGTAAATGTGCCACATACTCTGTGGGAATGCAGAAGACTTACTCCATGATCTGCTTAGGCATTGATGTTGACGATAAAACTGATAAAACCAAGAAAGTCTCGAAAAAGCTCTCGTTTCTGAGCTGGGGCACCAACAAGAACAGACAGAAGTCGGCGAGCACCCTATGCCTCCCGTCGGTTGGTGTCACGATGCCTCCGGTCAAGAAGAAGCTCTCCTCTCCGTTCAGCCTTCTCAACACTGACAGCTCTTTGTACTGACGTGAAGAAGCGAGAGCGCTTCTTGTGCTGACTGGGCCTTCGTGTTTGTGCCATAGAGGAAGATTTCTCAATATTCTCAAATCCCATTTTCTCAGAGCATAAACATACAACTGATATGTCCTTGAGTGTAAGTAACAAGAAGCCTCTAGAAGCTTGTGGAAGACAAACTTAATTAGAGGAGTCTAACCATACTGCTGCAAGTTATTTATTACATAAAGTATTGTAAATAGAATAATGTGGAAATATGGCTGTTTTTAATGACTATAATTAGGACTCTTAGTTACTTACTGTCAGAGTTCAATTAGGATTTATGGGTCCTATTAGTAAGTTTTTAGGCTCGGGTGATACATAGATTAATTCCTTAACTCGGAATTCAGATGACCCCAAACTCAGACAGGGGGAGGGACTATAATGCTAGACTAAGTGTTATTAAAAATTGTTCCAAAGACCTACTGCCTAAGGGGGAATCATTAACCTAGAACAAGATTTTACTATTATTTCTAGATAATATGAATGCTATTTCCAGATAAAATCTAGTGCCAAATTTGTCATGACTTTAGATTAAAAAAAAAAAAAACTTTTAGGAGCAGTTTTTCTTCCATTTTATGTCACTTAAAAGTCGCTAACACAGTGGCCGTGTTAGATGAAGATGCCGTCTACAAGGTAGATAATATACTGTTTGATACTCAAAACATTTCTCATTTTGTTTAAAGTAGAAAGTACATAACTGTATATTTTAAGAGTCTTTAGGAAGGGTTAAAAACGTTGTACAAGGTCAAGATGTAAATGACTCAAGTTTAGAGCTCTATTTGACTTTGTAAAATGGCATTGGTTTATATTGCTATACATTGGATGACACAGTGATTCTAAGATTCACTGTTGACATAGTATAAGTTATATATCTTCTACAGATCTAGCACTGCCATGTCATTTTGAGAATAAATGAACTTAAAATATTTTCTAGTGTGTAATGTCAAAAGGGAAGCAACCATATTTGGGAAAGTGTATCCACTGTTCTTACTGATATTTTTGTATAAATATTTAAATAAACACATTCATTTGCTTCAGTTAATGGTTTCCACTTTGATTTCACTTTCTTACCCTAATGCACAGAAGTTTTATTGTACTGGATTTTTAAAAGTTTGGACTTTCCTGGTGGAGCAGTGGATAGGACTCTCCCTGCCAGTGCAAGGGACATGGGTTTGATCCCTGGTCCGGGAAGATTCCACATGCCGCAAGGCAGCTAAGCCCCTGCACCACAACTATTAAGCCCGTGCTCTAGGCTGGGTGCCCCAGCTCCTGAAGCCCAAGTGCCCTGGAGCCAGGCAGCCACAACTCCTGAAGCCTGCACACTCTGGGGCCCTCGAGCCACAACTAATGAGCCCTGTGTCACAACTCTGGAAGCCTGAGTGCCCTAGGGCCTATCAAATCACAACTACTGAGCCCGTGTGCTCTAACTACTGAAGCCTGTGCGCCCAGAGCCTGTGCGCCACAAGAGAAGCCACCACCACGAGAAGCCTGAGCACCAAAACTAGAGAGTAGCCCCCGCTCTCTGCAACTAGAGAAAGCCTGTGTGCGACAACAAAGTCCCAGTGCAGCCAAAAATAATAAATAAATAAGCAGTGTGTATGTAAACAAACAAAAAAAAGTAATAAAAAAAATTACGGGGACTTCCCTGGTGGTCCACTGGCTGAGACTCTGCTCTCCCAATACACTGGGCCCAGGTTCATCCCCTGGTCAGGGAACTAGACTCCACATGCGGCAACTTAAAGAGTTCACATGCCACAGGTAAAGATCTAGTGTGCCACAACTAAGACGCAGGGCAACCAAGTAAATATATAAATATATATATTTTTTAAAAAATTACTAACATTTCACAAAATAGGACTTTGAGAGCTTTCAAGATGTCTTAGTGTCCTCGAAAAGGTATGGCCTCTTTAATTGTATTTTTTTTGGTCTTTTTTTAAAAATTGGAGTATAATTGCTTTACAATGTTATGTTGGTTTCTTGTGTACAATGAAGCAAATCAGCTATATGTATACACAGATCCCCTCTCTCTTGGATCTCCTCCCCTCAACCCCATGCAATCTATCCAGGTCACCACATAGCATGAAGTCGAGCTCCATTCGCTGTAGTCAATTCCCACTAGCTATCTACTTTACACATGACATGCATATATGTCAATCACAATCTCCCAATTTATCCCATCCCCACCTCTCTGTGTCTACCTGTCCATTGTCTACATTTGTATCTCTATTCCTGCCCTGCGAATAGGTTCTTCTGTAACATTTTGAATTCCATACGTGTGTTAATATATGATATTTGTTTTTCTCTTTTGACTTCCTTCACTCTGCGTGAAAGACTAGGTCCATCCACATCTTTACAAATGACCCAACATCATTCTTTGTGATGGCCGAGTAAATTCCAACATGTGTGTGTGTGTGTGTGTGTGTGTGTAGTTGTTGTTCAGTGTACTTATTCTTCAGATGAGCAACTGTACATTTTGGTCTCTAGCCCCAGGCTCTCCTCAGCTGGCCCTGCCACTTCCCTGTGCATCTTTTGGTCGCTGGGCTATCCATTTACAAACACATTCTTCCGTCCCTCACACACGCTGGCTTTTTATCTTACGGTGGGAACTCCAGACTCCAGGCCTTCTGTGTTCAGAAGACGTGCTCAGTGATTATAAACAAACTGTGCAACTACCAGGAAGGGAGACAGAAAGGGAAAAAAAGGCAGTACAATTGTTTGTTGACACTGGCAGCTACCCTCACAGCACAGGTACACTAAGACCAGACCTGAAGAACGGTGGCTCTGCCAGCAGGAACAAGGAGCTTATGGTAACAGTGCTTCATTGTAGGTTTGTTTCCTTTAAACAGTCATATCCTCCACCTTCCATAATAGATAAGGTCAAGGTCACACATTAAAATCCTCCGAGGCTGCCTTTCTGCTGAATCTGAGGTTCCCTTAGCAAAGTGCCCACCAGCCCACTTCATGCTAGCAGGATGAGGGCAGTGCCATCTGGCGCAGGCCCACTAATCGAAGTACATGCCTAAGGCCAGAGAACAGGCCATGACCACTGGCAGGCTCCATTCAGGCCTCTTCTCACCTTTCCCTAATTGTAAAAGGAACTCCGCTTTTTTTAGTTTAAATATTTGCTTGCAGTTTATTTTGGTTTTTCTAAATAGACCTTCACATCTGTAAACAATAGGATGTTGGTTTCAGCCCCAACCCCCGACTCCTTACAAGTCTTTGCTCTCACACATTGGCTGGAACTGCCATTTGCTGCTGTTAGTCGCTAAGCCGTGTCCGGCCCTGTTGTACTCCACGGACCGTTGCACACTAGACTCCCCATGGGATTTCCCAAGCAAGGGTACTGGAGTGGGTTGCCATTTCCTTCTCCAAGGAACTCTTTTCTTCGTGTGAAAAGAAAACAAGATCCTGCAGTCCCGAGATGAGAAGCCCATGAGAGGAGCCCTCACCTGGGCTGGCTGAAGAATGCATGAATGCGCTGGGCTGCTGCTGGTCCTACTACCGCCTCCAGTTCTCGGAGAGACGCGTTGCTTAGTTGCTGGATACTTGGAAACCTCTGAAGCAGGAGGGGGGCTTTCACTTTCCCGACTCCTGGGATCTGCTGCACACTTCGGAGGAGCGCCGGCTCAGACACCAGAGCCCGTTTCTTCCTGAGAAAAGGGTTTTTACTGGGCTCTCTGGTTTGCTCTTGAACCTGAACGGAAATGAAAGAAGCACATGAGCGCCCTCTAGAGGACCTGTGGTTTTCTTAACATTTTGTTTTGCGGAAGTTTAGTTTTAGCTTTTGGAGAAGGAAATGGCAACCCACTCCAGTGTTCTTCCCTGGAGAATCCCAGGGACGGCGGAGCCTGGTGGGCTGCCGTCTATGGGGTCGCACAGAGTCGGACACGACTGAAGCGACTTAGCAGCATCAGCAGCAGCAGCAGCAGTTTTAGCTTTTCCACGTAGTTCAGCTTGATTTACCACTATAAATGTTCTCATATATACCATGAATATAATTTTTCAGGCATCAGTAAAATTATTAAAAGATGAACATGACTACACAAAGGAGTGAGAGGTAAAAATTAATCTACAAAAACTTGAATTTTTAGAATGCTTAGGATAAAACCAATGAAAACCTACACTAAAGAATTCAAACACGATCCTATGGCCCACTAAGAAACAGTTCAGTAGTATAGGATTACATGATGGCTCCACCTGCCTGATACAGGGCTTGGAAGAAGCTTGCCTATCAATGGAGAAACTCAGTCTTCAGTTAGTGGTAGATACACGAAGGTACATAGTAACAGCGTTAAATCAAAGTGACTCAGGAAGAGTGAAGCAAGAGAAAAGATCAGTGTCTGGAGAAGGGTTTGTGAACTATACAGGGCTGACTGCATTTCCAATGTGGTTCTCAACCCCAGCTGCACATCAGAGGGAGAGGTTTAGAAACAGCACAATAAAAATTGGTGCATAAGCCTGACCCCCATGTTCGGATTCTTAATCGGTCTGAAGCAAGGCTCATGTATTACTTTTTTTTAAAAGTTCTCCAGGAAATTCTAATCTCATATGATATCACTTCTGTATGGAATCTAATTTTTTAAATAAATGATACAAAGGAACTTATTTGCAAAACAGAAACAGACTTACAGATATTAAAAACAAAGTCATGGTTACCAAAGGGGAAACGGGGGAGGGGTGGGAGGAGGGATAAAACAGG
>NW_011494852.1:1431032-1435330 GCF_000754665.1 Bison bison bison | reverse complement strand
ACAAGGAATTACTGTATAGCAATGGCACCCCACTCCAGTACTCTTGCCTGGAAAAATCCCATGGACAGAGGAGCCTGGTAGGCTGCAGTCCACTAAGATCGCTAAGAGTAGGACACGACTGAGCGACTTCACTTTCACTTTTCACTGTCATGCACTGGAGAAGGAGATCGCAACCCACTCCAGTGTTCTTGCCTGGAGAATCCCAGGGACAGTGGAGCCTGGTGGGCTGCCGTCTATGGGGTCGCACAGAGTCGGACACGACTGAAGCGACTTAGCAGCAGCAGCAGCATGGGAACTCTACTCAATATTCTATGATAATCAATATGAGAAAAAAATATCTCAAAAAGAATGAATGTATATGTAACTGAATCACTCTGCTGTATACCTGAAACACAACACTGTAAATCAACTATATTCCAATAAAAATTTTTAAAAAGTTCCCCAGGAAATTCTAATGTACAACCATGCTGAATAATCAATGAGGACAATGAAAAACCACTAGGTTAAAAAGAACACATG
This sequence comes from Bison bison bison, assembly GCF_000754665.1. Taxonomy (NCBI): domain Eukaryota; kingdom Metazoa; phylum Chordata; class Mammalia; order Artiodactyla; family Bovidae; genus Bison; species Bison bison. Next base: position 1,434,811 of record NW_011494852.1, on the reverse strand, counting down.
AACTTGCAGACAGAATTTCTGATGCTTAACAGAAGATACGCAGGGAGGAGGCTAAGTAGCCACTAACTGACAATGTCACCAGCTTAAATGCAGAATAGTGCACGAAGGAGTCATCATAGCCTGAGAGGTTAAAATCAGGTCTCCAACTTGTTCACCTTGTTATATGCTTGCCTAGACAGGGCAGCAAGCTCAGCTAGCTGCCGAGGGAGCTTCTGAAATTAAATTCATCAAAAAGATTTTAGAAACCAATCCAGAGATGGATAAAGACTGGCTTCATGGATTATACAGATAATAAGGGCAGGTGCCAGAAAAGGATCCAGGAAGATCACTCGGAAGTCCTAAACCAGGGCTACTGTGGAGGAGTAGGAATGGGTACTTACCAACTGAATAATGAGGCAGGATGCTTCCATCTGGCTGGCTACTGGAAGCAACACCATCCCAAGATCCAGAACAGTAAACTTCTGTACAGCTGGAAAATACTGTTCACTCATCTGCGTTTTTTCAACTACCACAATCCCTTGAAGTTTATTGGACTTCAAAAAAAAAAAAAAAAAGGAAAGAAACAGTAAATATTCTGTAACAAAATTCCATTCAAGATAAAGCAGCTATCCAAGGGTGTAATGGCCAATGCTTTTATACAGATTATTCCAAGGGAGGGGAAGAAGTCCATTTGTTTAACTCAGTACTTACATTTCTAACCCGAACAAGTCTCTTTCTGTAGCCATTTCCTGCCACCAACTCAGCTTCGGTGATGTAAAGAATGCAGGATTTGCTAGATAAGTAAAAATCTACCGGTGTCAGGCCATCCTCAAAAACGAGTTTAATTTTCCCTTAAAACACAGACAAGAAAATAAGTTCCGTATTCATTAGATGAAAACACGGCAATAGATGGAACTTTTTAAAAAGTAGGGTGAGGTGAGAGAGGGCTTGTTCAGAGGGAGCCCACTGACCTTGCATTCCCTGTGCCAGCTGCGAACCGCGCCATTTCTCATTGGCTACAATGTGCCCAAATGGTACATGCATGGGGCCAGTGCCATCAGGGGGGTTGCTTTCCATCGGCGGCCTCGATCTAATGAGGGGAATGCAAGACGGCACTTAAGCAGATTCTTCAGCACACAGCCCGTTTCACTCGAAGCCCGGGCCCCTTTGGCAGGAGCCCGACTGCAGGGTGTTCTTTAAAAGGCTGGATTACAGGCGAAAGTTTAAGAACCAGGAGATTCCTGTCCTGGAAGAAGCGCCCTTTATTTCCGTCACCTGTCTTGCCCCTGAAACCCTGGCTCGGTCCGCGCCATGGCACCTTAGTCCAGTCCGGGGGGGTAGCGAGCTAGCCACCACGGCACCAGGTCTGGGTCTCCCGCAACGTTACCTGCTGAGCGACACATCTGGGTTGTCTCCTGAACTCCTCGCTACTCTCTCATCTTGCCCGCCCCCCGCCTCTCCCGGCGCCGGATAGGCTATGGCCCCAGAGATCGACATCTGACCTGACCAATAAGAGAATGGACAGCGCCCTGGAGAGGATTTGAGTGGTACCCACTGGTTGCCAAGAGCGACGGACGTGAAGTAACCTCCTCTCTGATTGGTCGGAGCAAAAACGGAGCCAATGGCAGACGTAGTTGTTGCGAAGTCCGTAGCCGAGAAAAGGCGTCTGGCTAGGCCAACTCGAGGCGTCGGCAGACTTTAGGGAGCGGTCCTCACCTCCGATCTTCTGTGCAGTCCAGTAAGGGTCTGGCCATCAACCACAGCAAGGATGCTCCTGGGGTTTCGGAGAGGCCACAAGAGGAAGTATGTAAGTATATCTGCACCCAGCCTGCGTTCTGGCCCGTGGGGCCGGGAGTAAAGTGCAGAGGGTTTGGGATTTGGGATGGAGGCAAGATAGCGGCCCAACAGGAAGTGGTTTTCCTTTCGAGAAGCCCAGCTGTTTACTGTTTAGAACATTAATTTTCTGTTCTAGTGGCGGCCTCAGTTGATAGGACTCGCCCTGTCTCGCCTGTAACTTTCGCTCGGGTGTCGGGGAGTTCACTCCTGCCGACACACTCCTGTCTAGTTCCAGCTGGGATGTCATTCTGGATTCCTCCCTCCGCCACGTACCACCTACACTCTGCCTACCCCGTCCTCCAGCATCTACTTGGACTGCTGCAGCAGCTCCCTTTCCCTCTGTCCATTCTTCACAAAGCACCCAAAGGGATTCTTTTAAAATGCAATTCTGATTCGTGCCTAATGCCCTCAAGTCACACACATGGACGCTCCAGCTGTTTCCATCTTGCTATTCCTTCAGCCTTTACTTTTTCTTCTGCCTGGAATGCTTCCCTCCAAAACTTCCCGTGGCAATTCTTTCACTGCCGGCACACTCTCCCGGGCTCATTCGTTGATCCCTCTTGCTGCTAGTGAGCCTGACACCGATGGTTCTTGCCCCCACACCCCCAGTCTATTTATCCTACCAATGTACTCATTGCTGTCTTTCCCAGGCCTGATTTCTCATTCCGTGGGTCATCATCATAGCCACTACTTTCCACCCAAGTCGCCTTCCTCCTGTTTTTCTTTTTCATACTTGCCTGGTGAACCCCCAAACCTGCTTAGATCCAGGTCTTCATAAACTCAGTACTTTAAATGCAAAGAAAGCATTTTGATAAGGGTACTTCTGAACTCCCTTTCAAATTGGAATTCCTAAAGCATGTCTAACTCAGCTTCCTGTTCTTAGCTGTATGGCTTGCTGAAGTCTTTTTTTTTTTTTTGGCTGTGCTGGGTCTTCTTGCAAGGGTTGAAGACTTCTCTGGTTGTGGCACGTGGGCTTAGTTACCCTGAGGCATGTGGGACCTTAGTTCCCTACCAGGGATTGAAACTGCTTCCCCTCCATTGGAAGGAGGACTCCTTACCACTGGACCACCAGGGAGATCCCCTGAAGTCATTTTAGACAGGTGGATGTTGAGAAGCAGTGAAGGCATAGCTGAAGCATATTTTGCCATTGCAATTTTGCTAACTCAGCATGTTTATTGATGTTTTTATTGTGTTACTGAATTCCTACTGTGTGTGTGTGCCAGATACCCCACAATTGATTGAGAGCCTATGGCCACGCTGGCTAAAGGGTAGACAAACCCATGTAGACAAACCCATAAGTCATTCAGCACAAAATGGTAAGGCAAAAAAATGCTCTAGCGGTGAGTACCAGGGAAGGGGCCGCAAAGTCAGCCCGGAGAGTTGACCTGGGCCTTGGGAGGAATAAGGAAGGAGAATTCCAGGTGGAGAAAACAGCATATACAAAAGCCCGACAAAGGATGAATCATCTGCTGTGTGGAAATGGAAAGGCAGTTTTGAGTGCCACAGCATGGAGATACCCTTACAGTAGCCATGAGGAGGGCCGGCCATTGCTGGGAACCAGCCGACAGCAGCCTCAGCAGCCTTCTGGGACACGAGAGGACATTTCTCTGTCAACGAGAGAGGGGGGCTGCCCACAGGAGTTTTCATGCTGGGTTGAGATAGGACCATCCTGTGTTTTAGAGACTGGAGGCAGGAGAACCATAGTTAGGAAGTGATTATCGTGGTACAGAGGAGATACACTCAGCCTGCTATAGGAGATTCACTCCATCAAAAAAATAAACAGAACTCACAAGGCCTTTTTGGAGGACCTACTGGATGCCATCCCCTGGGGATTCAAAGGTGAAGAAAAGGCTTTTTTGTCCTTGAGCCTCTGCCAGGCAGTGAGGGGTAGGAGAGGCGGCAGACAAGTGTATATGCTGGAGAATGGTGGCACAGCAGCGGCGGCTCTGCAGCACTGCTCTTGG
>NW_011494852.1:1423651-1430932 GCF_000754665.1 Bison bison bison | reverse complement strand
CATCCCTCGCTCCTGAAGGATGCTCAGACCCCTGGCTCTTCCCCTTGGTTGTGCCTCCCACTCTTCGGTACCTTGTGCCCATCCCAGCCTGACTAGTCTTTCCCAGGGCCAGTTTCAGTGGGTGCTTCTAAGTCACAAGATTTCCTTAGTCTGGTATCAGAACTCTTAAATGGAAACTTTCAGTCCTCACTGTGCCCCCAGCCAGCTGTTCTAGCCGCTCATCTCAGATGCCTGTGTGCTCCAGTGAACGGGAGTATTTATTTTCGCCACACTGTCACTAATGTCTTGCTTCATCCCTTTGTTCACATTGCTCCATCCTCCTGGAATGTCTTTCTACCCTATTTCCTAAATGTGAAAGCAGTGGGCATCTCGAAGATCCCGTCTAAATGCCCCGAGATTTTCTCCAACAGGACGTCAGTGGTCCCCTTGCTGGCCCCAGACCTGAGAGAGCCCTTGTCTCCCTGGGTCACCTCAGCATGTTGTCTTTACCTCTCCCGTGGCGCTTTCCATCATTCTGTGTCGTATTATAAACAGCTGGGTGTTTTTCCTCTGGACTCTCCCTCCTTAAAGGTGAGGACCAGGTTTCTTCAATGCTGTGATGACATTTTGCCTTTAGTAGGTTCACAAGAATGGCTGGTGCACAGAAAATGAAGATTGGGCTATACTCACAGACAGCCCTGCCTGAAGCCGGGTTGTCTGACTTTCATTGTGTGTAGGAACCAGTGTTTGTTACTTGCATCTTCAAGATAAATGACCTAAAATCCTTATTAAGCCCTTACCAGGTGTTAGGCAGTATGCTAAGTACCAGAGTTCCAGGGTTGATAAAGACAAGCAGGTTGTCTCAGGAAGCTTCTATTCTGCAGGAGGGGAGGGGAGGGGGCGGACAGCAAGTGAGTAGGGTCAGCAGGGGGCAGTGCTGGGAGCCACGTGGGGTGCTGGAGGGTGACTCTGGGTCATCGTCGGAGAAGCTGTTCTGAGGAAGGATGAGAGGGCCCCACAGTGGGCATCTCCCTAGGTGGGCACGCTTGCCTAGCTAGATAGGGATGGAAGATGGCAGGGGGAGGATTGGGCCTTCTGATGGGACTAGATCCCTAGGTGACCAGGGCAGGTGTCCCCTCCCAGACCTAGAAATGATCCCCCTGACCTCTGCTGGGTTTCATTTGCACAGAAACACATCATCCATGGCCTTCTCCCTGCAGCCAGCATCGCACCGAAGCCCGCTGTGCCCCGCACACCCCCTCCGCGCAGCCCCAACCCCTCTCCAGAGAGACCAAGGTGAGTCAGGTGAGCAGGCACTGAGGTTGCCCCTAAGCTCAGCCATCAAGTGCTGGGTCCTGGAGCTGTTAAACGGGTAAGAAAATCAAAAGTAGAATGATTAGGATCATGCCCTTTGAAATGCTCTCCTGGTTCCATAATGAAGCGCTTCATATGGTTTGTCCATGGGCTCATGGTCTGTGGACCATCAGGTTTGTGGAGTTCTCACATTTCCCGCCAGACTTCTTTGTCCATGGGATTCTCCAGGCAAAAATGGGTTGCCATTTCCTCCTCCAAAGCAAATTTTCAAAATAGAAAACACTAAAGCCCAAACATTTAGGTGGAGAGTATGTTAAAAAGTATTTAAACTATGTACATAATTTTCTTTTTAAACTCAAGTCTGCCTTTCAGAAGAACTGCTTTGCAGGAAGGAAGGAGAAGCAAGTTCACTTGCCAAAGCCTGGGATTCCCCCTCCTCTGATGCTCCTGTCACACCAGAGAACGGACTTTCTTTTGTACTTAAGGCCCCTGCCTGTGTCCTCTTAAGATTTTGGACACAGAAGAATTTTAGATTATTCCTTATTCATAAAATACGTGGATGCGTGGCTTTAAGGGTAGTACCTTTTTAGTGTTCTTTGAAACTGGAAATATTGTATGCCTCCTGGTGGCTCAGACGGTAAAGCATCCGCCTACAATGCCTACCATGTGGGAGACCTGGGTTCAATCCCTTGGTCAGGAAGATCTCCTGGAGAAGGAAATGGCAACCCACTCCTGTATTTTTGCCTGGAAAATCCCATGGATGATGGAACCTGGTAGGCTACAGTCCATGGGGTCACAAGGAGTCGGACACGACTGAGCGACTTCACTCCCCCTCACTCCCTGATAATAAACACTTCAAAGTATTTTTGTGCTAAATCGCATCAGTCATGTCCGACTCTTTTTGCAACCCCGTGGACTGTAGCTCACCAGGCTCCTCTATCCAGGGATTTTCCAGGCAAGAATCCTGGAGTGGGTTGCCATGCCCTTTTCCCGGAGATCTTCCCGACACAGGGATCAACCCTCATCTCTTATGTCTCTTGTATTGGCAGGCGGGTTCTTTACCACTAGTACTACCTGGGAAGCAAAGTATTTTTAGTGTTTGTTTTTTTCTTCAGTGCAATCTTGATAACAAGAATAGCCATTTATTAGTGTTTATTTCATGCCAAGCATTCTGGTTAGTGCTTAAGAAGCCTTGTTTCATATCATCCTCTCAACAAACCTGGGAGAGAGGTTCTGTTGGCGGCTGTTTTGATTCAGGGGTTAGTCACTGACCTAGAGCCTCATGGTTAGTGGGTGGTGGCATTGCTGGGATGGTTTGTGGGTTTGTCTGGCTCTTCAGTTTTTGTGTGAACAACCCTTAAGTTGTGTCCGTAGAACCTAAATGTTTTTGGAGACTTCCCTGGTGGTCCACTGTCTAAGACTCTGTGCTCCCAATGCGGGGGGCCCAGGTTCAATCCCTAGTCAGAGAACTGGATCCTACATTTTGTAACTAAGACATGGCACAGCCAAATAAAAGCAGAAAAAAGAACTTAAATGTTTATGTAGCAGCTGTATTGAGGCCAGTGTGTTATAGACTCATTAGAAAATCTCTATTGTCTCCTATGTTTTCCAAAAATATATTTCTGGATTGTAATTTTTTATAAGTCCCAAATAATCAACATAGTTTTGATAAATTTGGGCTATTTCTAGATAATTTTTTTTCTGAAAACTAACATTCAAATTAATGTTATTCCACTGGCATGATTCCAGTTTACACCTAGTGTAACAGTTCAGTTCAGTCACTCAGTCGTGTCTGACTCTTTGCGACCCCATGAATCGCAGCACGCCAGGCCTCCCTGTCCATCACCAATTCCTGGAGTTCACTCAGACTCATGTCCATCGAGTCAGTGATGCCATCCAGCCATCTCATCCTCTGTTATCCCCTTCTCCTCCTGCCCCCAATGCCTCGCAGCATCAGAGTCTTTTCCAATGAGTCAACTCTTCGCATGAGGTGGCCAAAGTGCTGGAGTTTCAGCTTTAGCATCATTCCTTCCAAAGAAATCCCAGGGCTAATCTCCTTCAGAATGGACTGGTTGGATCTCCTTGCAGTCCAAGGGACTCTCAAGAGTCTTCTCCAACACCACAGTTCAAAAGCATCAAGTCTTCAGCGTTCAGCTTTCTTCACAGTCCAACTCTCACATCCATACATGACCACTGGAAAAACCCTAGCCTTGACTAGACGGACCTTTGTTGGCCAAGTAATGTCTGCTTTTCAATAGAATTTAGTATTTCCTCCTTCCCATCCTTTGCTACTGTTGTTACACATTTTATTCTGTATATTATAAATCCCAAAGCATATTGTTCTTCTTATTTCTGCTTTAGACAGTCTTTTATCTTTTTTTAAAGCAATTTTATGGTATAATGGACGTATAATCTTAGGTATTTAAAAGGAATACTTTGATAAGTTTTGATGTGTGTTTATACCCGTGAGACCATCGCCGTCACTATCAAGATAATTACTGTACCTGTCTTCCCCTCCAGTTTCCTTGTGCCCCTCTGTAATTCCTCCCTCCCGCTCTCTCACTTCCCACATGTCAGCCCCACCCTCCCAGGCAGCTATCCACCTGCTTTCTGTCTCCATAGATTAGTCTACATTTTCTAGTATTTTATAGAATCGAAATTACACAAAACAATTATGCTGATTTCTCACACTCGGCATAATTATTTTGAGATTCATCCATATTGTTGTGAAAATCAGTAATGCATCCTTTTAATTGCTGAATGGCATTCCATTATGTGAATATGCAATTGTCTGTCCATTCACCTGTCTATTCAGCAACTGGTGGGCTGATTCTCTACTAGAAATAAAGCTGCTATGAATATTTGTGCATACGTCTTTGGCCCTGTGCTTCATTTCTCTTGTGAAAGTATCTAGGAGTGGAATGACCGAATCATATAGTTGTTGTTCAGTCGCTAAGTTGTGTCTGACTCTTTACAACCCCATTGACTGTAGCACCCCAGGCTCCTCTGCCCTCCACTATTTCTTGGAATTTTCTCAAATTCATGTCCACTGAGTCAGTAATGCTGTCTAACCATCTCATCCTCTGCCGCCCCCTTCTACTTTGGCCTTTCTTCTTTCCCAACAGGGTCTTTTCCAGTGAGTCAGCTCTTCATATCAGGTGGTCAAACTATTGGAGCTTTAGCTTCAGCATCAGTCCTTCCAGTGAATATTCAGGGTTGATTTCTTTTAGGATTGACTGGTTTGATCTCCTTGCAGTCCAAGGGCCTATCGAGTCTTCTCCAACAGCACAATTCAAAAATATCCCTTCTTTGCCACTCAGCCTTCTTTATGATCCAACTGTCACATCCGTACATGACTACTGGAAAGACCATAGCTTTGACTATATGGACCTTTGTCAGCAAAGTGATGTCTCTGCTTTTTAATAGGCTGACTAGGTTGGTCATAACTTTCCTTCCAAGGAGACAGTGTCTTTTAATTTCATGGCTGCAGTCACCATCTGCAGTGATTTTAGAGCCCAAGAAAATAAAATCTGCCACTATTTCCGCTTTTCCCCCTTCTATTTGCCATGAAGTGATAAGTGATGGGACTGGATGCCATGATCTTTGTTTTTTGAATGTTGACTTTCAAGCCAGCTTTTTCACTTTCATCTTTCACACTCATCAGGAGGCTCTTTAGTTCCTCTTCACTTTCTGCCATTAGAGTGGTATCAGCTGCATATCTGAGGTTGTTGGTATTTCTGTCAGCAATCTTGATTCCAACTTGTGATTCATCCAGCCTGGCATTTCACATGATGTACTCTGCATAAAAGTTAAATAATCAGGATGGCAATATCCAGCCTTGACGTACTCCTTTCCCAATTTGGAACCAGTCGGTTGTTCCATGTCCAGTTCTAGCTGTTCCTTCTCAACCTGCACACAGGTTTCTTAGGAGATAGGTAAGGTCTGATATTCTCATCTCTTGAAGAATTTTCCACAGTTTGGTGTGGTTCACACAGCCAAAAGATTTAGCGTAGTCAGGATATATTTAACCTATTAAGAAACTGCCAAACTGTTTCCCAAATTATTATTCTATGTATAGTCCTACCAGCACAGTGTGTTTCCATTTCTTCATATCCTTACCAACAATTGATTTGGTCTGGTGTTGGTAAGGATTTGACGATTAGGTATTAGTTCTCGTTCATGTTGACTGTATAGAGATTTTTTATAATCTTTTTAAAAAACATTTATTTATTTGACTGCACAGGGTCTTCATTGCATCGTATGGGATCTTTCGTTGTGGTGCACGGACTCTGTAGTTGTGGCACTCGGCACGTGGGCTTAGTTGCCCTGTGGCGTGTGGGGTCTTCATGACCTGACCAAGGATAGAACCTGTGTCCCCTGTGTTGCAAGGTGGATTCTTAACTACTGGACCACCAGGAAAGTCCCCTGTTCGTAGGTTTTTGCAGGCGGTGACAGATGCATAGGTAACAATGTCCAGAGCTTGTTTGGTGAATCTTTATCTTCACTACGCCTTCTGGACAACCGCACTGATAAAGTATAGGACATTCCTTATCCCTTTGGCCCAGACAGTTCTGTTGAGCCTGGAGTCGATGTGCACATCTGTATAGTTCCTGTCAACTTCCTGGAAAATTCCTGGATCTCTTCAACGGTTCCCAGGCCACCTTTCTTGAAGCTGGTTTCCTGGATGTGCTTGTGAATGCTGGTGGGTTACTCTCTGGTCGCCACCTCGTTGATGGCAGACTGGCCTCTTCTTCTCGCCATCTCTCTTTGTGGGAGCCGTTTTGCCAGGTCCAGGTTGAAGGGATTATCTTGGCCAGTCTTTTGACTTTTGGACACTCTAATAGGTGTGTGGTGGTATCCTTATGTTTCTGTTTTGCATTTCTCTACTAACTAATGGTGTTGAGCATCTTTTGATGTGCTCATTTGCCCTTGTATAACTTTCTTGGTAAAGTATCTGTTAACATCTTTTGCCCACTTGAAAAAATTGAATTGTTTTCTTATTCAGTTCCATTTGGTTGCTCAGTCGTGTCCAGTTCTTTGTGACCCCATGGACTACAGCACGCCAGGCTTCCCTGTCCATCACCAACTCCCAGAGCTTGCTCAAACTCATGTCCATCGAGTCAGTGATGCCATCCAAGCATCTCATCCTCTTTCGTCCCCTTCTCCTCCTGCCCTCAATCTTTCCCAGCATTAGGGTCTTTTCCAGTGAGTCATCTCTTCTTATCAGGTGGCCAAACTATTGGCGCTTCAGCTTCAGCATCAGTCCTTCCAATGAATATTCAGGATTGATTTCCTTTAGGATTGACTGTTACTGAATATAAAATAGATTCTTTATCCAATACGTGATTTGCAAATATTTTCTTCTCATCTGTGGCTCGTCTTTGCATTTTCTTAACAGTTTTGCAGAGAGCAGAAATTCTTAATGTTTATGAAGTTCAACTTGTCAACTTTTTCTTTTATAGATCAAGATTTCAGTACCATATCTAAGAAATATTTGCCTACCCAAGGTCATAAAGCATTTTTTCCTATAGCTTCTTCTAGAGGTTTTATACTTTTAGCGTTTACATTTAGGTCTGTGATGCATTTTGAGTTAATTTTTGCATATGGTGTGCAAGGTATGGATTCAAGTTCACTTTTAAAAAATATATAATTCCATTGTGTTTGTTTATTTTAAAGAATGTTTTTATTTACTTATTTATTTTTGGCTGCACTGGGTCTTCGTTTCAGCAGACAGGATCATTTTTTGTTGCAGCGTGCAGGCTTCTCTAGCTGTGGCACATGCAGGAGTCAGCTCCAGAGCACGCAGGCTAGTAGTTGCAGTTCAAGGGATTAGATGCCTGGGGGCATGTGGAATCTTAGTTCCCCAACCAGGGATTGAACCTTCATCCCCTGCATTGGAAGATGGATTCTTAACCACTGGACCGCCAGGGAAGTCTTTTTTGCATGTGGGTGGCCAGTTGTTCTAGCACCATTTGATGGAAGTTATTT
>NW_011494852.1:1421554-1423551 GCF_000754665.1 Bison bison bison | reverse complement strand
TTGGGGGTTTTTTTTTTTTTTTTTCCCTGCCACGCCGAGCAGCTTGTGGGATCTTAGTTCCCTGAACAGGGATTGAACCCAGGTCCTTAGCAGTGAATGTGAGGAGTCCTAACCACTGAATTGCTAGGGAATTCCTAAAACGTAGTGACTTCAAACATGAAACAATCCCTTTTTTAATCTCAGATCTTACTATTTTCTTTTTTCCCTCCCTATGTTTCTTTTTGGTTATTTTCTATTGTTTTACCTTCAGGTTTCACTCATTTTTATGCAATATGTAACCTAACTGTTAACCCCATCTGGTGTAATTTCCATCTCCTGAAGTTCAGGTCTATTTAATAATATTCCATGTCCCTGCTTAGCTTTTTGAACATATGAAACACAATTATAATAACTGTCTTAATGTCTGTCTCTGCTGCTTCTAATGTGAGTTCAATTCTGGATGGGTTTTGATCGATTATTCTCTTCATTTTAGGTCATGTTTTTCTGTCTGCATGTCTGGTTATCTTTGATTGCATGCTAGACACTGTTGTGAGTTTCACCTTGCTGAGTGCTGGATATTTTTGTATTCCTGTAAGTCTAGTTGAATTTTGTTCTGGGATACAATGGAATTACTTGGAACTGATCTTTTGGGTCTTGCTTTTCTGCCTTGTTAGGCAGGGTCAGAGCAGTGTTCAGTCTCGGGCTGTTCATTCTCCTCTGCTTTTGGAGTGCTGTACCCAGTGTCCCATGAATTGCAGTGTTTTCCCATCTGTCTGGTGGGAACAGGCGCTGTCCTCAGCTGTGTGTAAGCATCAGGCGCTGTTCCTCCCATCCTCCTGGATGGGTCTCCCCTGGCCCTGGGCAGTGTCCTTGCATTCACGCACCGAGGAGCATTTTGCTGAGCTCTCAGTGGGGCCTCTTGTGGGTTTATGGAGTTCTGTCAGTTCAGCTCTCTCCTCTCTGGAACTCTGTCCTGCAGATTCTATCTGCCCTGTTGTTCCCTGACTCTCCACTCCATTCCCACAACTCAAGAGAGTCTGTCCAGCTCCATCTCATTTCCTCCTCTCTGTGCTGTAACCTAGACATTCTCTCAGGCAGTAAGCTGGGATAATTAATTGTTTATTTTGATTTTTCACGTGGGAGGGTAAACCTATTATTCTGTCTTTCCTATATTATAGGGCTTCCCTGGTGGCTCAGATGGTAAAGAATCTTCCTGCAATGCAGGAGATTCAGATTTGATCCCTGGGTTGGAAAGATCCCCTGGAGAAAGGAATGGCTGCCCACTCCAGTATTCTTGCATGGAGAATTGCACGGGCAGAGGAGCCTGCCTGGCAGGCTATAGTCTGCATGGGGTTGCAAAGAGTCAGATACGACTGAGTGACTAACACTTTCACACTTTCCTGTGTTATAGTTTTGAATAATTTGCAAGACTGTCAAATTCCTTTTCCTTTCTTTTATATCTTTTTATTTCTCTTTTTTTTTCCATTCCGATCTTTCATTCTAATAGGAACACTACCTGAATATAGACTGCTTGGATCACAGACCTGGTTTCATCTTCCATTAACTGGGAAAGCTTAGAGAAGTCATTTAATGTCTGTTGAAAATGGAGATGACAAATTATCTATTCATGCAGTTGTTGTGGGAATGAAGTGATGGCACACAGCCGGCTGACTGCAGGCATGTAGTCAGTGGATATGCTCTGAACACTGTAGAGCTGAAAGAAACCTTGATTAAGTCACGTGTCCTGTTGTTCAGCCTTCAGCTTGAGGGTTCATGTCTCACTGACTCACTGGGGTGATTCTGTCCACAGATCTGCCCTGGCCGCAGCCATTCTATCGACAACACTTACTGGCCGGACCGTTGCCATTCCTCAGCCTCGCCGGAGAGCCCACTCTGAGAGCGACATGACCTCCATGGAAAAAGACAGTTTGATCGAGCCCTACGCCACTACCTCAGAGCTGAGGCATCAGTAAGGATGGCTTCCTCTCAGGGCAGAGGGGGAGCAGCTCTGCGTGGGT
>NW_011494852.1:1391265-1421454 GCF_000754665.1 Bison bison bison | reverse complement strand
GTGCATGCGGTTGTGACTAGAGCTTAGCATGCAGGTTTTTATCACCAGTGTCAAAGAAATAGTGTCCTGGAACATTAATCAGTTTTGTTGCTGCTGCTAAGTCACGCCAGTCATGTCCGACTCTGTGCGACCCCATAGACGGCAGCCCACCAGGCTCCCCCGTCGCTGGGATTCTCCAGGCAAGAACACTGGAGTGGGTTGCCATTTCCTTCTCCAGTGCATTAAAGGAAAAGTGAAAGTGAAGTCACTCAGTCGTGTCTGACTCTTAGCGACCCCATGGACTAGCCTACCAGGCTCCTCTGTCCATGGGATTTCCCAGGCAAGAATATTGGAGTGGGTTGCCATTGCCTTCTCTCAGTCAGTCTTGAATTGTATCCAAACTTTCTCCAGAGTGGATCTTGTTAAATTATAGCTTATGAAGACACTGGTTGCTTTCATGGCAGCACCGAGACCATGAATTCACTGCTTTTAGCCATAACCGAAAGTTGTCAGTCACAACTTCTCATGAGTGTCCTCTCTGAACAGTCACACTGTTGAATTTACCTTTGTTGATGCCTGTACTGTAACCATTCTTCTTTAACATCATTTTCTCTCTTGCTTGAGCTGGGTTAGTGCTGACATAGGGCTAAGGATCAGGAAGGTTTCCTCCCGAGGGAGGAGGCACTGGGGAAGAGCTGTGGGATGTACAGGAACCAGCTGGGAATGGCCTGAGGGCTGGGAGTTGGTCAGCATGGTGCAGTTCAGTTCAGTCGCTTAGTCGTGTCTGACTCTTTGAGACCCCATGAATCGTAGCACACCAGGCCTCCCTGTCCATCACCAGCTCCCGGAGTTTACTTAAACTCATGTTGATTGAGTCGGCGATGCCATCCAGCCATCTCATCCTCTGTCGTCCCCTTCTCCTCCTGCCCCCAATCCCTCCCAGCATCAGAGTCTTTTCCAATGAGTCAACTCTTTGCATGAGGTGGCCAAAGTACTGGAGTTTCAGCTTCAACATCAGTCCTTCCAATGAACACCCAGGACTGATCTCATTTAGAATGAACTGGTTGGATCTCCTTGCAGTCCAAGGGACTCTCAAGAGTCTTCTCCAACACCACAGTTCAAAAGCATCAATTCTTCAGCACGCTTCTTCACAGTCTTCTTCAGCAGTGACTTTCTTCACAGTCCCACTCTCACATCCATACATGACCACTGGAAAAACCATAGCCTTGACTAGATGGACCTTTGTTGGCAAAGTAATGTTTCTGCTTTTTAATATGTTATCCAGGTTGGTCATAACTTTCCTTCCAAGGAGTAAGCATCTTTTAATTTCATGGCTGCAGTCACCATCTGCAGTGATTTTGGAGCCCCCAAAAATAAAGTCTGACACTGCTTCCACTGTTTTCCCATCTACTTCCCATGAAGTGATGGGACCAGATGCCATGATCTTCATTTTCTGAATGTTGAGCTTTAAGCCAACCTTTTCACTCTCCTCTTTCACCTTCATCAAGAGGCTCTTCAGCTCCTCTTCACTTTCTGCCATAAGGGTGGTGTCATCTGCATATCTGAGGTTATTGATATTTCTCCCGGCAGTCTTGATTCCAGCTTGTGCTTCTTCCAGCCCAGCATTTCTCATGATGTACTCTGCATGTAAGTTAAATAAACAGGGTGACAATATACAGCCTTGATGTACTCCTGGAGTAACAGGCAAATTTGGCTTTGGAGTTCAGAATGAAGCATGGTGCAGGGATGAGCTTTTTAGACAGAGAAGAGGGAGTAGGACACACGTGAGCATCTGAAGGGGAGGATTTTTGTGGCTGGGAGGAGTCAAGTGAGGTGGGGAGTCATCTGAGATGGTGCTGGAGAAGTGGGCAGGCTTAGGGGACCTTTGGCATCCTGTTCCAAGGTTTGGAGTCTCTCCGAGGAGCAGTGAGAAGATGCTTTAAGAGCTCGTGGGGTTGGAGTGGGGATTACATCACCACATTTGACTTTTATCTGCCGTGTGTATTCAATTTTGATATTTGAGGGCTTTTTTTTTTTTTTTAAACATACCAAGAAATTCTATATTTTTTATGTAGTAATAAGTATGATTGTTTATAGTTCTGACATTATTATCCATTCTAGAAAGATTTTCCTTATTGCTGCGTTATACAAATGCTCACATATTTCCTTCTAGGATGTTGGTGGTTTAGTTGCTAAGTCGTGTCTGACTCTTTCAACCCCATGGACTGTAGCCCGCCAGGCTCCTCTGTCCATGAGATTTTCCTGGCAGGAATACTGGAGTGGGTTGCCATTTCCTCCTCCAGGGGATCTTCCAGACCCAGGCATTGAACCCGGGTCTCCTGAATCGCAGATGGATTCCGGTATTGCAGGTGGATTCTTTACTGATTGAGCTACACTTATGGAGAAGGAAATGGCAACCCACTCCAGTGTTCTTGCCTGGAGAATCCTAGGGATGGGGGAGCCTGGTGGGCTGCCATCTCTGGGGTTGCACAGAGTCGGACACGACTGAAGCTATTTAACAGTAGCAGCAGGATGTGTTTATACTTTTGGTTTTTGCATTTTAATCTTGATTCCGTTTTTGAGATGTTTGAGTATAGCCTGTTTTTCTCCTGCTGAAAATTTATACTTTGGCTGAATAAGAGCTGAAGATGAGGAAGTGATTCTGAAATTCTCTGAAAAGAATAATCACATAAGACTGTAAAAGGGTATCTGGAAGGGAAGAATGTTGACTCAGGGAAGGCTGCGTTAGCCCCATCATATTTTAAGACATATTGAAGTAGTTAAAGGAGTGTTGGATCAGCGATAAGAGGTACACAAGAATGCCCTGAGGTGAGCCTAGTGTTTGCAGGGATATTGAAACTCTAATAGAGGCAGCCCCACAGATCAAAGGGAAAGGACAGGATTCAACAGTTTATTCATTAGCAGCATTAGAAAAAAAATCAGGTTTCAGCCTTGCGTAATTCATGCACCAAAACATTCCTATTGAATGAAATTCCTATACGTAGAAATGTCACGAAGTCCTATATCCAGTCTAATCCAACCTTTCAGAAGGAGATGACTACTGTTTACTTCTGAGCTAAGAATTTGGAAGGTTAAAAAAAAATTTTTAGTTTTAAATCATCTGTATATTAAAAAAATTTACATAGCCAAAATAAAATCAACAGAATTGGGAAAATATTTCTAGTAAATACAAAGTCAGAGTTTTAATTTTTGTAGGTGGAAAAGTTCATTTCAAATTGGAATGGATGTGCTAGAATCTGAGTAGATGAAGGGACAAAGGACATGAGCAGACAATTCACAATAGAAGAACCAAGACTCACACACAAATGTATGGAAAAGCACCCAGTCTCAGTAAGAAATGCACATTTTTGCAGTGAGGTTTACATTCTTTGGACTTCCCTTGTGGCTCAGCTGGTAAAGAATCTGCATGCAATGCAGGAGACCTGGGTTCGATTCCTGGGTTGGGAAGATCCCCTGGAGAAGGAAAAGGCTACCCACTCCAGAATTCTGGCCTGGAGAATTCCATGGGCTGTACAGTCCATGGGATTGCAAAGAGTCAGACACAACTGAGCGAGTTTCACTTCACTTAGATTCTTTTGGCAAGTTTTAGACAATTATTACTGATGTAGTCACGGGTTGGGGAAGTGATTCTATGGGGATGCATGTGGACCTGTGAAATGTTCATACTGCTCGACTCTGGCCTTTCTCTATGTGGTTGTTTTATGGGATGAATCTTCAATACAGAAGAGATTGTACGTTGATGTTCATTGCAGAGCTGTTTGTGTTGGTAAAACCTGCGGGGGAGGGAACCTAAGTAAGGGGAATCGCTGACTAAACTGATGTATCTACTCGAGTCTGACTTTAAAGACTTATTAACAAGGAGGCAAATTGTATATGTATACAGTGATTATAACTGTAAAAATCTAGGTGAAAAACTGGAAAGAAATTCTACCAGTGTACAAAGAGATGGAACAGCGGATGGTTTCACCCTTTAGCTGCTGCCTGTTTTGTCGTGTGGTCCCAGTACGTCACAGGGGGACTTGGAGGCGGTGCCTTTACTACATGTGTATAAACCAGTGTGAGGTGTTAAGTGGCTTGGTCTTTATCTTGATCTTGAATATTCTAATACAGACCACACTGGCAGAATGAAACGGGAAGAAGATCTTCTCTGCCATCCTTTGAAATGCTGGGCTATGAGGAGGACGAGGACACTGACTCGCACCTGTCGTCCAGCCGCAGGCAGTCTGGAGACACCAGCGCTCGCAAGGGAGAGGGAAGTCTCAGCAACGCCACATATGCCACGCCACACAGAAACCAGGTGCTTGCCGCCTTCCAGCGTTTCTTCTACACCCTGACATTAACTCACAGGAAAGTGTGCCGAGTGCATTAGAAAATAGGTCCCTTTTCTCTCTTTGGCTGTTAATGGCTTGTTGTTTGGGAGCTTATTTTTTATTATTGGTCCAGTCTCATTTTCTACCTTATTAGGCTAAAATTTAAAACTCTTTCCTTTATCTTTCAATACAAGTCCTTCAGAAACAGAAACATCTTCACATCTTTAACATAGATTGCCATCGGATGCTAGTCATCCTGCTCTTTCCTTTGTGACCCTATGGACTATAGCCTGCCAGGGTCCTCTGTCCATGGGGATTCTCCAGGCAAGAATCCTGGAGCAGGTTGCCATGCCCTCCTCCAGGGGATCTTCGCAACCCAGGGATCAAACCCAGGTCTCCTGCACTGCAGGCAGATTCTTTACTGTCTGAGCCACCAGGGAAGCCCAAGAATACTGGAGTGGGTAGCCTATCCCTTCTCCAGGGGAACTTCCCGACCCAGGACTTGAACCAGAGTCTCCTGCATTGCAGGTGGATTCTTTACCAGCGGAGCTACTCAGGAAGCCCAAAATTTAAAACTCCTTCCTTTATCTTTCAAGACAAATTTTTCAGAAACAGAGAAACATCTTCCTGTCTTTAACATGGGTTTCCATCCACTGCTAGTCATCCTGCTCTGTCCTTTGACTGCCCCCTCCCTGAGCTGATTTTCCTGTCACTTTTCCATATGTGTACGTTTCAGTGTTTCTTCAGACTCATGCCTGACAAGGAGCATCATCACATGTCTCTCCACAGTAGCTGACATTCTTAGGGTGCATGTGTGAGTGTCTAGTTCAAGCTCTTACATACGCTCATCTCTAGCTGTCTGGGTGACATAGGTTCTATTTCAGCCCTGTAGGGGGCTTCCCTGGTGGCTCAGATGGTAAAGAGTCTGCTTGCATTGTGGGAGACCCGGGTTTGATCCCTGGGTCAGGAAGATGCCCTAGAGAAGGAAATGGCAACCCACTCCAGTATTCTTGCCTGGAAAATTCCATGGACAGAGAAGCCTGGTGGGCTACAGTCCATGGGGTTGCAAAGAGTCAGACCCGACTGAGTGACTTCACTTCACATGTTGGGGAGCCGAGATACCTCTCTGGTTGAAGGAGCCTGGTTCTCCACCATTGCCCACACGTCCTGGTTTAAACTCTTGTGTTCCCAGGGTTTTGAAAGCGGGATAGCACCATTTCTTTAATGGCAAAAGACAACACCGTAATTCCTTTTTCCTTTCTCTTTTTTTTCTTTTTCACCATCACTATAACATGTTACTTGTAGTGACTCTACTTAAAGACTTGCAATGTCAAACTATGTTCATATTGATTTTATTTCTATTGATTATCCTCCCTACTTTGAATTACATTTTAGATGGTCTTAGGGAAATTATTTTGTGGAATGCTTATGTATTTCAGAAACTAACCATCACTTTTTAGCATATACAGGCTTTAACATGCAGAGTTAGGTTTCTCCACAGCAAAGAGCCCTGGATAGGCAGACAGGTGCCAAGAGCCTAAAAAGGTCTCCCCCAGGGCTCTGAAAGGCCTGTGTGAGCACCCACCGGCCCTCAAGGCTGCACACTTCCTGGCTGGTATTTTGGACCCAGGCTATAGGTAGAGCTGTAGCACTCAACTCTTCTGGACATGTGATAGGAAAATTGGGAGTGAAGCTTGCTACCACATTGACCTGAGTGGAGAGAGAGAATAGTGCCCTCCACAAGCTCCTTTGTTTGTTTGTTTGTTTTCCTTTGTTGTTAATGAAACATACAATTTTATTTTTCAGGCCACTGTGTCTTGGTGGCTCAAGGACCCATGTACAGTACAGAAATTTGTTTTAAAAATTTAAAAAGTAGAGCAAGGCAACGAACAGTATCAAGGATTAGGGAGGAGGCGGAGGGGCTGTGGGAGTGGGAGTTGGCACCACCATTGTTGGGGGGAACTGTTTGACGCCGTCTATTAAAGCTGAAGAGGTGCATTTTCCATAGCCAGGCACCCCCACAGTTGAGGTATAGAACATAATGTACCTCATTAGTGTTCTCATTCTCCAGGATGAGCAAGTACTGACATCTTATCTTTTTTTTTTTTGCTTCCAATTTTTAGTAAAAGAAAACTATGGTTAGGGTTGAAATCTTTGTCTCCCATCTGCTTCATCCCTGGAAGGCCATCTCCTCCTGGATTTGGGATGTGTTCTGGAAGTCTGTTTTTATTCTTTTGCTGCAAATAAGTATCCGGAAACAAATGTGTTACTATATGTATATATATTTAATTGTGCAAAGGTCACCATACAGGAACCCATCTTTCCTCCTCTCAGCTTTGTAGTTTTTTGAGTTGCATACACATTATTTATCTGCTCACCTACTGGTGAACATTTAGATTATTCTGTTGCACACTTGATATGTGTACCCCAGTGGGTGTTGCCAAAACGTCCTCCAAAGGAGTAGTTCCCACTTGCCTTCCCAGCAGCAGTGTGTGGGTGCAGGTCTCCACCTTTGGGCACATGCCAGCCAAGAGGAAAGCCTTTCCGCAGTGCAGCCCAGGGGCGGAGCCAGAGGTGGAGTGTTAGTAAGTGATTGCTGTTGAAAGGTCTCATCATAACCTGCAGAGGAACGAATGAAAGGGCCCTGAAGCTGGAAAGGGATTTGTTTCCCACAGTCTCAGGATTAGTACCTCAAGGGGAAGAAGACACATTGACTTTTTCTGAGCATTTGATATCTTCCCTGGTGGCTCAGTCGGTAAAGAATCAGCCCATAACACAGGAGACCTGGGTTCGATCCCTGGGTCGGGAAGATTCCCCTGGAGAAGGGAATGACAACCTACTCCCGTATTCTTACTTGGAGAATTCCATGGACAGAGGAGCCTAGCAGGCCACAGTCCTTGGAGTCACAGAGAGTTGGACATGGCCGAGTGGCTAACACACACACACGTGCACAGGCAGCTCACACATGCCATTTCGTTTACTTCACACCTGTGTGGGTACGTGTGAGAGAGAACAGGATAAGTGACTTACCCAGGGTCATCCAGCCTACCACCCAGTGGCAGAGGCAGGATTCAGATCAGGACAACCCGTTTCTCCTGTTTAGAATCAGAGTTTGTGTTGACAGTCCTTGAGCCTCTCAAGACTGTCAGCTAGACGTAAAGATTGTTATTTGTTTTTGAGGATTAAAATACATATCTTTGAAGAGAATGGGTGTTTGGTGCATAAAAAACCACTGTTTAATCACTAGATGGCGCTAGCAGTGAAGGAGACACTGCCTTCAGTGCAGTTTAGTTCAGTCGCTCAGTCGTGTTCCACTCTTTGCGACCCCATGAATCACAGCACGTCAGGCCTCCCTGTCCATTTAGTTCTGTTTTTTTAAGTATTATTTTTACTGTAGACACTTGCTTCTTATTTGCTCCTTAGTTTTACTATAAGCATTTTGTAATCTCAGGTAAATAATTTATGCCTTTATTCTTTTCAATCAAAACTAGTAAGATAAGGACACAGAGCAGCCCACGTCAGGCAGTTTGGGTATAAGTCTCTGCCTCACGCCTCTCTCTGTGTTTCAGGGTAGTTTGGGCAAACATCTTCGTGCGAAGTGTGTACCCGCCTAGCAGTGGCCTAGCAAATGGAAAGCAAATGGCCTAGCAATGGAAAGCAAGTCTTGTTTTCAGGAGTTTTCTTGTTGGTGCCACAAAAAGTAAGGCTGGAGGGGAAGCGGGCTGTGTGAATGTGTGGTCAGTTTGCACGGTACGAGAGCCCAGCAACAAGAGCAGTGCCGGGACATTCAGAAACCCAGGTCCAAGTCCTGGCTTCTCTGCTTCCCAGGTGTATGACTTGGGAAGTCAGATAACCTCCCTGTGCCTCAGCGCCTCCATCCTGTAAAGGACTGTCAGCGTGGACAGTGTCTTTGGGTCGGTAAATAATTTGACACCTATTTGTCCAGCATCTGATGAGTACCAGGCATGTGCTAGGTGCTGGAGAATCAGTACAAGGCTCCCTAGTCCCACAGTTAAGTTAATCCATTAGAATTATGATGAGTGTTACAAAGGAAGGGTACTTGGTCGCGTGGGACCATATATAACCTTTCTGAGACGACTGCCGAGAGTAACAGCAGAGAAGGGGTTACAGCCTTTCTTCTCTCATTTGAGGTCACTTGATTTTTCTGCCTGATAACTTTTGTAGGTTCATCTTTATCCTTTGAAGTTCAGTAATTTCACTAGGATTAACAGTGGTGTTTATTATTTTCTGTCCTTTTTTCCTGAAATTTAGTTTACATAATTCTGAAGACATGGATTTTCCACCTCCCTTTTTTTATTTTCTGGGAAATATTTTCCTCCCCTCTTTTATTTTATCTTTGACTGGTTTCATCGTCGGTTCATTCCATTCTCCTTTGGGAACACAAGACATGCGTTTGTTGGGTCTCCTTTATTTGTCTTCCATGTCTGGTATCTTTTCTCTAATCCCTTGTCCCTCCATTCTCTTCTCAGCATCACTTTGTGTGATTTCCTCTGTGTACCCTCATCCCTCTCAGCGCCTTGTCACTGTCTTTTATGGCTTCTTGGCACCACTCCAGTATCCTTGCCTGGAAAATTTCATGGACAGAGGAACCTGGCAGACTACAGTCCATGGGGTTGTGAAGGGACAGACATGACTGAGCAGCTGAGCATGCGTACAGTATAACTTTTACCTCTGTATTTATTTCATTTTGCCTTTTGCTTGTTTGAGTTCTGCTCATTTATGTCACACGTTTTTCTGTGGCCTCATCACTTTTTTTTTTCCTGCAAAAATATTTTTGTTTGTTTATTGGGCTGCGCTGGGTCTTCGTTGTGGCACAAGGGATCTTGAGTTGGGGCATGTGGGATCTAGGTCCCTGACCGGGGATGAACCCGGGCCCCCTGCATTGGGAGTGTGGAGTCTTAGCCACTGGACCACCAGGAAGTCCTGCATTATCACTTTTCTTGATCTCCTGGATCTCTTCTTTTATTCCTCATGTCAGTCTGTGCTGTATCTAGCGTCTATGAGAGTACAGAGTTGGATTCTGGAGGGTAAAGGAGGGTTCTCTCAGCATCTCCCTTCAGCCTTGCCCGCTCTCCCATCTGCCCCGTGGGGATGACTGTACATCTCCTGGGACCGTCACATCCTTGCTGTCAGTGCACCCATCGGAGGATCACTTTGAACCTTTGTACCTGTGACACTTTGTGACTGTCAGAGCGTCTGCATTTCTGAAGTCTGAGGAGGTTTGGCAGCTTCTGACATTTTCCCTTTCTTCCAAATTTCATAGGTTTGGTATCTGTTTTCTGGCCATTGACTAAGCTTTCTTTCTTTCTTTTCATTGATTTTAGTAGGTTTTAAGTGAGGAGAGTGTAGTCTGAATACCTGCTGAAATGAAGTGAAAGTCGCTCAGTCATGTCTGACTCTTTGTGACCCCATGGGCTTATATAGTCCATGGAATTCTCCAGGCCAGAATACTGGAGTAGGTAGCCTTTCCCTTCTCCAGGGGATCTTCCCAACCTAGGGATCGAACCCAGGTCTCCCACACTGCAGGCGGATTCTTTACCAGCTGAGCCACCAGGGAAGCCCCAAATGCCTGCTACCATTTTCCAGTAGAATCACTGATAAGATGTTATTAGAGCTCCTCTGTCACACATTCTTGCTATTGGTGCGTTTGTGGATTTGCAGAACATTTTGTCATAAAATACCATATATTCATTCATTTGTTCATTTATTCATCCAACCAACTACCCACAGACAGGTATGTGAATATCTGCCATATGCTTGGGTCCAGAGAGGAATCATTCATGCAGGTGTGAACCATTTATCTCTAGAAACTTCTGGAGACCAAGGAATAGTGGGGACTCTTGCTGCTGCTCTTGAGGATTAGGAGTTTCCCCGTTCTCTCTGCAGTTTTTAACTTTTAGTTTCTTTAAGATTTTCTCTTACCCAAGTATACATGAATTTCCATGTCTTATAAAAAAGTTTGATGCTGCTTTTAAGCAAACACCACCCCTAACCCCTGCTGTCCCATCCCTCCTCTTCTCTCCAGGACAGGCCTCTGTGGTCACTTTGTGTCTGTATCATCTTCTTGCCTCCAAGTAATCAAATAGAAGGTTTAGATAATGGACATTTAACTCTCACACAACAAAGTGAAAAGGTAGGCGATTCCAAAATTGTTTCAGCTGCGTATTGAACACAGGAGCCTGAAATTCCCTTGGCCTGCTCTTTGTGATCACCAGAGGCAGCCAGTTCTTCCCGCAGAAGAAGGAAGCGGGGCATGGTCCTTCAGGCAGTGCTGTGTTGATGACGGGGAACGTTTTTTCCAGAGGCCCGCCAGCAGGATGCTCATTGGTCACATGCCCATCCCTTGACAGGTTACTGGCTGAAGAGAGAAGGATTACTGTGATTCGAGCCTACTTGCACCAAACAAAATTGGGATTCTCTCAGCAAGGTAGAAAGAGGGCCACTGACTGCTGAGTGGGCGGGGCTGAGGTGCCTGCAGTCTCCCTGTCTGCATTTACACGTACACATCCGCACGGTTAGTGTGTGTGCGTGCAGATCACTGACTCTGCTCTAGCAATGTGAGCACCTCTGTATTAGCTTGAATCCCGCTGGTGGCAGTAGAAGGCCAGGAGAACAGATCAGGCACCAAGCTGTCACTCCCGCCGATTCCAAAAGCTGCTCAGAATGCACCCTGCCACCTTCTAGCAGTGAGGTCTCCTCCATACAGCAGTGAGGAAGCATGGATCACAAACGTTTGTTTCATTCCCTGTAACATGCCACACCAGGGGAGGTCCAGCGTGTTGTAGACGTATAGAGGTCCCACTGCAGGCCCGCAGGCCCCTCCACCTTACAGATCAGAGCTGCCTGCGGCCCCACCCCGACCCCGAGTTACTTGGGTTCTCTGCACAGTCTGACCACACTCTTGCCTGGACTTCACCCCGGGGTGGAGCCAGCTGGACCCCTCTGTTGCTCCACCGGTCGTGTCTGTTTAGTGTGTCTTTGTGGTGGGGCTCCAACGTTGGCATCACTGATCTGAGGAGAGGCTCCTGGGAAGGTGCCAGCTCTGTCTGGGGCTGGACCCTCTGCGTCCCCAGGGTCACCAGCGCTGGCTCTACAGTCGGCTCAGCCCACAGTCACGGGATCTAGACACTGAGGCGCCCTTGCTGTGCTGCCAGGTTCCCGTACTGTGCTTTCACCTCCGGGTGAGAAGAGATCCCACAGGCTAACGTTTGAACTGTGTAGGTGTGAGATCAGGGAGGATGTATTATTTTACATCTGATTACATTTTTAGGTGTGTACAAATTTCAAATCTTACCTCCCTGGTAAATTGAACAGTTTGTCACTATAAAGTGACCCTCTGTATCTCTGAAAATGTGATCTGCCTTAAAGTCTTTTTCATCTGACGTTCTCCATCTTTCTTTGATATTTGCATGGTCTATTTCTTCCTATCCTTTAATTTTAACCTTCCTGCATCCTTATGTTTAGCTGTGTTTTATAAACAGCATCTAGTTGTTTTTTCTTTACGTTTACCAAGATATAATTCACATATTAATATCATACTATTCATCCATTTACAGTGTACAATTTGGGACTTCTCTGGTGGTCCAGTGGTTAAGACTCTGCTTCCAATGCAGGGATGAGGGTTTGATCCCTGATCGGGGAGCCAAGATTCCACATGTTGCACAACACCACCCCCCCCCCAAAAAAAAAGGTTTATAATTCAATGCAGTATATAGTTTTTGTTAACCAAATTTGACAAAATTTTCCTTTGTCTTTTTATTAGAGCTTTTGGTTCTTTTAGGTTTAATGTATTCATGGGTATATTTGGGTTTAAATCTGTCATTTCTGTGTTTCCTGCTTGTCCTATTGCTCTGTATCTTTTTTCTTGTTCATTCTTTTGAATTGATGGATTTTTTAGTTCTATTTCTTTCCCTCAACTAGCTTAAGTTATACTAGCTTCTCCCCCCCACCAATAATCACCCTGTAAATTCTAGCATGTACATTTTACTCTTTAAAATCCTAGTTAGCATCCTCCCCAGGAGGAGAATGAAGGCGCTTAGGCCAAGGCTGCAGACGGATGTGGGAAAGGCCACTCCTGGCCACTGGGATGGCAGCACTGTGGCTGGGGCGCCTGGCTTCCACCTCTCTCCCTTCAGCACCCAGACAACTTTTCTTTTAGTTACTCAGGTGATTTTCACACTCTGAAGTATTTGGTACTTTTAACAATGCTTTGCATTAAAACTTTAGAGTGTTTCTAGAATGTTGTCACAAATTCTTTAGGCTTATTTATCGATGTATTATATATACACAAAAGACACATAAGCTGTAACTTTACAGCTCAGTGAATTTTTGCAAAGTAGCCTCCACCCAGATTAAAAGAAGAAGAAGAATACTGCTAGACTGCCAAAGTCCTCTGTGACTGAGAAGAGTCATTGCTCCCCCAGAGTTAACCGCTGCCCTGACTCCAAGAGCAGGTTAGATCTTAGAAAAATCACCTTAGATTAGTTTTGTACTTCACTGGTGGCTCAGATGGTAAAGAATCTGCCAGCAATACAGGAGACCTGGGTTTGATCCCTAGGTCAGAAGATTCCCCTGGAGGAGGGCATGGCAACCCACTCCAGTATTCTTGCCAGGAGAATCCCATGGATAGGGGAGCCTGGTGGGCTACAGTCCATGGGGTCACAAAGAATTTGGACACAACTGAGCAGCTAAGCACACAGCACATTCTAGAGATGCTGTGACTTTCATCATACATTTTGTATGCTTTGGAGTGTTTGAGAGCCTTCTGTCATTGTGTGGAAGTTGTTGGTTCATTCTTATTGTTGTGTGATATCCCATGGGACAGCTGTAACATCCAGTAACTTATTTACTCTACTAAGGGTGGATATTTGGTTGTTTCCAGTTTGGAGCTTTTAGGAAGAGTGCTCTATGAACATTCATGTGTGGTGGGTATGTACCACTCGTATATACTGATGAGTGGTGTATGTATAATCATAAGGCATAAGCAGCCATGAGGTACTATCAGCCATTGTACAAGTAGATACTAACAAGCAGTTTTCCATAATAGGGTATCGTTATGATGGTATTTGGGCTTCCCTTGGTGGCTCAGCTAGTAAAGAATCAGCCTGCAACGCAGGAGACCTGGGTTCGAACCCTGGATTGGGAAGATCCCCTGGAGAAGGGAACAGCTACCCACTGTAGTATTCTGGCCTGGAGAATTCCACGGACTGTATAGTCCATGGGGTCGAAAAGAGTCAGACACGAATGAGCGACTTTCACTTTCACTTTTCATGATAGTATTTGAGTCGCCTTAGCATTTCATACTTCCTAAATAAAAGTGAGTAGCTTAATATACCTTTGACAGGGTAAACAAGGCAGATGGTCCCTAGGAGCTAAAAGCTTAAGAGATTCATTTCTTTTTAATTTCTTCAATGATGAGTAGAGTGGGAGACCTTTCTGCAGCTCTGAGCCATGTCACCCCAGAGCCCTCTACCCCCAGCCTGGTGGGCCTGTGAGCCTTAGTTTTTGGCCCTGAAATGCCCCTTCTTGTGGGCATCTTGCTGGTCAATGCTGCCCCCTTCCCAGCCATGGGGATGGAACGTCCATGGCCTGCAGCACAGCACAGCTAAGCCAGGCTGATCACATAAGCAGGATTTTACGAAGAGTCACAATAGTGGAAGGGAAGCCACCCAGGGAGCACCAGCCTCAGCTTATTGTACAAGACCTGGTTCTCTGCTCTTCCCTGAGGGCAGCCTCTGTCCTCACACCCCGCCTCTCCCAGAGCTCTGCCAGTGAGGCAGCCTCCTGCTCATCGGGGTGGTCCCAGACCCAGCTCACAGGTCTGTGGGGGCAGCTCTACCATTCGTGACCCTGCAAGGGAGTTTTTCACAGATAGTGATGGGGGGAGAGTCCCATTCCATCAGGAAACACTCACAGTGGCCTCCTAGCCAGCAAGCGTAATGGGCCCCGATCCCCAACAGTTGCCTTGGTGAGGGTTCTCACGGGGCAGGTCGGCAGCTCTTGCCCCATGTAGAGGTGAACAACACAGCATCAGCACCAGGGCACAGTGGTACTGGGTGCTGCACAGAGCAGGCTGGAGGCAGCTCCTTTTCCTGAGTTGGTCCCTGGCAGGAATGGGGAAGCCAGGTGCCCAGGTAGCATGGGGTGGGATGCGGTGCAGCATAGCTGTGAAGGTCTCTGTGGCTTAGGCCAGGAGTCCCCAACTCCCGGGCTGTGGACTATCCTGTTAGGAACTGGGCTGCACAGCAGAAGGTGAGCGGTGGGTGGGCAAGTGAAACCTCATCTGCTGCTCCCGTGGCTTGCATTACTGCCGGAACCATCCCCAGCCCCCCACCTCCATCTGTGGAAAGACTGTCTTCCATGAAATCAGTCCCTGGTGCCAAAATGTTTGGGGACCGCTGGCTTAAGCATAATTTGGATGGCACTGCCTTTGCCGTTGGGCTTTTCCTGAGGGACCCACGGGTGTAGTCCTTTTATGTCTTGGAGGGGAGGTAGCAGTGGAGAGGGTATGGAATAAGACAGCTGAGTTTGTTGGGAGGAAGTTTATACAGAAGTGCTTACCACGTGTTGTTCCTCTGTCTTCGATAACAAAAAGGTTCCATCGTCACACGGGGTGGACACTGAAGATGAGGAAAGTATTTCTGAACAAGATGGGTTTCCAGGCTCACCTATTCCACCAGAGAATACACAAGGAAAAGGTAAAAAAAAAATTGTTTTTAAAACATTTCATGTAAAAGCATTTTATGGCCATAAATATTGGTTCATTTGGAGGAACATATAACCATTGCACCTCTGTACCGTGGTTCCATGATTTTAAGTGAGAATATCCCTGAGCTTTGTTCTTCCTGGGATACAGTGAAAATGACTGCGTGGGTGTTTGGTTGTCTTTAATGCATAAGGCCTTCACTTTGGAGTCCATTTTGCCATTCTGTCAGTCGTGAGAGGATCTCTGGGGGAGCATCGGGACTCAGGCTCTGAAGCTCCACGTGCTCCTTCCTCTGCACCCATGACCAGTGCCATGCGGGACGGGCGCGCAGTGAGCTCCTCGGGCTGGCTGAGTGAGCTTGTCTGTCTTGTTCACCAGGCTGGCTCTAGGGCCCGGAGCAGGGCTTGGCCCACGGCTGCCTGTCACTTCAGGTGATTTGGGTGAATGAACGCATGGATATATTTATAATACAGCTTTGGAACGGCATACCTTTGTATATTTTGTTTGGCACAGTGAGAGAATTCAGCTCATTAATAGCAAAGGCCATTTTCCATTTCCTAATATGTGGCTTGTGTTTGAGAAGTGAGAAGGAGAGCCTGGCATGCAGTGGGCACCGATAACTACTTTATCAGGACCCTCAGGGAATTGCTTGGGCTCAAGGAGATAAGTAAGATACGTGTTAGTCACTCTGTCGTGTCCAGCTCTGCGACCCCATAGGACTATAGCCCGCCAGGCTCCTCTGTCGATGGGATTCTCCAGGCAAGAATACTGGAGTGGGTAGCCATTCTCTTCTCCAGGGGATCTTCCTGACCCAGGGATTTAACCTGGGTCTCCTGCATTGCAGGCAGATTCTTCACAATCTGAGCCACTATGGAAGCCCAGGGCCCAAGGAGACTCTCATATAAAGGGGACTGATTGGAAGACAGAATGCCAGCCTTCTAATACCTGTACCAGAAAATGCCACTTGGTTAGACAGCATATTCTATCCTTGTGGGAAAATCCATGTGTGTGTTAAGTTCAAGTAGAAAGTATGTTTCTTTTAGAATTAATACTTTCTCACTGTAAAAAATGCAGAAATACATGAAGTTAAACATACATAATTGTACTTCCATCAAGTATAATTTTAACAGCTTAGAATGTGTATGTACATACATGATATTTAATTACCTTAAAAAAAAATCTTATAACACGTCCTGAATATCTCCTTATGTTCATACATAGCCATCCACTTTCCAATGTCTGCATTATTTTTCTAAAGCCTGATGCATCATACTATCAGTCAGAACTAATCAAGAGACAGAAAGTATCTATACATGGTGAGGGAATTCCCTGGTGAACTTCCCAGGTTCGATACCTGATTGGGGAACTGAGTGGCCAAATAAAAAAAGGAAAGAAAGTCCATGATGATTTGAACCGGGAAAGTTTAATGTCAAGAATTACTAACTGTAATGGGATTGCCTATTAAGGGGTAGAAATAAATCTAAAGAATATGGGAATGACAGAGGGAACAGCTGCTTCCTATGTAGTTAACATGGGGCCCCAAAGGGTGCAGCTCTGGCCCGCTGGCAGGTGGAGAAGTTAGCTGAGGTGTGGTGCTAACAGAATTCACTGGAAAGCTGCTGTCTGTAGGGGAGTTCCAGGAGGAGCCGCCTGTGGGGAAGTGCTGCTGGCCATCTAGAAAGAGGGGAGGAGAGGAGGGAGAAAGAGGGACCCAGGACAATAGATGGGGGTGGAGACATCACCAGTGGAATGAGGAACCCAAGCCCTTTCCTCCTCCAGTGTCTCTTTTGCACCCTCTACTGGTGAGGTTTATTATTGCACCACCAGACAAAGGAGAGCTGCTGCAGTAACAGGAGCAGGCAGTAAAGGTGGGGTTGGAAGTTAAAGGCGGTGTTAACTGGCACACTTGGTAACATGAACTTGGAGCACAGGTGGTGGTTAGGAGAGAGTGAAGTTCCTAGAGTGGTTTTTGGCTTGTGGTGGGCATTAAAAGCTCCTGGACATTGTCACTTTCAGGTGGCGTGAGACTTGGCCAGTTCCTTAACCCCACTTCTCCTAAGTTTGAGTGCACCTCTCCTAAGAGTCTTAGAAGGATTAAATTCAGTCATGTGAGTGAAGCACAGCAGGGCTTCCCTGGTGGCTCAGCCAGTAAAGAATCCGCCTGCCAATGCAGGAAACCCAGGTTCAGTCCCTGGGTTGGGAAAATCCCCTGGACAAGGGCATGGCAACCCACTCCAGTATTCTTGCCTAGAGGAGCATAACAGACTACAGTGTACAGCATCACAAAGAGTCAGACCTAACTGAACAGTTAAGCATGCACGCAGGCACACGAAGCAAAACATTCTCCATAAATGCCAGCTGATGGTTATTGTCTCAAGGCTACCAGCCTGAGGTGCCAGCCACCCTGTACCCTAGCAGTACCCAGCCAAGAAGCTTGGACACTGCCATCCTTTGGTCGAGGTACCAGCATCTGAGCAAGTGGACTGCTGCTGGAGGCAGAGGAGGCAGGGAGAGTGGCACCTTCGCCCCCGTGGGGAATGGCAGGTGGAATGGTGGAGGGCACAGGCAAGGGTGCTGGGAAGGCAGGGAGGCTCACAGGCACACGGAGGAGCTCGGCCTGAGCTCTGCAGTCGTGTGAGCCACTGAAGGCGGTCAGGAACGAGCAGGGGGAGAGCGCAGTTCAGAGCTGGGCCGGTTCGTGGGCTGGTTCAGCTCGTGTGCAGAAGGTGAGTGCCTAAGATTGTACTCTTCAGAGCTGTCAGATGTCTTTCTCCGCTTTACAAAGTTTTCTCTCTCTGTTTTCATCAGATGGAAAACATTCTGTTCTGAAATTAAAGGTAAGAATTGTTTTTTTAAAAATGGATTTTCTTTTTAAATAGAATTTCTACCATAATTTCAAAACAACTTTTGTGATTTGTGGGGGAAAAAGCTTCTGTTAAGTGTTCTTTTCCATGGTCTAGTTTTTTTTTTTTCTTTCTTTTCTTGGTTTTTGTTTTTTCTGTCATTGTACACTTTACTATTGAATGTTTTTTTAAAAAATAGTTTTAAAACATGAAGAAACTCATGTTTTGCATAGTTTAAAATGAATGTAATATATTGAGGGGTTAGAAAACACTTATATTTGCTTTCTACTTTGTAAAATGAATAGACAGTAACCAGTTTGCAGACATGGAAATAGTTCTACTTAACTTTTTAATTCTGTGATGTCAAGGGAGTTTAAAAATTAAAAACTTCTCGGTAGAGTTAATTTATAACCTTATCTACTTTTCAGCAGAAATTAGAAACTTAATATCAGGCTGATGTGTAGTAGAAAAATGAACAAAAATTCAAAGACTTCCCTTTCCTCTAAGTTTTGAGTTGAAAAGGAGGGTCTTGTATTCTTTTCTCAGTGCTTTAAAAACGTGGTTCTGTGCAGCTTATGGGGTCTTTTTGCATATCCCAAGGAGAGAGGGCCAGTTAGAATTTGCTTTGTCCACCTCTGCTCAGCCCCTACAGTCACATCACGTGTTTTAGAATGTGAACTGGTGGCCTGTCACTCGTAGGACCTGCACGTGACCACAGTGACTGATCACAAATAAACCCTGGAGAGGGTGTGGAGGAAAGGGAACCCTGCTGGTGGAAGTGTAAATCGGTGTAGCCACTGTGGAAAATGGTGTGGAGGGTCCTTAAAAAAACTAAAAGCTAGTTATTATGTCGTCCAGCAATCCCACTACTGGGCATATATTCAGAAGAGGAGAAAACTCTAATTCAAAAAGATCCATATATCCCAGTGTTCATAGCAGCACTCTTCATAACAGCCAAGACATGGAAGTGTCCATCAACAGATCAATGCATGAAGAAGATACAGTGTATATTCTCTCTCTCTCTCACACACACACACACATATATACACACACAGTGGAGTATTACTCAGCCATAAAAAGAATAAAATGCCATTTGCAGCATCATGGATGGACCTAGAGATGGTCATACTGAGTGAAGTCAGCCAGACAGAGAAAGATGAATATTATATATCATTTATATGTGGAATCTAAAAAATAAATTAATAAATAAAAGTACAATACAAGTGATCTTATTTACAAAACAGAAGTATACTCACAGATACAGAAAACAAACCTACAGTTGCCAAAGGGGAAGGCAGGAGGGACAAATTAGGAGTATGAAATTAACACACACTACTATATATAAAATGGGTCAGCAACATGGATGGTCTCTGTAGCATGGGGAGTTATATTCAGTATCTTGTAATAACCTATAATGGAAGAGAATTAGAAAAATATAGATGTGTAACTGAATCACTTTACTATACAATGAAGCTAATACATTAGTATAAGTCACCTATATTTCAGTCAAAAGATGCCAAACTCATGGACAGAAGGGCAGAAAGAAAGCAGGCCTTCCCCTGCTGCTCAGAGAGCTTGCCAAGAGGGGAGGACTGTTAAGGGTTAGGTTCATTTAAAAGAAACAGGGAATATTAAAGTTTCTAAAGCTAAAAGAAACGAGCAACTACGAGAGCTGAAATGAAGACGGGGGAAGCGCTTACATGTTTGATACATGACTTGTGCCAGGCCACTCTTAGAAGATGCTAAGGTCAATTCGTTACTGTCCTGTTTTTTCCTTCCGTAGGACGAAAAACCACCATTATGTGAAAAACCTCCACTCTGTCCAGGTATTTGCCTTTTGAATTTCATTGTGATTGAAAAACTTATATTTCAGAGAACACCCAGTACAGTCTCACATAAAATAAAGATCACTTTTTTTTCCTGTGAAGGTTGTTGCTTCTGTCCCATTTTTGAAATTGGAAAGAGATAGCAGTTCGTTGAACTTCCTTTAAGTTTGCTTTAAAATAGAGAGTTTATGGGACTTCCCTGGTGTCCTTCCAATGCAGGGGACACGGATTCGATCTCTGGTCAAGGAACTAAGCTTCCACATGCCAAGAGGTGTGATCCCACCCCCCGCAAAAAAAAAGAGAGAGTCCAGACATTCAAACATTGGATGGTGGCTGTATGTCCGTATGGGATGTGCTCAAGCCTGGGGTTGATGGAGGGGGGATTCATGGACCTATGGGATTATGGACAGGCCCTGGAAGGGGGAGGCTTCCCAAGTGGTGCCAGTGGTAAGCCTTGAGAATCCCATGCACAGAGGAACCTGGTGGGCTACAGTCCATAGGGTCACAAAGATCGGACGCAGCTGAAGTAACTCGGCGCTCAGGCAACACGTGCCCTGGGAGAGGGGGCGTATGAAAACGGGGCTCTGCTCAGGGGCTCGAGGCAGAGTTGAGAGGTCCAGAGGTACTTGGTGGCATCCTCTCCCCTCTGCAGCCTGGGGAGCCTCATTAGCTTCCAGAGTGGATACTGTA
Source organism: Bison bison bison (assembly GCF_000754665.1). Classification (NCBI taxonomy): domain Eukaryota; kingdom Metazoa; phylum Chordata; class Mammalia; order Artiodactyla; family Bovidae; genus Bison; species Bison bison. The sequence goes on along the minus strand of NW_011494852.1, from coordinate 1,401,059 downwards.
ATTTTTCACTGTGTGCCTCACGTCAGTAGTCTGAAAACCCTGTCAAGTAACCAAGACTTTTGTCTGCCCTCCGTGTCGGATTGGCTCTGTTTTCACCATTTCTGCCTCGGTGTTTTTGGTGCTGTGTTCTGGGATGTTGCTGGGGCTCTGACATCTGGCCCACAGGTTTTCTTCACTGTATGTCTTCTGCTGCTCAGCCCATCCTTTGAATCTCTGTTATTAATCAAGCCCTTTATTTTCATGATTTCTATTAAGTATTGACAAGCATCTCTCTGAAATCTTAACCGCACTCATTCTCAAATCTTGTAGCCTGTGCTGCAGCCAACTTCGTCCTCTGTTATCTGGTTTTGGTGCCTCTCTCAGTTCCTGTGGCTCTTGGTGATGTGCTCGTTTGGTCCTTGGGAGTCCCAGTTCGTCTGTCTGGGGATGCCATATCTGATTACTGTAGGCTGCTCAGAAGGGGAAGCCAGTGGGCTGTCAGATGTACAGTCTGTCTCCAGTGACTGTCGGCCATAGACAGGGCATTTTGTCAGCCAGGGGGTTTGGAGGCTCCTCTTCCTCCTAGGTTTCTCCAGCCTTGGGGTCTGCCTGCCTTTCTGTCCTCAGGGCTATATGTACTGCTTGGCCCAGGGGGACTTGAGCCCTGCTGCTTCTGTCTGGCACCCTAGACAGATACCTCGTCAGTCCTTTCTAGGCCATTTTGTGTCCCCACCACCTGCCAGGGCAAGGCACATCCCTGGAAGCACCCCCACCCCCTCTCGTAGGTGACCTCTCCTTGCATATTTTAGGCTGCAGCTTCCATCTTCAGTCTAATCTCAAATGTCTTTCCTGGATTCCTGGTAGATTGCCTCTTGTTTTCGTGTACTTGTGAAGTTACTCATTTCTTTCATGTTCTAGGGGTTGGATATGTGTGTGTCAGGGGTCAGGGGAGGCTGTCTGGAGCTGCCAGTATCCCTCCCTCCATCTGCACACAGAAGCTCTGCCCAGGCCAGGAGCCCATCGTAGTCCTCACTTCCTTCAATCTCCCTATGGAATATCACTCTCTGCTTTCCTCCAGTCTTTCTACTCCTCCCTAAATTCCTTTGTGGCCTCTGGTTTTCTTCTCACCCTGGTGCCTGCAAGTAAACTACATGCTGGTGGCTCCTCCCTCTCTCCAGCTGAGGCTCTCTTCAGAGCTTTGGACCTGTGTCCTAACCTGAGCTTCCCTCCCCCTGCCAGGCTTGTATTCCTTGTCTGGCTAGATATCTTCCAAACTACAGATCTTGTTGCTCATTCTTGACTTGCCCCTCCCTCACTGCCCACACCCAGTCAGCTGCTGAGCCCTGCCAAGTTTTTGCCCCTGAATTCTCTTATGTCCTTTCCTCTCCGTCCCTACTCTAGGAGCCTTCAGACTGATCTGCCTGCCTCTGTGCTAGGCCTCCTTCCTGTTCACTTTCTTCGCCGCTGGCCTCAGCGATTCATCTGAGAGTATAGCCCCTTCTTTCCATACTTCTGCTGAAAGGCTTTCTGGCTCCTGGTGGCCTGCAGGATACAACCTCCACTCTGCATATTACGTTAAGAAAAGGCCTCCACTGGCTCCTGCCTTCCCCCTCCATTACCCTTCTTCTTACTGCTCACCATAGTCTTAACAGATCACAGTCTTTGCTGTATAGGCCACTCTCTTTGCAGGCACTGACATAAAGAAGTTGCTCCTTTGGTTTTTGAAATAGTCTCCTGTAATTCTGATGTAAAATTGTTAATATCAATTAGTATTTTAAAACTTTTTCCTGTCCCTTTTTAGATATAACTGGTAGAACGCGTCAAAGATGTATAGAAATAACCAAAGAAAAGTTGGAGGAATTAAAGGAAGAAAATTTGCACCTAAACAATGCAAATCAAGCCCTTACACATGAGCTTAACATAATAAAGAAAACAATGAAAGATCTGCAGTTAAAACTTGAAAGGATGAAAAAAGAAAACGTGAAGCCAAAAGAGGTTGAGAAAGCATCCTCTCAGGAAGGTGAGGACAACTACCTAGTTCTTTTGTTACAGGAAGGAACAGGAATTCAAAATTTTGTACTTATTTTGGAAGTTAACGTTTTATTATAGTATTTGTTGATATTAATGTTCTTAATATTTTGGTTTGATTATTTATGGTCTTTCATTAATATCCTTATACTTGTTGAAATTTGATTTCACCTGTTGTATCATTTTTATTATGCTGAAGAAATTCTAGTACTACTTTTGGTTCTTAGCATAATATTTTACATATGTTTTGTATCAGTTTTTATCCCCATGAGCACCATATAAAAATGCCTCTTTCACCACATACTAACCAATGTTGAAGATTATATTTTCCTTGCTAGTTTGAGTGGTTAAAAAAGAAGAATCCCATTTTAATTTAATTTCTGTTTGTTCTATTATTGATGAAGTTGAATATTTTTTTCATTATCTTTGCAGGTCATTTTCTTTCTCTTTCATAAATATTCCCACTTTGGATTGAGATGTTTTGATCTTTTCTGTTGATTTATAGGAGCTCTTTATGTATTAAGAATTTTAGCCCTATGGCACATATGTTTGAGTTTGTTTCTCAGTTTGTTAATAATTCAGCTATGTGTATAGGATATTTTTCTGTTAGGATCTATGCCCTTGGTTTCCAGTGGTTAAGAATCCATGATTCCACTGTAAGGAGTGCAGGTTTGATCCCTGGTCAGGAACTAGGATCCCACATGCTGTGTGATATAGCCAAAATTAATAACAATATGCTAAGGTCATATAAGTATTCACTAATGTTTTTTCTGTATATTTATCTAAGTCTATTATTATGGCTTTAAGAAACATAATGTGGTTTTCTCTTTACAAACCGTATATATTTCTTGTCTTAGGCACATTTCTAGATACTTGATATTATTTGTGCTATCACTTTGTGGGATCTATTTTCTATTATGCTTTCCAATAGAACATTACTATTGTGTGGGAAGGCTATTCTAGTGAATTCTCCATTTGTTCTATATAATTTTCAGAGCACATATTTGTATACCATCTGAAATAGTGACATTTTTTCCAATCTAAAATTTTTATTTTACCTTTATCATATATATATATATATATATATATATCAACTTTCACAAACTTCTAAAACATTGTTGACTAATCAGTGTTAAAAAAACTTACTAACTTTTATTCATTTATATCTGTATAATTGTCATTTGCTGCCTTTGTGAGCCTAAAGGGAAAGAAGGACAGACAATTGACAATTTATATAAAATCATGATAAATTTAAGTTCTTATGGTATAATATTAAATTTATTTTTTTCAGTAGTTGATGGACCTGAATTACATTATCTAAGAAAACAAGCTCAAGAACTGGTAGATGAAAATGATGGATTGAAAATGACTGTTCATCGTTTGAATGTAGAACTGAGTAGATATCAAACAAAATTCAGGCATTTATCCAAGAAAGAGGTAATGTTACCTATTAAGAAAAATCAGTTTTATTGATATTTTAGCCTTGAATTGATTTCCAATTCCAAAGAGTTTATATTTATTATAATTTGGTATAAAAAAAGATACATCCGAAGTACAGTCTTTCTGGGCACCTTTCTGTTTCTCTGTCCATCTCTCCTTTTCTCAAAACTAAAGCAATAAAAGCTCTTAGTAAAAAATTAGGACAGTATAAACATATATAAAGTAAAGGAAGTAAAAGTCCTTGTCTGCTCCATTCTCAGCCTGTTCTTCAGGGTTATAGCTGTTGTTTGTTAGTGCACAGACTTTGAAAAGAAAGCAGACTAGTGTTTACAGGCTCCCAAATGATCTAGCTGTCACAGTCAATGGAGCTTACATTCATGATAGGCATAGGAGCATCCCCTGTAGCTATATACTTGGGCTTAGTGTAGAGAGAGCAGACAAAAACAGCCTTCTCCCACTTTTTCCATGGAATGGGTTTAATTGCATGCTTTCCCAGATGCTGCCTGAATTTCTGGCTTCTAATCAGCCTAAATCTAAATACTGACTGCAGTCCTCCCCTTTGGGAAGCTGATGGATTTGGTACATCCTCAACTACTGGTAACCACTTAAAAATAAAGACAGCAGCTTGGACAATCACAGAGATTTGAGAGGCTACCAAGAACATGGGCTAGGCCAATTGATGAGGCTCCATACCTATACAAGACCACTCTGTCAAGATGAGAGAGGTGGCTGTTTTTTCTAATGCACAGAAACCAATATAGAGTAAAGGAAAATGAAGAAAAAAGGGAATATGTTCTAAAGAAGGGAACGAGATAAATCTTCAGAAACTGATCTTGCTGCTGCTGCTGCTGTTGCTGCATCACTTCAGTAGCGTCCGACTCTGTGCTACCCCAGAGACGGCAGCCCAGCAGGCTTCCCGTCCTTGGGATTCTCCAGGCAAGAACACTGGAGTGGGTTGCCTTTTCCTTCTCCAATGCGTGAAAGTGAAAAGTGAAAGTGAAGTCGCTCAGTCGTGTCCGACTCTAGCGACCCCGTGGACTGCAGCGCACCGGGTTCCTCTGTCCATGGGATTTTCTAGGCAAAAATACTGGAGTAGGGTGCCATTGCCTTCTCCGGAAACTGATCTTAGTGAAATGTAAATAAGTGATATACTCAATAGAGAATTTTAAGTAACAGTCATAAAAATGCTCAGCAAGATCAGGAGAGCATGAACAAAGTGTGAATTTCAACAGAGAGATAGAAAAATGTTAAAAAGTACCAGAGATATCATAGAGCAGAGGAGTATAATAATTGAACTGAAAAATTCAATAGAGGGACTCAGCACCAGACTAGAGCAAGTGGGAGAAAGGATCAGTGAACTTGAAGACCAGGTAGTAAAATTCATCTAAACAGAAGAATAAAAATAATTTAAAAAAGAGTGAAAATACCATTAAGTAGTTACAGGCATTCCAGAGAGTAAAGAGAGAAAGGAGCAGAAAGCTCATTTAAAGAAATAATGCTGGGACTTGCTTGGAGTCCAGTGGCTAAGACTCCAAGCTACCAAAGCGAGGGGCCTGGGTTTGATCCCGGGTCAGGGAACTAGATCTCACATGCCGCAACTAAAACCTGGTGCGGCCAAATAAATAATTAAAAAGGAAAAAATGCTGGGACTTCCCTGGTAGGCCAGTGGACACACATTCGATCCCTGATCCGGGAAGATCCCACATGCTGCAAAGCAGTTAAGCCTGTGTGCCACAACTACTGAGCAAGAGAAGTCACCTCAAAGAGAAGCCTGAACACGGCAACAAAGAGCAGACCCCGCTCGCCGCAGCTAGAGAAAGCCTGCATGCAACATCGAAGCCCCAACACAGCCAAGAATAAATAAATAAAATATTTTTTAAAAGAAATAGCTCTAAAGACTTCCTTGGGGAAAAGAAACAAATATCTTGATCTAGGAAGCTCAAAGAGTTTTAAATAAGATTAATCCAGAGATACCCACATTGAAACATATTATAACTAAATTGTCAGAAGGTAAAGAGAGACTCATAAAAGCAGCAAGAGAAAAACAACTTGTTATATGCAAGGAAACCCTCATAAGATTTATTAGCAGATTTTCCATCAGAAACTTTGCAGACCAGAAGGGAGTGGCACAATATATTCAGAGTACTACAAGGAAAAAAAAAACAAAAACCTGCCAACCACAAGTACACTACCCAGCAAAGTTGTCCTTTAGAACTGAAGTAAAAATAAAGAGTTTTTAGCACATGCAAAGGCAGAAGGAATTAATCACCACCAGCGTTATAAGAAATGTTGAAGGACCTTCTTTAAGCTGAAATGAAAGGATACTAATTAGTAAAAGTAAAATATGAAATTAAAAATTTCACTGGTAAAGGTAAATATATGGTAAAATTAAAGATAATCTAATGTAAAATTGGTAGGTTAATCACTTATAAATCTTAATATGAAGGTTAGACAAAAATAGTAGAAATATAACTATAGTAATTTGTTAATGAATACATAAGATAAAAAGATATGAATTGTAACATCATAAGGCAGTGGTAACCTACTCCAGTACTCTTGTCTGGAAAATCCCATGGATGGAGGAGCCTGATAGGCTGCAGTCCATGGGGTCGCTAAGAGTCGAACATGACTGAGCGACTTCACTTTCACTTTTCAGTTTCATGCATTGGAGAAGGAAATGGCAACCCACTCCAGTGTTCTTGCCTGGAGAATCCCAGGGACAGGGGAGCCTGATGGGCTGCCGTCTCTGGGGTCGCACAAAGTCGGACACGACCGAAGCAACTTAGCAGCAGCAGCAGCAAACATAAAATTAGAGGAGAATTAACATGTAGTTTTAGAATTCATTCAAACTTACCAATTTAAAATAGACTTGTAAGTTGTCTTCCCAAGTTGTGCAGTTATAAAGAATTCTGCCAAGCAGGAGATGTAGGAGGCATAGATTTGATCCCTGGGTCAGGAAGGTCACCTGGAGAAAGAAATGGCAACCCACTCCAGCATTCTTGCCTGGGAAATCCTGTGGATGGAAAAGTCTGGCAAGCCACAGTTCATAGGGTCACAATGAGTTGGACACGACATAGCAACTAAAGCACTCACCCACCACCCAACTTGTTTTAGGTAAGCCTCGTGGTACCACAAAGTAAAATCCTGTAGTATATAAACAGAATATAAAGACAAAGAAATCTTAGCATACCGCTACAGAAACTCAAATCACAACTGAAGAGAGACAGAGAAGAAAGGAACCAAAGGAGTTAACAGAAAGGCAGAGAAGAATGAACAAAATGACAAGTCCATACCTAACAATAATTACTTTAAATATAAATGGGCTAAAATCCTCCAATCAAAAGACAGAGTGGCTGAATGGGCTTACCTGGTAGCTCAGATGGTAATGCGTCTGCCTACAATGTGGGAGACCTGGGTTCAATCCCCATGTCAGGAAGATCCCCTAGAGAAGGAAATGGCGACCCACTCCAGTACTCTTGCCTGGAAAATTCCATGGATGGAGGAGCCGGCAGGCTACAGTCCATGGGATCGCAAAGAGTCAGACACAACTGAGCAGCTTCACTGGCACTGGCTGAATGCATAAAAAAGCAAGACCCACCTGTGTGCTGCTTACAAGAAACTCACTTCCGATATAAACACTTAGACTGAAAGTGAAGAGATGAAAAAAGGTACTCTGTGGAAATAGAAGCCAAAAGAAACCTGAGTTAGCTTCACTTATAACAGACAAAATAGACTTTAAGACAAAGACTGTAATAAGAAGCAAAGATCTTAGGATGTAAAGAGGTCACTCTGAGAAGAGGAGATAACATTTGTAAATATTTGCATACTCAACATAGGCATGCCTAGAAATACAAAACAAATATTTTTTAAATATTTATTTATTTGGCTACATTGGGCCTTAGTTGCAGCCCACAGGAGCTTCCTTGCGTCACGTGGGATCTTTGATTGAGATGCATGCACTCTTGTGGCATGTGGGCTCCAGAGCATATGGGCTTCAGCAGCTGCAGCACGTGGGCTCTCTAGTCGAGGCTCACAGGCTCCAGAGCATTCAGGCTCAGCAGTTTCAGAGCGCAGGCTGAGTTGCTCCGTAGCATAAGGGATCTTAGATCCCCAACCAGAGATCAAATCCATGTCTCTTTCATTGAAAGGCAGATTCTTAATCACTGGGCCACTTGGGAAAATCCCTAAAGTGAATATTAACAGACCTAAAGAGAGAAATAGACAGAGTCATATAATAATAGTAGGGAACTTGAATATCCCACATTTATTAATGGATAGATCATCTAGACACATAATCAGTAAGGAAACATTGGCCTGAAATGATCCATCAGAACATGTGTATACAGAATATTGCATCCAAAAGCAGTAGAATACACATTCTTCTCCAGGCATACATGTAGCATTCTCTAGGATAGATCATATATTAGGCTTACAAAACAAGTCTTAATAAATTTAAGAGGATGGAAATCATATCAGACACCTTTTCTGATCACATTGGTACAAAACTGGAAATCAAAGAAACTGGAAAAGTAACAAATATGTGGACATTAAATAACATGCTACTCTGATCAACCAATGAACCAAAGAAGAAATCAAAAAATATCTTGAGATGAATGAAAATGGAAATACAACATACCAAAATTTACGGGTTACAGCAAAAGCAGTTTTAAGAGAGAAGCCCAGAGTAATAAACACCTACACTAAGAGACAAGAAAGATCTCAACTTAACAACCTAACTTTATACCTCAAGTAATTAGAAAAAGAACAAACGAAGCCCAGAGTTAATGGAAGGAAATAACAAAGACCAGAGAAGTAATTTCAATAAAAAATAGGAAAGATCAGCTGATTTTTAAAAATCATACCAAGAATTAACACCAACCCTTCTCAAACTCTTCTAAAAAACTGAAGAGGAAGAGATACTTCTGAACTCATTTTATGAGACCAGCCTTACTCTATAATGCCAAAGCCAGACGAGGACACTCCAAGAAAGTTGTAGGCCAATGTTCCTGATGAACAGGGACATACAAAAATCCTCAACAAAATATTAGCAAACTGAATTCAGCAGTACAGTTGACCTTTGAACAACATGGGTTTGAACTGCATGGGTCCACTTAAGATAAAATCTTTTTTTGAATAAATGCCTTCAGTACTACAGAATCCATGGTGGGTTGAATCTGCAGATGTAGAATGGTGGATGTGGAGAGCCCACTGTGGGACTTGAGTAGGTTTTGGTATCCACAGCCAACCCTAGAACCAGTTCACAGATACTGAGGGATGACTGTACGTTGAAAGGACGGAATACCATGATCAAGTGCTGTTTATTCCTGGGATCCAAGGATAGTTCAGTATCTGCAAGGAAGTCAGTACTGTATTGCCGGGGTCCAGCCCCGGCTGATCCAGGGTATTTGAAGGAGAGATGGCGTAGGCGACCTATTTATTTAAATATTCATCAAAGATATAAAGAGTAATAGAATGAGGACAGCTCAGTGAGGAAATTCAGTGGAGAAAAGAGGCTGAGTAGCTTGGTTTACGCGGGAGACCAATAAAACTTCAAGACAAGAAGTTTGCACCACTTACGTAGGCTGCAGGCGTCCTTCCGTTCTCCCGAAGGAGAGGAGACACTGAGGCCTCCCCGGTCGGATCTTAGAAGCCCAGGCATAATTAGTAAGCATGGTGGGTTCCACGCTCCAGATGGAGACTCAGCCAGAGTGAGAGAGAGAGCAACATGGAGAGACCAAGTTTCGGTGAACAAGGCCTGCACTTTATTCTCCAAAGTAGTTTTTATACCTTAAGTTGTGCATAGAGGATAATGGGGGAAGGGGTAGAGTCATGCAAGGACAGCAGTTCCTGATCCTAATCGAAGCCAGACTTTCAAACTTATCATATGCAAAAGTTCAGGTGAATTACATCATCTTCTGGCCAGGAGGCCTGTTAACATTTTAAGAAACTTATTTTTCTCTAAAGGTGATTATTCCAAAGTCAGGAGCCACCCTCCAAAAGCATTAGATAAAGTTGCATTCCTATAGGGCAAAGGTGTGGTGGGCTCAATCAAGAAAAGAATTAACTCAAGGGTCCAAGGTTACAAACATGAAAGCTACTACTTACACCAATTATATTAATCAGTACACTGCCAGGGACATAGCAGGTAAGGGATATGGAGACTTAGCAGCAAACATTGGCCCAACAAGTGAAAAACCCTTCACCAATACAATTTCTAATCAATCTTTCAACTGGTCAAAGGACTCTGTATTTAGACAGTTGAGAACATCTCATGCCTTTCACAGTTGGGAGGCTCTGAGCAATCACATGTGGCTGGAAAAACCTATTCAGGCAGGCTAGAGGACTTC
>NW_011494852.1:1389451-1390947 GCF_000754665.1 Bison bison bison | reverse complement strand
ACCCCCAGTAAAGTCAGAGGTGTAGGTGAGAGCACAAAGCAGAAAGTAGGCAGACTCTGGTTTTGGGGGTATATGCTCGAGAATTTCCAGGAGGACTCCTGAGGCTCGATCCCACCTTTGCGTATGCCGAGCCTCCTTCCTCATGACCTTTGCCATGGGTGGGGTTCCTCACGCTGGCTCCTGGCAGTGATCCCGGCAGTGATAGAATTCTAGTTGAGCTATTCCAGATCCTGAAAGATGATGCTATGGAAAGTGCTGCACTCAATATGCAATATGCCGGCTCCCGGCACTGTATATTATACCACATTAACAGAAGTAAGAGTGAAAACTGTAATCATCTCAATAGAGGCAGAAAAATTTGACAAATTTGGCATATTGTCATGATAAAAACTCTTGGCAAACTGGGTATAGAAGGAACATACCTCAACATATAAAGGCCATATATGACAAGCCCCCATCTAATATATACTCATAGTTGAAAAGCTGGACGCTTAAGGGGCAACACAAGGATGTCTACTCTTACGAGATTTATGCAACGTAATACTAAATATCAAGCCAGAGCAATTTGGCAAGATACAAAAGGCATCCACATTGGAAAGGAAGAAGTAAAATAGACTTTTCTGATGACATGAAATTATATATAGAAGACCCTAACGACTCCACCAAAAAAACTGTTAGAACTAATAAATTCAATAAATTTGCAGGGTACACAATCAATATGCAAAAATCAATTGTGTTTCTGTACACTAACAATAAACTATTGGAAAGAGAAATTAAGAAAATCCCATTTATAGTAGCAACAAAAAGAATAAAATACTTAGGAATAGATTTACTATGCAGATGAAACATCTGTATACCAAAATCTATGAAACATTGGTGAAAGAAAGCAAAGATGATGCAAACAAGTGAAAAGATATTCTATGCTCATGGATTGAAAGATTATTATTATCATGTCCATACTACCCAAAGGGATCTACAGAATCAGTATAATCCCTATCAAAATTCCAATGGCATTTTTCACAGAAATAGGTAAAACAGTCCTAAAATTTGTATGGAACCACAGAAGACCTCAAATTAAATATTAAGTAGTCTTGAGAAAGAAAAACAAAGCTGGAGATAGCACACCTCCTGATTTCAAGCTGTACTACAAAGAAGTAATCAAAGTAGTATACTGTTAGCATGAAAACAAACACATAGATCAACAGAAGAGAAGTGAGAGCAGTGGTCATGTATGGGTGTGAGAGTTGGACTGTGAAGAAAGCTGAGTGCCGAAGAATTGATGCTTTTGAACTGTGGTGTTGGAGAAGACTCTTGAGAGTCCCTTAGGCTGCAAGGAGATCCAACCGGTCCATTCTGAAGGAGATCAGCCCTGGGCTTTCTTTGGAAGGAATGATGCTAAAGCTGAAACTCCAGTACTTTGGCCACCTCATGCAAAGAGTTGACTCATTGGAGAAGACTCTGATGCTGGGAGGGATTGGGGGCAGGAGGAGAAGGGG
>NW_011494852.1:1386304-1389351 GCF_000754665.1 Bison bison bison | reverse complement strand
GAAACTCCAGTACTTTGGCCACCTCATGCAAAGAGTTGACTCATTGGAGAAGACTCTGATGCTGGGAGGGATTGGGGGCAGGAGGAGAAGGGGACGACAGAGGATGAGATGGCTGGATGGCATCACTGACTCGATGGACGTGAGTCTGAGTGAACTCCGGGAGTTGGTGATGGACAGGGAGGCCTGGCATGCTGCAATTCATGGGGTCGCAAAGAGTCGGACATGACTGAGCGACTGAACTGAACTGAGAGCACAAAACGTGTGTACGGTCAGCAAAAGAGTCAAGCGTATACTATGGAGAAAGGATAGTCTCTTGAGTAAATGATGTTGGGAAAACTGAATATCCACTTGCAAAAGAATGAAACTGGACCCCTATCATACACCATATGCAAAAATCAACTCAAAATGAATTAAGGACTTGAATAGCCAACAAGTATATGAAAAGATGCTCAACGTCACTAATTATCATGAAAATGCAACTTAAATCCACAAGGAGATAATCACCTCACATCTGTTAGCATGTGTTTTATTAAAAAGAGATAAATTCTGGTGAGGGTGTAGAGAGAAAGGACCCTTGGTTCACTATTGGAGGGAATGTAGCTACTATGGAAAACAGAATGGAGGTTCCCAAAGAAATAATTATCATACCACTCAGAAATCCCGCTTCTGGGTATATATCTAAAGGAAAGAAAATCAAAATCTTGAAGAGATATCTATACTCCCATGTTCATTGCAGCATTATTTATGACAGCCAAGGTCTCAAAGCAACGTCAGGATGATTGGAGAAAGAAAATGTGATGCATGTCACATGTTTATACACACACACACACACACACACACACACACACACGTATTTCCCAGGTAGCTCAGTGGTAAAGAATCTGCCTGCCAATGCAGGAGACACAAGAGAACCCAGGTTCGATCTCAGGGTTGAGAAGATCCCCTGGAGAAGGAAATGGCAGCCCACTCCAGTATTCTTGCCTGGAAAATTCCATGGACAGAGGAGCCTGGTGGGCTACAGTCCATGGGGCCACAAAGAGTCGGACACAGCTGAGCATGCACGCAGACTTGATACATACACATATGCAGGTATATGTTATTCAACCTTAAAGAACAAGGCAGTTCTGTCACTTGCAACAATATGGATGAACACGGAGGGTATTATTCTAAGAGAAATAAGCCAGATAAAGATGGACAAACTGCTTGGTGTCACTTAATATGTGGAATTAAAAAAAAAAAAAAAGTTGAACTCATAGAAACTGAGAGTAGGATGATGAATGCCATAAGCTGAGGGCTGGGGAAATAGGGAGAGGCAAGTGACAGGGTACAAACTTTCAGTTATAAGGTGGATAAGATCTGAGAATCTAGTGTATATATTGGGTTGGCTAAAAAGAGCTTTCAAGTTTTCCCGTAACATCGATGCAGAGAAACCAGAACACACTTTTTGGCCAACCCAATATAACATGGTGACTATAATTAATAATACTGTATTTTATAATTGAAGCTTGCCAAGAGAGTAAAGTCTGTGTTTCCTCTCCCCCACCCCCCAGCAATAAATGGTAAATATGTACAGTGATGGGTGTGTAATCAGAGAAGAAAGCAGACTAGGTTTTACCTTAGAAGGATCGCAAAATTCGACACCCACTCAGCATGCCACTGTGGCAGAGGCTGTGGGGAATGGCGGGAGGAGCCATTTGCTCAGGTCTGGACCTTGGAGTCTCGTGTGTGTGAGGGACGTGTGGGGGCTGGTGGTGGGGTGGGGTCGTTGGGCTGTACTGCTGTCCAGCCCCACTGGGGGTTGGTGGTGAGGCGGGGAGCCTGGTACGCACAGAGTTCCCATGTGACTCCTGGGAGTTGAGGGCACCTTTATGGGCTGTTTCCTTTCTGTTTGAAGTAGGACTTTAGGTTTAAATGTTTTAAATAATGGCTGCCAGAGTCCAGCTCCAGCAGCCAGGGTTTCAACCTGAAGGAAGGGACGGTGTCGGCAAGTAACGACGCAGCCTCTCAGTTTTCTTGGACTGCGCATTTATTTCAAGTTTAAGATTTTCTTTTATACTTTTATGAAAGCATTATGTCAGACGTTTGACATTTTCAGTTCCCCCTCACCCAGATTTATTATCTTCATAAATCATTGTTGCCCTTCAAACAGAGTTCCTGCTTCAGCAATTGTCTCAGAATCAGCTTTACCATCTATTATCTACTTCCTCTTATGTGTCCTATAGTTGTGATTACATTGTAACTCATGCTACATTCCTCAGTTTATTTCTTATCTTTCTAAATCCTGTTTCCCCTAACATCCTGAGCTCACTATTTCTTAAAATGGCTTCTAGCTATTAGTATCTAAAATTCCTAACCTCTATAAGCTATAGTAAAATATGCTAACATTACAACATTCCTTAAATCTTTAACTTCTAACTATTTTAATTATTTTTAAGACCTAAATTCAGTAAACTCCTTTGCCATAAACATTTTCCTCACAAATAGGTTTCAGATAGCAATCCCTCCCATGACCTCAAGCTGCGGCCTACGTGCTCATCCTGGGACACTCTTTTGTAAAAGTCCTTAAACAAATGTCAGTGGTTAACTTTATGAATTATTCTCTGAGCACAGCTGTAGAAGGCTTTGTGCCTTCTCGTGCTCCTCTCAAGAACAATAAGCACTTTAATATTCCTTTTCAGTCAACTCAGCCGAGGAGAGGAAAAAAAAGTCAGAATCACAAGGCCTAACTCCTTCATCCCGGGTCCGTGCCTGTGGGACAAAGAGAGGGGGTTGGGGCCGTGTCCCCCATTTTGTCAGTAATGCCTGACGCGGCTCCCAACCGATGGCTTTGAGATATAATTCACCCATTTTAAGTATACAGTTCAGTGACTTTCTTTGTAGTGTATTCACAGAACAGTTCCACCTTTACCACAATTTCAGAATGTTTTCTTCGTAACAAGAACTCTCACAGCTGCTAGCAGTCCCTCCCTGTTTCTTCCCACCTCCCACATTGGCCCTGGCAACCACTAATCTACCTCCTGTCTCTGTGGATTTGCCTGTTCTGATCA
>NW_011494852.1:1379102-1386204 GCF_000754665.1 Bison bison bison | reverse complement strand
CTGTTCTGAATACTTTGTATAAACAGAGTCATACAGGGACTTCCCCGGTGAGCCAGTGGTTGACTTAGCTGTCCCATTGCATGGGGGGGCATGGGTTAGATCCCTGGTTGGGGAAGTAAGATCCTGCATGCTGTATGATGTGACCAAAAGTAAATAAATAAATACAGGATAATACATATAAAAAAATTAAATGGACTTGTTCAATAGGTGGTCTTTTGTGACTAACTTCTTTCACTTAACATAATGTTAACCTTTTTTAAACAAAAATATGATAGCTCCTAGAGTCCTGTGATCCAAAACAGGCTCCCTAGAGTGAGCCAGTTCTCTTTCAAAAGGCTGTGAGCAGGCAGGCCCGGTGACTGGTCGCTGGCCCCTGCCCCCCGCCACGTGTGCACACCACTGTGCCCTGTGCAGCTGCAGCACTCTCCATGACAGTCTCCCCTGACCTCTCCAGCGGGGCTGATCTCGCTCTCCAACCACTGCAGACTTCTGTTTGTGTCCCTTTTAAGGCGCATTCTACCTGTACTACATTTGTGTGTGATGTTAACCTGTGTGAGAAGACCTGTCTCTGAGTTGAACCATAAAGTCCTTAAAAACGACAATTGTGCGGTAATGTCCATAATGACTTAGTGAACTTGCAGTGTTTGCTGAATGAATCATGAGATGATAAACACATTAGAAAGTTTTTGTTGAATAAGGAGTTATTCCATCAGGGCCATTGCTTCTAGCCCTGATGGAACTACTCATATCAGGTTTGGCCTCTTACTGTAAACAACTAGAAAACCAAACAGGATACATAATACAGCTGTTTACAGACACCAGACAGCAGGCTGCACTGTGATCGTGGGGAGAATGAAGATACTAGATGAGCCTTATGATCACCTTGCTTTCTTCTTTATTGCTTGTTTGTTTATTTGGCCGTGTTGAGTGTTCATTGTGGCATGTAGCATCTTTTGTTATGGCACGGACTTCACTTGTGGCACGGGCTCAGTAGTTGTATGGCAGAGGCTCCAGAGTGCCTGGGCTTCAGTAATTTAATTTGTCTTCACTCTCTATTTTATCCTTAGAGTTTAAATATCGAAGGCCTACCATCAAAGGGCCCTACACCACCCTGGTTGGTAAGTGAAAGTTATTTAATTTCAGGCCCATATTTTCTGGATTGTGTTTGAATAGCTGTTACAAATCATTCTGAATTAAACTGAACCAATTTTCTTTCCTTTTTAAAGACCTGCCGGTTGTGTTGAGTTGTAAGAAAGGTATTAACCTTCTTTATTCAATTATGTTCAGGTGGATATTAAATACCTGTCTCCCTTGTTGCTGGCCTACGAAGACAGGATGAAAGAGAAGGATGAGCTCATTGCCAGCCTTCAGGTAGGTTGGCAAATATCTCGGAAGGACAAGGTTTGTAAAAGAGAAGACCAATTCAAACCTGGAGGCAACATTTTGAAGACAGGTATACCCACCTCCTGGCAGGTACTCAAGTGTTTGTTACAGGAAGGAAAGAAAGAAGGAGGGAGTGGAGCAGAGTTGGGGTGGGGAGAAGGAAGAAGGAGGGACGGGAGCGGGGAGGCAGGAGGAGTGGCAGCCAGAGCAGGAGGGCTGGGTCGGATTGATGGGAGGGTCTGCAGGGACGGAGAGCCACTGCATTGGAAGCCGTAGCCTCCCAGACAGGCAGCCCAGCATGGACTGGGATCCTGGGATGCAGAGAAGGCAGCCATGAGAGGTGCTCCTTCTCTGGTCCTGTGCAGCTGCAAACAGTGCTGGTAAAAGGGACGTTTGGGCAGATGGGGAAGGTAGGAGACCTTAATGTTCCTTAATTCCATAAAGAGCCGACCCCAGGAAGTCCAATTACCGAGCTGCTGATAGCAGTGGGGAAGTGAGGTTTTTATTCATTTCTGCCTTGCTTGCTCTCTTTCATGGGAATGGCTCCTGGAGCAGAGGAGCCATTCTAACTGTACAGGAAACCTAGGCTGTGCTGGTGTTGTAGACACATGCCATGCCTTGCCGTGCCACGTTACCTCTGTGTTCCCTATTTAAGTGGCCAAAGGTATCTCTGGAGTTGAAGGGATCCAGGGAGGAAAGAGTTGGTTTTTCAGGGCTCCTTGGCTGGAAGGGTCTAAGAGTCATCTAGCTCCAAGACTTCCCTACTGGTCTGCACTTCCTCTGTAGGAGGCATAGTTTCCATTCCTGGTGTCATGGGAAGATCCCACATGCTGCGCAGCTTGGCCAAAAAAATAAAGTAAACAACTTAAAAAAAAAAAGCATCACTCAGCCTGTTTTTGTTCTGCTCTCCCATACACATGACCCATGTAATGCCATTTGGAACCTTTCCTCCTGGATTTTCTACTGGACATTTAATTTTTTAAGAGGGTGGATTAATCTTATGCTAATTGGGAGGCCTGCTGTGCTGCGGTTCGTCGGGTCGCAAAGAGTCGGACACAACTGAGAGACTGAACTTGACTGGTTAAATATCAATCCACATAATAAAAGTACTTATTTAGTGCTCCTTCTAAAACAGGGTTCAGGGGACATTTTCTGCAGACGTCTATTAAGTAACTGTTTTAGGCTTTGGGGGTCCTTGGAGTTTGTTTGCAGCCACTCAGCTCTGCTGCTGTAGCATGAAGGTAGCCACAGACCAGGTGTGAACAAACGGCATGACTGTGTTCCAGTAAAGCTCTATTTGCAGAATAGGCCCCTGGCCTGCCGGCTGCAGCTTGCCCCATCCATGTTCTGACAAACGGCCAGTGGACTGGCAGTAAGTGGGGAGTGCATCTGGGCAGAGAGGCGAGAGAAAGAAAAGTTGCCTGGCATTACTGCTTTTTATAAGCATAAATGTCTGCTCGCTGAGAGAAGAATACTTAAAAGCGTCCCAGGATAAGTACTGACACCTAAGATTCTCACCAGAAGACAGCCCAAGATACCGAAGCTGGCCAAGGCCAGCCAAGAAAAGCCTGGACGGAGGCCACCCAGCACGAGTGACACAGACAGACCGTGGGGTCGAACATGGACCGAGCAGCAGCCGGACGTGGCAGCCGGTGGGCACTGAAGCTGGCTGACCGGTGGCTTTAAGGAAGGGAGGCGCTCTCATCAGTGTCAAGGAACAAAGTTAGGTGACTCCTTCCTGCCACGCTAATTAAGGCCTTCCGCACCAAAATGGGCTTTAGTTACGATGAACAGTTCTTATTTTTACCTAAAAAGCTCCAATTTATCCTGCAGTCTTTAAACAAAAAATTATAATATTTATAGACATCTGTTGCCTTTTTGTCCCCCTTTTTTTTATCTTTTTGCATATTTGCAGCACAGAAAAAGTTTATCAAAATTAAGGACTGAGTATTTAAAACCTGAGGTGCTTTGCTCTGTGTCATAGTAGCTTTCTCTTGTGTTTTCTCACTAGACTGGGTTGGTGCTGGTACAGAGTTTAAGGCTGCTGGTACCTGAGACTTTGCTTATAAGTTATATTAACATTTGATTTTAGCTAGAGCAATAGCATTAGAGCAAAGACGTACCTATGTGTATGTTACAGTTTATTTAAATTTTGTTTCAGGAGGAAATGAGAGTGTTTAGAATTCGAGCCCAAGAAGTGGTAAAAGAAAACGAGAAGCTGCATCAAGAGCTGAATAAGAGTAGTCCCGTCACCAATGAAGAATGGCATGTGGTGTTGTTTCTGGTATTTTGCTAATTAAAAGAAGAAACGATGATAGGAATAAAGTTTATTAAGTTGTCAAATACATATGTAAATTTTAACTTACATATTTTAACTAAAACATTTAATTTCTCAGAAATTAATAAGGTACAGCTGAAAACCTAGTAAATTATTCTAAACTTGTATTTTAAAGATTACTTTCAGAATTCTAAGTAGGTTGTTAAACCTGGAAAATGTTGGCTGTCCACATTTTTATCCTCTGAGGTTGTGTCTTTTAATTTTTTATAATTCAGCTGCACCAGTTGTTAGCTGGAGGACATGGGATCTTCAGTCTTCATTGGGCCATGTGGGGTCTTTAGTTGTGGCATGCGAACTGTAGTTATGGCATGCGGGATCTAGTTCCCTAACCAGGAATTGAACCCGCACCCCCTGCTTTGGGAGCGTGGAGTCTTAGCCCCTGGACCATGAGGTTGTATTTTTCTAGGGTACTTTTCCCGTCCCCAAACTGCTGAGTCAGGTCCTTCCTTAGACCTCTCTGATGGCTTGCAGGGCTTTAGGACAGACAGTCTAGGATGGGGCCTTGCACTCCCGGATCCCACCTGGCCTGCGCCTTCCATACCTTGACAGCTGCTGTCCCATTGCTGGCTTTCTCCCCTCCCCACATCAGAACAGCCCCTTCCGCGCTCCTGCTCGCTCGTCGGGGCCCTGCTCGAATGGTGCTGATAGGTAGCTCTCTCTGAAGGCACTCTCCCTAAATGCACACTGTCCTGGGACCTGCCACACTGTGCCTCCCTGTGTGTCTCCTCCTTTGTGAGCGTCTCAGGGCAGGGCCAGGTGCTGTTCATCGAGCACAGCAACAAATGCCTCGTCAGCACATCTGAGAAAGTAAATGTCTTCAGACGTCTAAAGGCAATACCCAAGCAGGACCCAGCAAGCAGAAACTATTCAGATAGATCTTTTTTGCCTTGGGTAGGTATGTTATATTTAGCTTTTTTTTTTTTTTAATGTCTTAACATCCCTAAAAAAAATTAGATATTTTCTATATGTGATGGCTAGAAATTTGGAGTCCAGTCAACAGCATTCTTATCTTTAGGTGGGTTCTCCCTCTTTCTATGGTCACTGCCGTGTCAACTGGGACCGGTTGAACGGCTACTGGATCCTGCCTGGTGTATTGTGACTTCCGCTGGTGAACTTGGATTTTTTCTTTCAGGGTTCCAGGCTCCTAGCATGTCTCCCCTCGAACCCTCCTTGACTAGTGCCCTGGAAAGCAGGTCTGTTGGGCTGCTTCCAGGAGTCTCACAAGAACCCTCAGATTCTTTCTCCAACCTTCTATATGGCTTCAAGTCAGACCTGTTTACTTCTTAAAATATAAATATATAAATAAATAAAGGCTGCACTTGGAAATCCGCATGCCCACTGTGTTCCCCAGTCCTGTCCATAAGAGTTTGAAATCTGCATCCTGCTCTGGGGTGGTGGCCTGTGCCACAGGGTGGATGTGAGTAGGTGCTGTTAGGTCTGAGCAGGGCCTGTGGCCAGCCCCCACCCCATACTCTGAATTCACTATCTTCCTGTGAGAGTTTGGGGATGGCTCCCAGGGCTTGGGAGCACTCTGTAGGCAGAGCTCCTGCCGCCCCCAAACCCCCTCCCAGTCATGCCCTCGTCTGCCCTCCTTGGCGGCTGCTCCCTGTCCCCTGCACTCTGCTTACTGCAACTAGGGAAAAGCCTGCATGGCAATGAAGACCCAGCACAACCGAAGATAAAGAAATACAATTGTTTTTAAAACAAAACAAGAAGTTACCAAAGCAGTTTAATATCAAGCTTCTGTCTGTCTTATCCCCCAATTTGATGGAAATTAAAAACTTGCTGTTTTAATAACATGTTTAATATTATAACATGTCCAGATATTCATTACCGACAGCATAGCAGTTGCTTTCTTTTAGAATCAGGAGTGTGTCTATAAGCATGGTGCACCTGAATGGCAGTATTTAATTTTGTAAATCAATTGTAGGCGGCAGCTTCAGACTCAAGCAGAACTGGTTTTAGAAGAAAACAAGTTGTTGATAGAGCAGTTGGAGATTCAGCAAAGAAAAGCCAAGGACACCCACCGGGAGCGTCTCCAGGAAGGTGAGCAGTCTTTCCCATAAGCGGTGCTGATGCTGTGACATTGTCATTGTGTCATTTTCCAATGGCATTCCCCCCTCCCCCACTTGAAAATGGTGGGAAGTCATGTTTTTTAGAATATATTCTTTTTTACTGAAATGCAGTTGTTACAGCATATCCAGTCATCACCCATGATTCAGTGACCGCTTTCTCAGGACTCTGTAATTATTCTGTCTTTTGTAAATCAGTTATAGATAACAACTTTAGAGTCAGCAAAACTGGGTTTGGGGGGAACAGTGTGTAACATAAGCAGGAAAAATCATGTGAGATGGATATTTGAAAGAACCTGTGGGTCTATCCCCCAGAATCTGTTGAATGAGTAAATAAGTAGGAACCATTGGCTCTCTGGAGAAGGCAATGGCACCCCACTCCAGTACTGTTGCTTGGAAAATCCCATGGACGGAGGAGCCTGGTAGGGTGCAGTCCATGGGGTCGCTAGGAGTCATACACGACTGAGCGAATTCACTTTCACTTTTCACTTTGATGCATTGGAGAAGGAAATGGCAACCCACTCCAGTGTTCTTGCCTGGAGAATCCCAGGGACAGGGGACCCTGATGGGCTGCTGTCTATGGGGTCACACAGGGTCGGACACGACTGAAGTGACTTAGCATAGCATAGCATTGGCTCTCTAAACAGTTTCTCTGTGCTCTCAGCCTTTCTGCAGCGTCGCAGGTGCTGCTGTAGATTAAATCTCCGTCAGATCCTTTCCTCCTCTCCCCATGTGTCCCACCCTGTCCCAGGAGGCTAAGTTCTACTTCTCTAAGTACTAGCTTCAGATGTCCAGGGCACATCTTAATATCACATGCTTCCATGTCACTTAGGATGAAAATATTTATGATTTACTTTAAATATAGGACAGTAAACAAAAAAAATTAATGAGGAAAGGGAAGAAAAACAAATCTGTCCTTAGTTGGGTAATACTAAAAATGTCCTTAAAAATCTTGCAGTTTTAGGGTCAACATCATGCTGTATGTTTGCACATCTGTGTGTGACTTAAGGCTTCAGTCTTTGAAAGGTAAGGGCCTTGAAGCCTGGAATCATGTCCTGTTAAGTATTCTGTATTTAACAATAATATCAATATATTGATCTCCAGTAAGAAAGTGTACAGTTCAGTTCAGTTCAGTCGCTCAGTTGTGTCTGACCTTTGCAACCCCATGGATCGCAGCACGCCAGGCCTCCCTGTCCATCACCAACTCCCAGAGTTCACTCAGACTCACATCCATCGAGTCAGTGATGCCATCCAGCCATCTCATCCTCTGTCGTCCCCTTCTCCTCCTGCCCCCAATCCCTCCCAGCAT
>NW_011494852.1:1372876-1378741 GCF_000754665.1 Bison bison bison | reverse complement strand
TTCCCCACTCTTTCCCATGAAGTGATGGGACCAGATGCCATGATCTTCGTTTTCTGAATGCTGAGCTTTAAGCCAGCTTTTTCACTCTCCACTTTCACCTTCATTAAGAGGCTTTTTAGTTCCTCTTCACTTTCTGCCATAAGGGTATATTTAGTGGTTACTTAATATAGGGACCATAATTTCTATGAACAAAGACTTGATATTAATTTCTAGGTCTCCAGTAGATTTTTTAAAGATAAGTTTTTGAGAGCTGTCACTGGTATTAGTAATCTGTAATCATGCTTTATTAAGTCTTTTGTACCAAGTTTTTTTTTTTTTTTGTACCAAGTCTTTATCCATCTCTTTTGTGTTTCAGTTTCTAAACTGACTAAACAGCTGATGCTTCTAGAGACTAAAACACAGAGCCAAGAAAAGGAGCTAACTGAAAGTAAGGAGCAATTAGCAATTTTACGTACAGAATGCCAAGAACTACAGATACAGTTGGACAGCAAAGTTGCAATGGAAGTTCACACTTCAATTGTGAATGAATTTAAAAGGTAAGGATTTAATATCTTTTGAAGTATTAAGCATCACTGTGCATGTGTTACAGGCAGGTGGAGAGAGAGTACTCCATCTTTTTCTGTGTCATTTAGCTGTACCAGCCGTGGTGTCCAAGACTGAGAATGGTAAATGTTTTATTAAAGTGGAACCTGGCCATCCTTGGGGGCTGCAGTCTGCACTTTGTGTGTGTATATATATATGTATGTATGTGTATATATATTTGTATGTATTTCCCCCCCCTACAGTTCCAACCTCTCTCTTTTTTTTTTTAAGATTTATTTATTTTTGGCTGCTCTGGGTCTTTGTTGCTGCCAGGCTTTCTCTAGTTGTGATGAGTGGGGGCTACTCTTCACTGCAGTGCGTAGGCTTCTCACTGCGGTGGTTTCTCACGTGGAGCACAGGCTCTAGAGTGCTCAAGTTCAGTAGTTGTAGCTCATGGGCTTAGTTGCTCCATGGCATGTGGGATCTTCCCAGACCAGGGAGCAAACCCGTGTCCCCTGCATTGGCAGACAGATTCTTAACCACTAGACCACCAGGGAAACCCCTCTTGTTTTTAGAACCAAAGATAATTTAATATAACTGGAAATCTAGACATCCACTAATGAGGAATTGCTGAAATGAAAGGATAGACCCATAAAATGAAATATGGTGCAGCCATTAAACATGTCACAAAAGAATGTTTTTGACATTGGAAGATAGCCACAATATATTTGTAAGTGAAGAGATTAGGTTACATAATAATACACACAGAATGATTTTTTTTTTAAATAAAATTTTTTTTAAATAAAATTTTACAATTTTATTTAAAAAGAAAAGAGATGTGTGTCATGTGTGTGTGTGATTAAGCTGGCCAGCCATCCCAGTTTGTCTTGGACCTGAGGGGTTTTTCCAGGATGTGAAAATCTTCATGTTAACGGAGATGAATAGGATGAGTTGATCACTTCCACGTGTATATATGTCTGTCTGTCTATAATTACATATATGTGTGTAAAATTACTTATATACCATAAATACATAGAAAATGAAATGAAAGGATGGAAAAATAACAATAGCAGTTATCTTTAGCAGGTGAAATTACGGGTTCTCCAAAGAAACAACCAATGGGATATATATAAGATATGTATGTGTGTGTGTATATATATATTTGGAGAGAGAAAGAGAGACTTATTTTAAGGAATTGGCTCATATAGTTGTGGGGGCTAGCAAATCCAGACTCCATAGTGCAGGCCAGCTGGCTGGAAACTCAGACTGGAAACTGAAACTGTGTCTTGAGGCAGAATTCTTTTTGGGAAGCCTAAGTTTTTACTACTTTACCAGAATCACTGCAGATGGTGACTGCAGCCATGAAATTAAAAGATGCTTACTTCTTGGAAGGAAAGTTATGACCAACCTAGACAGCATATTGAAAAGCAGAGACATTACTTTGCCAACAAAGGTCTGTCTAGTCAAGGCTATGGTTTTTCCATTGGTCATGTATGGATGTGAGAGTTGGACTGTGAAGAAAGCTGAGAGCCAAAGAATTGATGCTTTTGAACTGTGGTGTTGGAGAAGACTCTTGAGAGTCCCTTGGACTGCAAGGAGATCCAACCAGTCCATCCTAAAGGAGATCAGTCCTGGGTGTTCTTTGAAAGGAGTGATGCTAAAGCTGAAACTGCAGTACTTTGGCCACCTCATGCGAAGAGCTGACTCATTGGAAAAGACTCTGATGCTGGGAGGGATTGGGGGCAGGAGGAGAAGGGGACGGCAGAGGATGAGATGGCTGGATGGCATCACCGACTCGCTGGATGTGAGTTTGGGAGGCCTGGCGTGCTGAAATTCATGGGGTCGCAGAGTCGGACACGACTCAGCGACTGAACTGAACTGAAGTTTTTACTCACAAGATCTTCAGCTAATGGTATTAGGTAATCTCCCTTACTTAAGAGTCAACTGATTGAGATGTTAGTCACATCTACAGAATACCTTCACAGTAACATCTAACTAGTATTTGACCGAACAAATGGGCACCATAGACTAGCAAATTGACACATAAAACTAACCATCATAATGAGTACAGTAAATTTGTGTGTGTGTGTGTGTGCTATTTTCCAAGTGTTCTAATTCATAGGACTTTCCAGTCAGGAAAGCTGGCTGTCAGGCCTTTACGCTACAGGAGGGAAAGCTTTTTGCTGAGAGGCCTTGGGCTCCAAGTGGACAGGTGGGCAGGGGATGGAGGAGGTGGGGGTGGGGAGGGGTTAGCCTGTTGGCACGATTGGAAGGGTTGGCGTTTGATTGGAGAGGGAATCTAACATAGGAAGAGGGGCATGGACTCATCAGAGACAGAAGATGTGAATTCACGGAAGCCTCTGAGGCTTCAGGGCTTGTGTCCTCTGGTTGCCTCAGTTAGGGGTACCCTTTCCAGACCACAGATGAAAGAGGAATTATTAATTAGCAGCAGAGCAGCTGTCGAACTAGCTCCTACAGCGAGGCCGGGTCTGAGGAGAAGTTGGGAAAGGTGACACCTAAGGCAAAGGTGAGATCATGAAGAAAAGATTTTAATTTTTATAGAAAAGGGTGAAGTTGAACCTGTGCCGGGTGAGCTTCTAGGTCAGGTGCCTGGGTGTCGTTCTCCTATCCTGCTGAAGGCAGTGCAGTCCATAAACCTGAAGTGACTTGCCCACATTGTCTTGCTTGTTCTACCTGTTGGCAGCCGTGCCTGGAAGGAACCGTGACATAGGGAACAGGAGAAGCTTATTTTCCTAGTGAGCTATCCTGTTGACTCAGAGTTGGACAGCTGGCTACACCCTGAAGCTTAGATTACTCTGTGCTTTTATTGTCACTTAGAAAGCTTGAGCCTACTCAGCAGGGGTGATGAGGTATCAGATGTCAACCCACCTGGCTAAAGAAATTTAGCAGACTCCTCTGGGGAGAGCTGAGGTTTGCAATGACTAGTGGTGTCTGTAAAAGGCAAGTCTTTTAAAGGGCAAAGGGGCCCTGTATCCTAAAGTGAAGCTGACTATTCACATAACCCACCTACAGAGACAGAGCCCTGGCCAGCAGTCAGTGAGTAATATGCCTGCTCAGGGAGGTACCAGAAGGACAATCTCCTTATATAATACATACCAAATACTCACTTTTTCATCCTAAAATAAGAACAGACTATTAGGCATGTTGAAGCATTGGTTATAAGGGGAAGAAATTACAGTGGAGAGAGACCTAGATAAGCAGAGAGACTCACAGCAAAGGGAACTTAGATAATGCAGAAAACTAAGGAGTTTTTTGGCTGCATTGTGCAGCTTGTGGGATCTTAGTTCCCAGACCAGGGATTGAACTTGGGCCACAGCAGTGAAAGCCCAGAATCCCAACCACTAGGCCACCAAGAAACTCCCAAGGAGAGTTTAAAAGGATAAGATGCCATGGCAAAAAAGTGTAATCATTAAATAAGAAAAATTTTTAATGATTACCAGAATTTAAAAAAAAAAAAATCAGTAGAAGGACTGAAAGATAAATTTGTGGATTCACTCAGAACATCAGGAAACAAACAGTTGGGAATGGAGAGAAAAAGTAATAGATGGAAGACCTATCTAAGGGGCCCAGCCTCAGATCATCAGGAATCTCAAAGAGATTAAAGAAAATGGAAAGGGAGATATTCATAGTTGAAAGGCATCTCCAGATCTCTGAAGCCCTTGATTGAAAGGACCCACAGAACCCAGCATGTGAATTAAAAAGACTCTGGACGAGACACATCCATCATCCACAAGGGAACAGTAAGCTGGGACCCTCGGGGCTACGTCCCCAGGTCCGGTAGAGTGGAAGTAACCAGCCGTCAGTCCTCTCTGAAGCAAGGCCCCTTCTGAAAATGTTTCAAGGGAAGTATCCAGGACATAGAGAAAGCCAGCCAGACAGTGACTCAGAACCAGTAGAAACAATAGCAAATAACGATGAGGAGTCCAGGTATTAGAATTATCAAAGACTCTAAAGCAGCTATTGTGCTTTGAGAAAGAAAAGACAAGCTCCAAATTGTCTTCAGAGAACTATAAAACATGACAATAGTGGGATTGAAAAGGAAGGAATAGAATTTTTAGAACTGAAAAGCACAATAACTTAAATTGCAAACTCAGTGGATGGGCATACCTACAGATTAGACACAGCTGAAGTGAAGTGGGGAACTGAAATATGTTCAAGTGAAACATAGCTCAGGGTGGGACTTCCCTGGTGGTCCAGTGGCTAAGACTTCACGCCCCCAGTGCAGGGAGCCTGGGTTCGATCCCTGGTCAGGGAACTAGATCCCACATGCCTCAACAAAGAGTTTGCATGCCGCAACTAAAGATCTCACATGCCACAGCTAAGACCGGCGCAGCCAAACTAAGAAAAAATTAAGTTGGTTTAAATCATCCAGAAAATTTTTTTTAAAAACTCAGGAGGACATGAGTGTTCAGTGGTTGAGGTACCACTAGATTGGAGACAGGAGGCAGTATGGGGGGATATATTCAATCAGAAGTAGTGGTTGGAGATAGGATATCTGAGAATCTTCCCCAGTTGATGGCAATACCTGGGTTATGCCAGGATGGTTTCCTTCAGAGGACTTCAGTGGCAGCAGGTGTTAACAGGGATGTTGTGGTCCCTTGAATGTTAACTTCAGGGTGCTGGATATAAGCAAACTCTGTGGAACCTAGAATTTTCTTACTAGAGAAAAGCCCTTTTAGAAATGAAGTCAAATAAGGATATTTTTCTAAACCAAAGTGGGTGTCAACCATGCAGCAGAT
Source organism: Bison bison bison (assembly GCF_000754665.1). NCBI lineage: Eukaryota > Metazoa > Chordata > Mammalia > Artiodactyla > Bovidae > Bison > Bison bison. The sequence continues at coordinate 1,373,459 of NW_011494852.1, read as the reverse complement.
GTGCATTAAAGGCATAAATAGAAGGAATAAGTAGAAGCATAAATAGAAGCATAAATCAGGAGGAAAGTAAAATAGAAGTAAAATAGAAGGCATGAATCAGGAGGAAAGGAACTCAAGGTGGGTCTGAGGAGGAGGATAGAACTGAGAGTAAAAGATAGTGGTAAATTTGTGGATAAATGTAAGTAAACATTGATTCTGTGTACCAATAATGATAATAGCTTTAGGGACTTAATACATAGAATTGAAATGTACAGCAAAAACAGCATGTAATTAGTGAGGCAGTAAATGGAATTTGTGTTCTAAAGTCTATCATTTAGAAGATGGATAAAGGTGTTGATTTTATTATTTGAAAATATGTGTGATGAAATTTCTGGAAACAGTATGTGTTTAACTTCTCAACCAGTATAGGGAAAGAATGATTTAAAAACTAATCCAAATGATGGCAAAAAAATAAGAAAACACAAAGTGAGAAAATAGAAAACACAAAGTAAAAATATTAGATTGAAAGGCAAATGTATCAGTCAAAGGAAAAGTGAAGTGGAGAAGTTCATCACTCATAGGTCCTGGAGGAAGTACATGGCAT
>NW_011494852.1:1359011-1372776 GCF_000754665.1 Bison bison bison | reverse complement strand
TGGAGGAAGTACAGAGCACTCCTTGTGGGGTCACGTGGGAGGTCAGGGCAGGTGTAGGCAGAGAGAAATTGGCAGGACCTGGGGCACACGCCTTTATTAGGGTCCATGGGTGGAATGCTTTGGGGTTCCTGGGCTAGAGCCAGAAGAGCAGAGTTTTGGTAAGCTTCAGTGGGGATGGGGAAGGATCTTACCTAAAGGGTGCACAAAGGGAAGGCCCTGGGAGGTGGGGAAGAGTGCCTTTCACAGGCGTCCCTGGGGGAGTCATGCCATGAACTTACATTGACTTGTGACTCCGCTGGCTGTTATCTAGGGCCTGTGTTCCAGAGTGGGCCTAGTGTTACTTCAAAGCCCCTGCGGGCCTCTTGGCCACAGAAAATGGATGCCAAGGCAGCGGGGTCATGGAGTGGTTTACCAGAACTCTCTACAGCAACTCTGTGTTGCCTTTAAGATGTACACCCCAAGCAGACACAGGGAGTTCAAAAGAAAAAGGCAGATAAAGCTATACTACTCAAATACAAACCAAAAGAAAAGTGGTAAATTACATGAATATCTGACAAGATAAATGCTAAGGTAAAAAAACTCTACTTAACAAAGAGGATCAATTCATAGGGATAAAGGGTTCAGTCCATCAGGTAGATGTTTAAATTTGTGTGCACTCAGAAAAAAGTTCATTCACATCAACACATTTGGAAATTTAGATGAAATGGTCACATTCCTTGAAAAATACAGCTTGTCAAAACCGACTCATAAAGAAAAAGAATACCTGAATATTCCTTCGGTCATTAAAGAAATTGAATCCAAAGATCTTCCCTTGAAGAAAACTATAGACTTAGAAACCTTCATGAGAGAACTCTGTAAATATTCAAGGAGGAAATAATTCCAGTCTCACATAAACCCTTCTTCAAGAACAGAAGAAGAGTTAATGCTCTCTAATTCATTTTCTGAGGTAAATACAACCTTGATGCCAAAAGCCAACAGTGATGGTTTAAGAAAGGAAAATTACAGTTCATTTTCACTTATGCTTCTAGATGTAAAAACTCTAAAATTAAAGTCACTCGCTCATGTCCTACTGTTTGCAACCCCATAGAGTCCATGGAATTCTCCAGGCCAGAAGTCTGGAGTGGATAGCCTTTCCCTTCTCCAGGGGATCTTCCCAACCCAGGCATCAAACCCAGGTCTCCCGCATTGCAGGCAGATTCTTTATCAGCTGACCCACAAGGGAAGCCCTAAAAAAAAAAGCTTCTAAAAACAGTATTAGTAATAGATATGAACTTCCTTAATGGTTCTATTAAAAAATAAAACAATAGTAAATGTCACTGTTAGTGGTGAAATGTTGTACGCTTTCCTATTGAGGCTGGAAACAAGACAAAGATGCCCTCTGATACCATTTCTAAACAACACTAACAACATTGTTACGAAATGGAAACTAGTGCCCATGGCAAGAAAAAAGTTATAAAGTTTGGGAAGAAGGAAATAATAGTGTCATTATTCATAGATGGTACAATTCCATATATAGAAAACAAATTACAAATATATCATTAGAAATAATTGATTTTTGTACTGCAGTAATCAAAACAGCAATGTAGGGACTTCCCTGGTGGTCCGTTGGTTACGAATCCACCACCAATGCAGGGGATGTGGGTTCGATCCCTGGTCTTGGAAGATCTCACATGCCATGGGGCAATTAAGACCATGTGCCACAACTACTGAGCTTACATTCTAGGGCTGTGACTCCTGACCTTGTGTGCTGCAGCTGCTGAAACCTGCACACCCGTATTCTGCAATGAGAAGCCAGCTCGCCACAACTAGAGAAAGCCTGCACACAGCAACAAAGACCTAGCACAGCCAAAAAAATAAATGCAGCATGGCACTGGCAGAGAAAAAGACACGAGTCCGTGGGAAAGAACAGAGCGCCCACAAATAAACCCACACACCTACAGTCACTTAATCTTCCACAGAGGAGGCAAGAATATGCAATAGGGAAAACCTGGCCCCTTCAGCAAGTGGTGGTGATAAGGTGGACGGCCACATGCAAATCAATGAAGTGAGAACACACGCTCTCACCGTATACAAGCTGTGTACCTATGGCTGATTCATGTTGAGGTTTGACAGAAAACAACAAAATTCTGTAAAGCAATTATCTTTCAGTTAAAAATAAATTAAAAAGAAAAAAACTCAAAATGGCTTAAGAACTTAAACATAAGATGTGACACCATAAAACTCCTAGAAGAGAACATAGGTAAAACATTCTCCAACATAAATCGTACGAGTGTTTTCTTAGATCAGTCTCCCAAAGACAATAGAAATAAAAACAAAAATAAATGAGACGTAAGCAAACTTTCAAGCTTTACCACAACAAAGGAAGCCATGCATGCATGCTCAGTCGCTTCAGTCATGTCCAACTTTTTGCAACCCCATGGACTGTAGCCTGCCAGCCTCCTCTGCTCATGGGGTTCTCCAGGCAAGAATACTGGAGTGGGTTGCCATGCCCTCCTTCAGGGGATCTTCGGACCCAGGAATCGAACCTGCATCTCCTGCATTGCAGGGGGATTTCTTACTGCTGAGCCACCAAGGAAGACCCTTAAGCAAAATGAAAAGACAGTCTACAGAATGGGAGAAAATATTTGCAAATGATGCGACCAACAAAGGTTTAATTTCCAGAATAAACAAATAGGTCATACATCTCAATAGCAAAAACAACAACAAAAACCAATTGAAAAACAGGTGGAAGACCTAAAGAGACATTTCTCCAAGAAGACATACAGAGAGCTGATATTCACATGAGACCTTGTTCAACATTGCTAATTTTGAGAAGTACAAGTCAAAACTACAGTGAGGTATCACCTCATGCTGGTCAGAATGGCTATCATTAAAAATTCTACAAGTAACAAATGCTGGAGAGGGTGTGAGAAAGGGAACCCTTCTACCCTGTTGGTGGGAATGTAAGTTGGTTCAGCCACTGTGGAAAACATGGAAGTTCCTCAGAAAACTACAAATAGAATTACCGTATGATTTAGCAATCCCATTCCTGGGCATGTATCCAGACAAAACTATAATTCAAAAAGATACATGCACCCCTATGTTCATAGCAGCACTGTTCACAATATCCAGGACATTGAAACAACCTAATGTCCCTCAACAGATGAATGGATAAAAATGAGGCTGCTGCTGCTAAGTCGCTTCAGTCGTGTCCAACTCTGTGTGACCCTATAGACGGAAGCCCACCAGGCTCCCCTGTCCCAGGGATTCTCCAGGCAAGAACACTGGAGTGGGTTGCCATGTCCTTCTCCAATGCATGAAAGTGAAAAGTGAAAGTGAAGTCGCTCAGTCATGTCCGACTCTTTGTGACCCCATGGACTGCAGCCTACCAGGCTCCTCCGTCCATGGGATTTTCCAGGCAAGAGTACTGGAGTGGGTTGCCATTGCCTTCTCCAAAAATGAGGCAGTACATATATATTAGGTTGGTGCAAACATAATTGTGGTTTCAGATTGTGAATTTTAAATCATCATAACTAGGCTCAAACACATCTTTATTTATCAAAAATAGGAATCATTAAAATCAACACATTTTTGCCAATGAGAAATAAGTTTGTTCCTGTAGCATAAAAATCCGTGCAGAATGCAACGAACTCCTGGAAAGCATTTCCTGCTAGTTGTGGAAGCATTTTCCCTCCAAAAAGTTGTCAAGATGCTTGAAGAAGTGGTCATCGGTCGGCAAGAGAGGTCAGGTGAATATGGCAGATGAATCAAAACTTTGTAGCCCGATTCGTTCAGCTTTTGAGGTGTCGGTTGTGTGATGTGTGGTAGACATTGTTGTGGAGAAGAGTTAGGCCCTTCTGACCAGTGTAGGCATTGCAGTTTTCAGTGCCTCGAGAAGGGTCAGACACGACTGAGCGACTTCACTTTCACTTTTCACTTTCATGCATGGGAGAAGGAAATGGCAACCCACTCCAGTGTTCTTGCCTGGAGAGTCCCAGGGACGGCGGAGCCTGGTGGGCTGCCGTCTATGGGGTCTCACAGAGTCGGACACGACTGACACAACTTAGCAGCAGCATTGTTTTGCTGAGCATAGTTCTCAGATGCAATGGTTTTGCTGGGATTCAGAAAGCTGTAGTGGATCAGACAGGTGGAAGACCACCAGACAGTGGCTGTGTTTTTTTTTTGGTGCAAGTTTGCTTTGGGAAGTGCTTTGGAGCTTCTTCTCAGTCCAACCACTGAGCTGGTCATCACTGGTTGCCTATAAAATCCACTTTTCATCACAATCCAGTTGAGAAATAGTTCATTGTTTTTGCGTGGGGTAAAAGCAGATGACACTTCAAAACAACCATTTTTTAAAATTTTCGGTCAGCTCACAAGACACCCACTTACCAAGTTTTTTCACCTTTCCAATGTGCTTCAAATGCTGAACAACTGCAGAATGGTCGATGTTGAGTTCTTCAGCAACTTCTTGTGCAGTTGTAAGAGGATCAGCTTTGATGACGCTTTCAGTTGTTCATTGTCAACCTCCGATGGCCGGCCACTACACTCCTCATCTTCAAGGCCATTGTCTCCTTTGCAAAACCTCTTGAACCACTACTGCATTGTAATTTCGTTAGCAGTTCCTGGGCCAAATGCATTGTTGATGTTGTGAGTTGTCTGTCTTGCTTTATGACCCGTTTTGAATCCAAATAAGAAAATAGCTTGGAAAAAAAAAAAATTAATTAAAAAAAATTAAAAAAAAAAGAAAATAGCTCGAATTTGCTTTTTTTCTAACGTCACTTCTGTGGTCTATAATAAATATAAAATAAACAGCAAGTAATAAGTCATTAGCAAAAAACATAAAGCAAGAAATGCACATTGAAATCATGTAGAACATAGCCACATTTAAGAATGTATTCCGATATCAAATGGCAAAGTTCAGCAATACAAAGCCACAGTTACTTTTGTACCAACCTAATGCAGGGGACTACTGCTCAGTCATAAAAATTAACAAAACAACTCCATTGGCAACAACATGGATGCAACTGGATAAGTGAAGTAAGTCAGAAAGAAAGATAAATACCATATGATATCACTTATACGTGGAATCTAAAATATAACACGAACCTATCATGAAACCGAAACGGAATCACAGACATAGAAAGCAGACTGGTGGTTGCCAAGGAGGAAGAGAGTGGAAGAGGGGTGGATTTTAAGTTTGGGGTTTCAGATGCACACTTCTGTTTACAGAATGGATAAATAAGGTCCTACTGCGTAGCACAGGGAACGATATTCAATATCCTGTGATAAAGCGTAACGGAAAGAATATGGAAAAGAATGTGTGTGTGTGTAGATATATATATATATAAATGTCTGAGTCATTTTGCTGTAGAGCAATAATTAACACGTTAACAAATCAACTATACTTCAGTTAAAAATAAATAATAGTGAACTCTTGCAAAATTGGTAGAAACAATTTATAAAAAACTAAGACTGCACTTCCAATGCAGGGAGCCCAGGTTCAATCCCTGGTCAGGGAACTAGATCCCACATGCCTTAACTAAAGATCCTGCATGCCACAGCTAAGACTCCTGTGCAGCCAAATAAATAATATTTTCTAAAAATTTAATCATATTTCTTTGTAGGAATAAATATATAGACAGTGACATTTTGAAGAAGAATCCCTCCCCTCCCCCGCAAAAAAAAGGAAAGGAGGAAGGGAGGTACTGTTAACAAAGCCTCACAAATAGGAATAGAAAGATTCACAGTACTTTTATTGGAAAAATCATTAAACTTTATTGATAATTTCACTGGGTAAACAATGCCAAGTTGATAGGTTTTTGCTTTTGGAGTTTTTTCCCATTCAGTTTACAGATGTTCTCCATATGAAATGCTACATTTTACTTGTTTCTACGTTTGTTCCATTAAGCAATGCCCCAGTAAACTTTCTTGTGCAGATTAATGTTTCCCTAAATACATAGGTAGAGGTGGCATTGTTTGGCCATAGAGTAAATGCACATTTTAGATTTTGACCTATTGTTCTCTGAGGTAGCTGTGCACACCCAGCAGCACTTTCCCAGCATTTCCTGTTGTCTTTGGTTGCTCTTCATTATGAACTTTTTGATTGATTTTGTGAACTAGATTTTGCTACCAAGTGAGCGATGAAAACACTTTTAAATAAAATTCTAAAATCCAAACAAAAAACAGCAGAGAACCAGGAGGGAAAGATGGAAGGAAGGGGTAGTTAGGAAGTTTGGGATCAACATGTACACACTTGTGTATTTAGAATGGATAGCAAACAAGGACCTACTTTATAGCACAGGGAACTCAAACTCTGCTCAGTGTTATGTAGCAGCCTGGACCGGGCAGGAGTTTGGGGGAGAATGGATACATGTATATGTATGGCTGTGTCCCTTTGCTATCTACCTGAATCTATCCCATTGTTAATCTTCTTTACTCCAATATAAAATAAAAAGATTATTTAAAAAAACAGCAAATAAAAAGATAAAAGGTGAGTTTAATTCAAACATCAATTCTGTGGGGTGTCCACTCTTTGACTAACTAAAACTAGTCAACTAGGAAACAGTGGAAAAGTGGAAACTGTTTAGAAAATTACTGTTTAGGGAGCCAACTCAGGCTGAAGTCATTGAAATTGTGTGGCAAGTGAGGCCAACCCCAAACATATACAGTGTGAGGCTTGTTCAGTAGCCAGCCAGCCAGGAAGGAAGCCCCATGTGGTACCCAAAGAGACTCCGTGGTACCTGGAGAGCCCCCATCTCTCAGCATCTCACCCAGTAGCCTCTGGGTGTGTGGCCATACCTGTTCATTCTCGGTTATTTCAGGAAAATTGAGCAAGAAAACCAGTGAAGGAACAATCTTCTTTCAAGCATCATTTTGCCAGAATTATATACTATTTGTATGCCCTCCTTGTTTTATCGTTTGTTTATCAAAAAAAACATAATTATTTAAGTCTGAAATAAAATTTGTTTTAGCCTTAGGATTTGAGGGAGGGGCAATTATAACTGTGTTAAGAAAAAAAAAGAGCTGTCTTAAATTCTTTCTGAAAGGAGTGGAGTATTTGTTTTTGCTGTTCAGCCGCTCAGTCGTGTCCGACTCTGCGGCCCCGTGGACTGTTGCCCGCCAGGCTTCTGGAGTGTGCTCAGACTCACGTCCACTGATGCCGTCCCACCATCTCATCCTCTGTCGTCCCCTTCTCTTCCTGCCTTCAGTCTCTAACAGCATCAGGGTCTTTTCCAATGAGTTGGCTCTTCGTTCACATCCGGTGGCCAAAGTATTGGAGCTTCAACTTCAGCATCAGTCCTTCCAGTGAATATTCAGGATTGATTTCCTTTAAGTATATTTATATACATACACAGAGACATGAACAAAAATTGTGAGCAGAAAAAGGGATGAGATCATCACCATCAGAGGAGTATGTCTACAGCCAGGCCCTCTCTGCTGCCCTGCAGGAACTCCCCACCAACTCCCCCAGGGGTTGCCTGAGGCTGTTCCCACAGAGGCCTCCAAAGGAGCCCCCCGGGCTGCCTGGCAGTGGCCACCTCATTTAACCTCACTGTATTGGATGCAAGCTGGTGATATTTTTGTCCATCAGCCAGTTGCAGAAAGAAGAAGAGAAAGAAAATGCTGAGATGGAAGAGTTGATGGAAAAGCTGGCAGCCCTGCAAGTACAGAAAAAGAGCCTGCTCTTAGAGAAGAAAAATGTGATGGCTAAAAACAAGGCACTGGAAGCTGAACTCGAAAAGGCACAGAAAATAAATAGGTAGGTTTTTTTTTTTTCTCTTAAACTGTTTTTCTTTTTTTAATAGTTAAAAAAAGACCATTGAATATTCTATTTCATATTCTTTATCTTTTCTTTTTCTCATATTGGCAATGAAATGGAAAGGGATAAATGAGATTACTAAATATCAAAATATAAAATATGACCAATGTTATAATGATGACCCTTAAGAATCTGAAATTTCTTGAAGTTCTTTACTAAGTGTTGCCCAAAAGTCTAATCCAGGGATTAATGGATTTCTTTTTCACAAATGCCTTTTAAAGAACACAAGCCAAAAATTAATATAATATTAGCCTGTTACTTGGGTTAAACATTTTGCAGTTTCTGTTGTCTTGAAGTCAATAGTTAATGCTTCCTTTAAAATTAAATTCAGGTACCTATTCTCACTTTGAAACTTCATGGAAGATTGAGGTTGATGAAGAATATACTTAAATGCTCACATACTTGCTGTTTTTATAATACAGATATTCACTGTGCCCTGGCCATGCAGGCTAATACATTTTTTTATTCCACCATTTGGGGGCACTCTCTAGGAGATCTCAAAAGAAAATTGATGTCCTCAAAAAGCAGGTGGAAAAAGCCATGGAGAATGAAATGTCCGCTCACCAGTACCTGGCAAATCTTGTTGGCCTGGCAGAGAATGTAACCCAGGAGCGTGACAACCTTGTGTTTTTGGTAAGTTTCCTCACATGCACCACAGCTGAGAACCTGGCACAGCCAGGTAAATAAATACTTTAAAAATCAGGTTGAAAAGAAAAGAATTCTATCTGTGTTCAGTAGAATTCATCCCAGTGACACAGTTTCAGTTCAGTTCAGTCGCTCAGTTGTATCCAACTCTTTGCGACCCCATAAATCGCAGCACGCCAGGCCTCCCTGTCCATCACCAACTCCCGAAGTTCACTCAGACTCACGTCCATTGAGTTGGTGATGCCATCCAGCCATCTCATCCTCTGTTGTCCCCTTCTCCTCTTGCCCCCAATCCCTCCCAGCATCAGAGTCTTTTCCAATGAGTCAACTCTTCGCATGAGGTGGCCAAAGTACTGGAGTTTCAGCTTTAGCATCAGTCCTTCCAAAGAAATCCCAGGGCTGATCTCCTTCAGAATGGACTGGTTGGATCTCCTTGCAGTTTAAGGGACTCTCAAGAGTCTTCTCCAACACCACAGTTCAAAAGCATCAATTCTTCGGCGCTCAGCCTTCTTCACAAAGGGGCACAAAGAGGCAGCTACAACAGGAGTACTCACGCCTACGTTACCCTGTCCTGGGCCTTGTGAGAGCCCCTTATATCTTACTTTATTGTTACTGGCATCTTCATTTCTAATCCTACCTTTAGGATGGGTTTTCCATGTGACTTATGGCAAGTTTTATTACCTGGGTCTTAGTTTAACTTTCTAGAAAATCAGTTGACACTATTATATTACCTTAGAAGGAATGCTCACCTTTACTTAATTTTTTTTTTTTTTTTTTTTACCATTTGAAACAGTTAATTTATAATACGTAGAAGTTTGTGTCCCATCTGGGTGTTAATCTAAGTCATTCCACTTTAGTGACATCCCTCTTGGATCTCCTGCCTGTCACATTTGGTTTGGAGAATGGCATTGTTATCCTTAATTTTGTCAATTACTCAAATAGTCAAGTGAGAAGTTTATTTGCTTTTGGAGTCCTTTAATGGACCGGAACCTTGTGGTCCAGAGTCAATGATAAGAAAGTGAAAGAGAGAGCCAGAGGGAGTGGGGGAGAGAGAGAGAGAGAGAGAGAGAGAGAGAAAGACACAGGGACCCAAGCTCTGATGGAGCAAAAATTGCTTTAATGATCTGTGAGTATATATAGGCTGTTGTACAAGAAATTTCTTTCGACAATGATAAAGATCAGCAAACCAAATGTACAGCAACCGTTACCAAGGGAACAAGGGATTAATAATCGTCACAAGGTCAGGAGACAATCCATATCTCAAGAAAGAGGATGGAGACTAAGCAGTTTTGTCTTTACTGAAGGAGATTCAACCCTGTCTCATATTATGACCTCAGTCCTGGGAGTGGCTTGCCGCTCCACTGATTTCTGATGACAGAAACTAATAAGGAACAGAGGATTTATGAGAAACAGCATGTAGGAATCCTCCTGTTAAACATTCCCTGATGATTTGCATCTTGGCACTTACTCTTTGGATGTGATGAAAGGAATGGTATATTTCCTGAGAATAGAAAAGGTGCTGAAAGTTTACATCCCCCTTGTTTGAGGGATTTGGATTTGCCTTTGGGTGCAGGAGGGGCGCCCAGCGTGCCACTCTTGGCTCTTCCCGCCCTCAGCTATTGGTCCAAGTTCTGCCCACAGCCCTCACACAGGGGTGAGGAATCTGGAGATGGCAAGTGGCAGAATGGTAATACTCTTTGTAATAATACTCTTAGCAGAAGAATGTTTTAATATTTTAAGTTTTCTATTAAACTAAGAACGCTTTGTTGTTTTTCTTCTTGCTTTACTCCATAGGCTAAATGTTTAGAAAGTGAGAACCATGGAGTTCTCAACAGAATGACAGAAGACAGTATTCGCTTGGGAAGGTTGAAAGAGAAAATTAAGGTACGCAGACATTTAGCCAGTTTCACCTGGAAACTGGCTACCTGGGGTCAGATTTCCATGTTTAAGAAAATGACCCATTTTGCATACATGTGTCACTAATTGTCCACAGAGTAAAGCAGTTTTGTTTCTCTGGCAGAAACAGTACTTCTTAAAAGTTTTTATTCATAAACTTAAAAAAATGTTTATACTTTTACTACTGTATAACATTTCAATGAATATCCTCTTATACAACTAACTTTATTTTAAAATCTGCTCAATGGTTTCCTTTGTAAAGGAATTGGATTTTAGGATCTCATGGGATGAACATTTGGACTTCTAAAATCAATTTGTGCACATTTTTCAGCAACTCCAGTGCTAACAGCATAATGGCTGTAGTTTGGGAGTTTACCATCATCTAGACTCACAAAGTAATCTGACTAAAAATGGGTTCTGTACCATTTCTCATCAGAACCTAATCCACGAGCTCAATTTATTTTTCCACCATTGCTGTAACAATAATCTGCTCTGGCCATCTGTTTTCAATAGCACCATCATCCCTCAAGTATCTCTCCATCCTTAATACAAGCCCCACCTTTGCCCCTGACCACTCCACCATCCCACATTGGTCCACCATGCCCCTGAGTACTGATGTTTCAGAACCAGTAAATCCCTGCATCTTCAGCTCTCCTCCAGCATTTTCTTGATCTGGTTTTCTTTTTTCACTTTTTATTTTGTGTCGTGGTATAGCCAATTAACAATGTTGTGATAGTTTCAGGTGAACAGGGAAGGGACTCAGCCACACACATACGTGTGTCCATTCTCCCCCACACTCCCCTCCCACCCTGGCGGCCACAGAACACTGAGCAGAGCTCCACGTGCTTGCTATACAGTAGGTCCTTCTTGGTTATCCATTTCAAGTCTAGCGGTGTGTCCAGGCAACCGTGGATTCGTCTCTAAGCCTGTGAGTCTCTTTCTGTTTTAGAAGTGAATTTGTATCATTTCTTTTTTAGATTCCGCATATAAGGCATGATATGACACTTCTCCTTCTCTGTCTGACTGACGTCATTCCACATGATACTCTCTAGATCCACCCATGCTGCTGCAGATGACGTCATTTCATTCTGAGTAGTATTCTGTTGTATATACGCACCACATCTTCCTTATCCACTCCTCTGTCGATGGACATTTAGGTTGCTTCCATGTCTTGGCTGTTGTAAACAGTGCTGCCGTGAACATTGGGGTGCATATATCCTTTTGGATCATGTTTTTCTCCAGATATGGGCCCAGGAGGGGGATTGCAGGGTGACATGGTAGCTCTATTTTTACTTTTTTAAGGAACCTCCGTACTGTTCTCCATAGTGGCTATACCAGTTTACATTCCCACCAGCAGTGCAGGAGGGTTCCATTCTCTCCACACCCTCTCCAGCATTTGTTGTTTGTGGATTTTTTGATGATAGCCATTCTGGTTGGTGTGAGGTGATATTTCATTTTAGTTTTGACTTGCATTTCTCTAATGATTAGCAGTGTTGAACATCTTTTCATGTGCTTCTTGGCCATCTGTATGCCTTCTTTGGAGAAATGTCTATTTAGGTCTTCTGGCCATTCGTTGGTTGGGTTGTCTGTTTTGATGCTGTTAAGCATCATGAGCTGTTTGTAGATTTTGGAGACTAATCCCTTGGTGGTCACATCATTTGTGGATATTTTCTCCCAATTTGTGGGTTGTCTTTTCATTTTTTGTTTCCTTTGCTGTGCAAAAGCTTTTGAGTTATAGTAGGTCCCATTTGTTTATTTTTTTATTTCAATAATTCTGGGAGATGGATTGAAAAAGACATTGCTGCAATTTATGTAAACTTTTCATGACATAAGTAAAGAGTTAAATCTATGTCTTGAAAGGGAAACTGACCCAGGATGGGCCTAGAAAATTGACACCAAGACCTGTGACTTCAAGATAAAGAAAAATTACCTTGGGAAATTCCCTGGTGGCCCAGTGGTTAGGACTCTGCATTTCCACTTCAAGGGGCTCAGGTTCAATCCCTGCTTGGGAAAGTAAGATCCAAAGCTGCTTGAGGTGACCAAAAAAAAAAAAAAAAAGAAGAAGAAGAAAAAGAAGGAGAAAAAATACCTTGGACATCCAGGTAAAAGATCAAGACATAAAAAAAGAAAGTCATGTTGACTTCATACTTCTCAACAGCAACACTGTATGCCAGAGAGCAGGAACAGTACTTCAGAAAGATTAAAAGGATGAGTGAAGATAATACAGGTTTATGCAAACAAGAAGAAAGCCAAGCTGTGATCTTTACATCTGCTAAGAGAAAATTTGGGCCAAAGCACTAAATGAAACCAAACAAAGGAAAAAAAAAGGGCGGGGGGAGGTCTTAATAATGCTAAAGACTACAATTAATAATAGTAGTTATTGGGACTTCCCTGCTGTCCAGTAGAAAAGACTTCCCCTTCAAATGAAGGGGGTTCGGGTTCAATTCCTGGTTGGAAAGCTAAGATCTTATGTGCTTTAGGGCTAAAAAACCAAACAGAAGCTATATTGTAACAAATTCAATAAAAGACTTTAAAAATGGTGCCCATCAAAAAAATTTTTTTTAATATATATAGTAGTTATGAATGTTTCTGTACTAAATAACACCAAAACTTATAAACTACAGGAGATAATAAGGGGAAATGGAAGCTTAGTGGAGCTTTAATCCACTTCTCTTAGTCCAGGACAGATCACAATGTTATACAAGAGTAAACGTACAGAATTTTACAGCATAATCTGTAAGGTATATTTATGTGTATATACCTATGTGCATGCGTGCTAAGTCACTTCAGTTGTGTCTGACTCTGCGACCCTATGAACTGTAGTCTGCCAGGCTCTTCTGTCCATGGGATTCTACAGGCAAGAATACTGGAGTGGGTTGGCATGCCCTCCTCCAAGGGATCTTCCTGACCCAGGGATCAAACCCACGTCTTTTATGTCTCCTGCATTGGTAGGCGGGTTCTTTAACCACCTGGGAAGCCCGTATATATCTATGTCTATATAGACATAGCTATATACAGAACAGTCACAAAAATTGATTATAGATTGGCTACCAAAAAATAAAGTTTCAGTAAGCTTCCAAAGTAGAAATAAGAAAGCTATCTGTTGACCAAAAAAATGAATACCAGAAATTAATAAATAAAATGAGAGTGAAAAGTATTCCTTCACCTGGACATGTAAAAACTGCAGTAAACGAATGACCCTTGGGTCAAAGAAGATGTATAAATTGAATGTCATGATTTCTTTTTTTTTTTTATTTTGTTATTGGAGTGTAGTTGATTTACAGTGTTGTGTTCAGTTCAGTTCAGTCGCTCAGTCATGTCCGACTCTTTGCAACTCCATGAATTGCAGCACGCCAGGCCTCTCTGTCCATCACCAACTCCCGGAGTTCACCGAGACTCACGTCCATCGAGTCAGTGATGCCATCC
>NW_011494852.1:1358351-1358750 GCF_000754665.1 Bison bison bison | reverse complement strand
CTCAAGAGTCTTCTCCAACACCACAGTTCAAAAGCATCAATTCTTCGGCACTCAGCCTTCTTCACAGTCCAACTCTCACATCCATACATGACCACAGGAAAAACCATAGCCTTGACTAGATGAACCTTTGTTGGCAAAGTAATGTCTCTGCTTTTGAATATGCTATCTAGGTTGGTCATAACTTTCCTTCCAAGGAATAAGCGTCTTTTAATTTCATGGCTGTAGTCACTTTCTGCAGTGATTTTGGAGCCCCCAAAGATAAAGTCTGACACTGTTTCCACTGTTTCCCCATCTATTTCTCATGAAGGAATGGGACCGGATGCCATGATCTTCGTTTTCTGAATGTTGAGCTTTAAGCCAACTTTTTCACTCTCCACTTTCACTTTCATCAAGAGGCTT
>NW_011494852.1:1331294-1358251 GCF_000754665.1 Bison bison bison | reverse complement strand
AGTCCAGCGTTTCTCATGATGTACTCTGCATATAAGTTAAATAAGCAGGGTGACAATATACAGCCTTGACGTACTCCTTTTCCTATTTGGAAGCAGTCTGTTGTTCCATGTCCAGTTCTACCTGTTGCTTCCTGACCTGCATACAAATTTCTCAAGAGGCAAATCAGGTGTTCTGGTATTCCCATCTCTTTCAGAATTTCCCACAGTTTATTGTGATCCACACAGTCAAAGGCTTTGGCATAGTCAATAAAGCAGAAATAGATGTTTTTCTGGAACTCTCTTGCTTTTTCCGTGATCCAGCGGATGTTGGCAATTTGATCTCTGGTCCCTCTGCCTTTTCTAAAACCAGCGTGAACATGTGAAGTTCACGGTTCACATATTGCTGAAGCCTGACTTGGAGAATTTTGAGCATTACTTTACTAGCATGTGAAATAAGTGCAATTGTGCAGTAGTTTGAGCATTCTTTGGCATTGCCTTTCTTTGCAAAAACAAGACCAGGAGCTGACTGTGGCTCAGATCATGAACTTCTTATTGCCAAATTCAGACTTAAATTGAAGAAAGTAGGGAAAACCACTAGACCATTCAGGTATGACCTAAATCAAATCCCTTATGATTATACAGTACAAGTGAGAAATAGATTTAAGGGCCTAGTTCTGATAGAGTGCCTGATGAACTATGGAATGAGGTTCGTGACATTGTACAGGAGACAGGGATCAAGACCATTCCCATGGAAAAGAAATGCAAAAAAGCAAAATGGCCGTCTGGGGAGGCGTTACAAATAGCTGTGAAAAGAAGAGAAGCGAAAAGCAAAGGAGGAAAGGAAAGATATAAGCATCTGAATGCAGAGTTCCAAAGAATAGCAAGAAGAGATAAGAAAGCCTTCTTCAGCAATCAATGCAAAGAAATAGAGGCAAACAACAGAATGGGAAAGACTCGAGATCTCTTCAAGAAAATTAGAGATACCAAGGGAACATTTCATGCAAAGATGGGCTTGATAAAGTATAGAAATGGTATGGACCTAACAGAAGCAGAAGATATTAAGAAGAGATGGCAAGAATACACAGAAGAACTGTACAAAAAAGATCTTCACGACCCAGATAATCACGATGGTGTGATCACTGACCTAGGGCCACACATCCTGGAATGTGAAGTCAAGTGGGCCTTAGAAAGCATCCCTGCGAACAAAGCTAGTGGAGGTGATGGAATTCCAGTGGAGCTATTTCAAATCCTGAAAGATGATGCTGTGAAAGTGCTGCACTCAATATGCCAGCAAATTTGGAAAACACAGCAGTGGCCACAGGACTGGAAAAGGTCAGTTTTCATTCCAATCCCAAAGAAAGGCAATGCCAAAGAATGCTCAAACTACCGCACAGTGTTGTGTTAGTTTCAGGTATATACCAAAGTGAGTCAGTTATATATATATACACACATATATCCCCTCTTTTTTAGGTTCTTTTCCTATATCGGTCATTACTAAGTATTAAATAGAGTTCCCTGTGCTGTATAAAGTAGGTTCTTTTTTTTTGAAGTTATTTTTTAATTGAAGGATAATTGCTTTACAGAATTTTGTTGTTTTCTGCCAAATTTCAACATGAATCAGCCACAGGTATACATATGTCCCCTCCTTCTTGAACCTCCCTCCCAGCTCCCTCCCCACCCCACCCTTCTAGATTGTCGCAGAGCCCCTATTTGAGTTTCCTGAGTCATACTGTAGTAGGTTCTTGGATGTCATAATTTCTAAGAAGAACTGAATCTTTTGTGACTAACTACAAAATTAAATCTTTGTAGTTGAACTACGAAGTTAAAATCTGTGTGACAGCAGTTTTGTAAATGCTCAGTGGAAAATCTATTAACCTTAAATACTAAGCAATAGATATGTAAGAAGGAAAATAAGTGAATCAGGCTTTTATCTCAGTCATCTGTTTACCAAGAGAGTGTGACAGTCCTTGCCAGGTCTTTCTGTTTTAATTTTTATTTGTAGCATGTAAAAAACTAGGCATGGTACAAGTCAGAAATTCATTTTAATATACTTGAAATTCCTTTATTACTTTGTGATGACTTTTGTGATCCAACTTGCCCTCCCAGATGAGACCTGTCCTGGGGTTACTCAGTTCAGGGGCTCTGATAGGCCTAGGAGTGGGGAAGGAGCAATCCACAAAGCCAGCCCCTGGGCCCCAGGCAGCATCCCCTCACTGAGTCCATCCTCGTCCCCAGGGGTACAAGAAGCAGATGGCGCTGAAGCTGGACGACATGAATCATCATCTGACAGAGCAGCAGGAGGACTTTGCTAGCAAGTCAGCTCAGTACCAGCAGGAGATGAGGCACCTCCATCGGATGCTCCTGGACAAGCAGGACATCCTGGACAAGGCGCTGCAGCAGAAAAGGTCTGGCTGCCCCAGCCCCTGGGTGGTTTGTGGTTTTTGAATGTTTGGTAAGATTTTTCCAGTAACATGCTCTGGACCTGTTTTTTGTTCATTTGATTGCTTATTTTTGTTTTTACATTTTAGTTTTGTCTGATTTTAATGTTGGTCTTGATATTTTAAAATACTCTTTTATCTGTGGCTGCACCGGGTCTTGGTTGCGGTGCGTGGGCTTCTCGCCCTTGTTATGGAACGCAGGCTTTAGGGCTCAGTAGTGTGGCACACGGGCCCAGCCTTGCAGCAGGTGGAGTCTTTCCAGACCAGGGATCAAACCTGTGTGTCTCCTTGACTGACCAGTGGAATCTTAACCACTGGGCCACTAGGGAAATCCTGACCTTGTTTTGTATTTGCTCCTCCATTCTCTCTCTCTTTTTTTTCTTTTAAAAGATTTCCCCTAGTAATTGACATATAACCTTGTATAAATTTAAGGTATACAGTGTGATGGTTTGATTTACATATATATTGTAAAATGATTATCATAATAAGGTTAACATAGCTTTCGCTTCACATAATTACCATTTTTTGTGGTGGTGGTGGTGAGAACACTTAAGATCTACTCTGTTAGCAACTTTCAGACATACAGAACTGTTAACTGTCGTCTCCATGCTGTACATTAGATCCCAGGTCTTCATTTTCTTTTATCCCTCCCTTAAAAATTCTTGCTGTTTGAATACTGGACTTCCTAAGTCAATCCAGGCCTCTCATTGTCCTCCCCCTCTCCCCCTCTTTTCCATCTCTTTAATATTTTTATTTTATTCCATCTTCTTGGGAGACTTAAAATTTTTTTGATTAAATATTTTATTTCTGCTATTACATTTTCATTTCTGAGAACTTTAAAGTTTCAGATTCTTCCCTTTTTGTAAGATCACAGTCAGGAGATTATGGGTATATCATGTTCACTGTGGCTCCCCATGTGACGGAGCAGGTATTGCCAGTGTGTTGAAAACCAGCCCTGGGAAATAGCACACGTGTTGTGAAGGTGAGCATGGCGGTCCCCTCAAGTAGTCTGGGTCCACATTTAAGTTGGCCTGTTCAGAATGGCTGTGCTGTCTTTGACAGACTGGAACAACATGTTTATGTTGCATGATGCATGGAGAGAAGGCATGACATTCAGATGTGATTTTCTTCAAGTTATGATAGAATCTGTGTATTAGATAGATACCAAGCAGAATGCAGACAGCTGTTTATTTTCTGTCAGCCAGACGCTTTTTAATGCCAGGCAGAGTTAACTGTTATCTAACAGGTCTTCTATAGTCACAGAAGTTCTTACCACCATGAACAGTCATTTTGTAAAAGTTGGAATGATACCAAGCTTCTTGCCAGACAAGTGGTTTAGAACTGCATTAATAAAATGGAACTTTGTTTTATACTTTTTCCCTTATTCTGTTTTTTTGCCCTTTAATGGTTCAAAAATTAGACATTCTATTTTTATTCTTTTAGTGGTTTCCTTTGAAATTTCACTATAGTTACTTAACATTAAAAAAATCTAAAGTTAGATCAGCGCCTCTGCATTTCTACCACCAAATACAAGATCTAACGCTCTAATCTAATTATTTCCCCACTCAGCATGTATGCTGTCTTTGTCTATTGTCATTACATGTAAGTGCAGATATATGAAGGTGAAAAGAAAAGATCTATTTTACATCATCATTTTACCCCCAGAAACTGCATATTGCTAGTTTTAATAGAGTTGTTTATTTTGATTCACCCACAGTGTATCAGTTTCTTTGCTTATTATTTTCTTTTGCATCTGAGACCCTGTTTCTCAGAGTATTTTTCTCCTTCCTAAAGTACATACTGTAGAAGTTTCTTTAGTGACAGTAAGCTTTCTTAGTTTTTGTTTATCTGACAGTGTCTGCATTTTGGCTGCATCCTTATGAGCTGATGTTTGCTGGAAGCTGGGTTCTACCTCAACAGTCTTTTTCTCTCACCACATTTCACTGTCTCCTCTGTTTCATTGTTACTGCTGAGAAGTCTTTTTTGTCATTTTTAAAACTAGACAATCCATCATATCTCTTGCCTCTTTTAAGATTTCCTCTTGACTCTCAGAGTCTGCAGCTCCACTGTGTTGTTTTTAGAATGTTTATTTATTTACATGGCTGTACCGAGTCCTAGTTGTATCATGAAGGATCTTCGATCTTCGTTGTGGCCTGCAGGGTCTAGCTCCCTGACCGGGGATCAAACTTGGGTCCCCTGCATTAGGAACACAGAGTCTTAGCCAGTGCATCACCAGTGAAGTCCCCTCCGTTCTGTTTAACTATGAGTTTGTTTTACTCAACTACTTGGTTTAAGTTATTCTCTTTATCTGTGATTTTGTGCCTTTCATCACTTCTTGAAGTTTTTCAGTCATTATCTCTTGAAATAAGTCTTTTCCCCTTATTGTGTCTAGATTTCCTTCTGGAACTCAGATTAAATGTATGTTATACCTCCTTACTGAATCTTCCATGTGTCTTATCTCTTACACTTTCTATATCCTGGGTTTTTTTGGGGGGGGGTCTACACTCTCTGTAATTCTCCTCAATATTTCTATTTACTAGTTTTTTCTTCAGTTTTGTTCAGTGTGTGTTTAACCCAGACATTGAGATTTTTTATTTCAACAACTGTATATTTCAATTTCAGAAGTCCTATTTGGTTCCTTTGAAAATCTCCCTAGTGATTTTTAAACTAAATTCTTGATCTTTGCTTATCTTTAGTACATCTTTTATTTCCTTTAACATTTTATTCATAGTTATTTTATATTCTGTGCCAGCTTCTTTATCTGGAATTTGGGGGTCCTATTGACTCTTGCCCTATGCGGCTTATGTCGTTCTGCTGCTGCTGCTGCTGCTGCTAAGTCGCTTCAGTTGTGTCCGACTCTGTGCAACCCCATAGACGGCCTCCTACCAGGCTCCTCTGTCCCTGGGATTCTCCAGGCAAGAACACTGGAGTGGGTTGCCACCTCCTTCTCCAATGCATGAAACTGAAAAGTGAAAGTGAGGTCACTCAGTTGTGTCCGATTCTTAGCGACCTCATGGACTGCAGCCTACCAGGCTCCTCTGTCCATGGGATTTTCCAGGCAAGAGTACTGGAGTGGGGTGCCATTGCCTTCTCCATATTTCATTCTATGTACTGTAATTTTTTTTACTATGAACCCATGAATAGTTGAATTTACCCTGTGGAGTCCTGGGGATCTGGATTGAGGATGTTTTTCTCCAGAAAAGGTTTGCATTTGCTTCTCTTGGTGCCAGAGAGTACTTTCAAACCTGTAGTCACTTTAATTTTATTATTAACTTAAAAAAAAAATCTACTGTAGTGCTTTTTTTTTTTAATACAAAAAGATTTTTAAAATATTCACAGGGAATTCCCTGGCGGTCTAACGGTTAGGACTTTGTGCATTCACTGTGGCTTCAGTCCCTAGTTGCAGAACTAAGATCCAAGCCATGCAGCTCAGCAAAAAAAAAAAAAAAAAAAAAATTCTCAATGCCATTATTACATTTATAATTAATGTTTAACTTCTTAACATATATTTTTCTGTTTGCTCAATATTCCACTTCATTAATTCTGCCTCTGGTTGTGTCTAATGTACTTTTAACTCTTCCATTGAGTTTTTTCCATGATTGCCTCAAAAATGCCTTTTTACTTTTGGTTCACTCCAGTCAGGGCCTGGGGATGCTTTACAGTGGGAAACAATGTAGATTCAAACCCCATGTTCATTTGAGAACAAATCAGTGACTACAGCCCCCAAGGAGCCTCTCAGAGCAGCTTTCTTTTGAAGACTGGCAGATTTTCCCACCCAAGCATCCTTCCTTTGAGGGTTCTTCACCCGTCTCCACTTACCTGCGTGATTCTGGGATACACAGTTGCGTGTCACTAGGAAGAAGAGGAGAGGACCGTGGACGTGAGTCAGCCCTGGGATTTTCTGTTGCACCCAGTTTGCATGGGCCCAAGACTAGTCTCCTGTCTCTGGAAGCCTGGGTTTCTGCACAGCGTGGGCTTTTGTCCTCAGAGCAATGCCAGCATTTTGTTTGCCCGCCTCTGCTTTGGTTTAGTCTTCATATTTTTCTTCTGCCCTTAGAAATTTCCTTCTCACTTTGTTTTGAGTTTAGCTGTAAATTATCATGATGTTGCAAACATTTGGGTGTTTTGTCCAAAACCAGAAGCCTGGGGATTTTTATACATAGTTTAATTAAATAGTACCCAGCACTCGGCATCATGGGCTTTGGAAGGAAGCAACAGTTCACAAGGAAAATGATATTGAATGAGTGGGCATGTCACTGGCCTCCCTGAATCTTGGTCACCTCCTCTTTTTATTTTTAATTTATTTTTTTGTTTGTTGTTTGGCTGTGCATGTGACATCTTAGTTCCCCAACCAGGAGTCAAACCTATGCCCCCGGCACCGGAAGTTGGTGTCCTCCTCTCTAGACAACAGTTCTAAGTCCACCCGGTAACCCAGTTTCTAGCATTTTGCATAACCAACTGGCAGTGTCCGTGAAGGAGCTGCCTCCCCAGCCGTGCTGTCCTGCCCAAGGCCTGCTCCTCGTCGAAGGCCGAGGCTTGCTTTTCCCTCCCCATGGGGCTCCCGTGAGGTAGTGGCTGCTATCTGGTCTGCCCCCCTTGGTGGGCCACCTGAGGACACACATGCCCTGTCTGCCCTGATTCCTCAGCTCCCCATGCGGGGCCCATCACAGAGCCCTGGCTCAGGATTTTCCTTCTTCAGCGGCCTTGGATCCCTCTGGACACTCGTCCTCCTGGCACGTAATCTGGGCCGGTCTTCACTGTGTCCTGGGCTGTGACCCCCACTCCCCATAGTCCTCTCCTTGCCCCCTGCCCCACTCTCTGGGCCCATCAGTGGCTCTGTGGATGGAGGTTTGGCAGGCACCTGAGTGTTGGCCCGGTCACAGTGGGGACAGGCAGAGGGGACATAGAAGAGGCCTGCAAGGCCCGTGCTGTGTGGGCGCCCACAGCCAGGACGCTGTGCTGTGGGTCAGCCACGGTAGCTGTTCCGTGGTATTGCTGTACATTAATGCCACAGAGAACAGAGGGTGTGCACTGGTGCCAAAATAAAGGAGAAGGCAAAACAGAAGAGAGCTAAGACGCCTTTTTCAGCCTGTGCCTTTGTATTTTGTTTGGTTTGCAGAGCACTTCCGGTTTCTTTCAACACTGGGAGTCTCTGCTTCAGAACCCACACACCGTGGGCTCTGTTCTCTGACATTAATCATTCTTCCATTTGGGTTCTTGTGACTTTACGATTCTTATGGGCTCTGTAAGTACTTATTAAATTGTGTTATTTTAAACATTTTCTTTGTATTACTTATTTCTCTCAGAGAAGTGGAAGGCGAGCTGGAGGTTGTGTGGGAGTCCACGTCCAAGGAAAACCGGAGGATCCGAGAACTTCTCCAGGCCACTCTGGAGAGGACAGGCCCCTGGGAGAACACCAGAGTTTCTGAGGACCGCTGCCTGGATGTTATCTCTCAGCAAGCCATGCTGGATGCTGTGACATGAAGCCACCGCCTAGCACCCTCCAGGGCCTGCAGGAGCCCTAGGGCCAGGGCCCCTGGGGGAGAGCTCCACCTTACCCAGGTCAGGGAAGGGTGGAGGGAGGGCAGATCCCACCCACCCCCGCAGGTCTCTTCTCCTCAGGGTCGAGGAGAAATAAATGGTCTCAGAAATTTAACCCAGGTTTTTACATTTTTCTCTATTTTAAAAATGTGCTGCTGAGCTCTGTTTAGCCAGTACACACCCTCTGACCGTATTGCCACTGAGCTGGAGTCCACTGCTCAGGCTCACAGGTGACCTGGCAAAGCTGGCTGGTCTCCAGGGGAAGAGCAGGCAGGCCCAGCACTCAGCCAGCCCTCGATGAGTCAGTTTAACTGGCTGAGCCTTGGATGGAAGCAGGAGCGATGACACTTGTGCGTTCACGCTCGGTGGTATTTTATTATTTGGCAAAAAACGGGGGCTGGTCTGCATGCCCCATGAAGTTGTACAAACTCTGTGCTGCCCTCTCCCCGCCAGTCCTTCTCTGTCCTCCTGGGAAGGTCCTTTTCCTGGGGCCATGTCGCCTCCCTCCTCGTTTGAGAGCCTTGACTTTGGGCACGATGGGGGCAGGGGGGTCCCTGCCCACTGTCACCCCCGAGAAGGGTGCGGGGCCGTGCTCCTACCCTGCCCTGTGCCGCCTCCTCAGGTAGATCACCCCGGCCTCTCGGACCATTCCCAGGACGTCCTGGCGGTGGTGCCAACCGTCTGGGGCGGCTGGTCCCCGGCACGCTGGCCAAAGGCTGCAGAAGATCCTAAACAGTGTATGAGGGTAGAGTCCTGTCACATCCTTTTACTGAACCCCTCACAGCCAAGGCCTGTGTGGTTTCAGGTGGGGAGACAGACACCCCCGCCCCCGCAGTTGGCCCCTGGTCCTGTATAAATTGCAGCTGTGCTCTTTGGTTGCTCAGTGGGAAGTTGAAATAGAAAACCATTGTTATTTTACACTTAAAAAATGTTTTTTTAATTGGAGGATAATTGCTTTACAGTGTTGTGTTGGTTTCTGCTGTACAACAAGAAACAGCCATAATTATATATATACATACATATGTGTGTGTATATATCCCCCCTCTCTCGAGCCTCCTGCCCCCTCCCATCCCACCCCTCTAGATCGTCGCAGAGCACGAGGCTGAGCCCCTGCTACACAGCAGCTTCCCACTAGCTATCTGTCTTACACGTGGTAGAGTATATCAGAGCTACTCTCTCAATTCATTCCACCCTCTTCTTCCCCGACTGTGTCCACAAGCCCGTTCTCTGTGTCCGCGTCTCCATTCCTTCCCTGCAAATAAGCTCATCAATGCGATTTTTCTAGATTCCATATATATGAATTAACATACAATATTTGTTTTTCTTTTTCTGATTCACTCTGTATAACAGGCTCTATCCTCTCATGTACCCCAGCATTCATAGCAGCACTGTTTAGCCAGGACATGGAAGCAACCTAGCTGTCCATCGACAGATGAATGGATAAAGATGTGGTACATATAGACAGTGGAACATTACTCAGCCACAAAGAAAGAATGAATATGAGTCAGTTGTAGTGAAGTTCTTTTACATTTTATTAAACTTGTTCAACAGTGTAAAAGAGTTCTAATTTATTTTCATCTTATAGGTGATAGAAGGACTCACCAGGATATAAAACTATGTATCATCTCCTAGGAGATGACCAAGCGCATAACTTTGCTGTTATTTCAAGGGGATTTGTGCCAGCCATCCAATAATCTGTAGATAGGCTGACAGGCAGCAGCAGCCCCAAGAGCCTCCAGATCAGTGCTGAGGTGGATTGTCTGTGGGACAAAGCTGTTGTCCTGTCACCTAGAGGACCACGTTTGTATCCCTGTCTTCCTGCCTTCAGGGAGAACATTTTATTCCCTACAAATATACTTTGCAAGTTCAGTGACCTCTGGATCTCATCAGTGTCCAGCAGGGATGGCGCTCGGGCTCTGCCAGCCTCCCACTGGGTGCCTAGCAAATGTGCAGGTGAGCTCGGAGTCTGGGATGCAAAGGAAAGTGCAAAGCAGGCAAGGTAGTGAAAGAATGCAGCTGAGAGGCAGAGAGCCCAGGCTTGAGCTGGAACACCCCAGCCTTGCAGGACGGACAGGGTCTCAGGAGCTGGAGAGGGGCAGACGGGCTGGGGTTGGAGCTTGGGGTGGCCAGTGAGGCCTGACTCAGCAGGAACTGGTCCCGTTCTCTCTTGGTCCTGGTGAGTCTTTATGGGGCGCTAGAAAGGTCCCGATCAGGTTGAAAGTAACCCATGGCAAACAGAAGACATGACCCAGGGACCCAAGTGAGCCCTGCCACCTTTGGCACTATTTTCAAGCAGCCCTGGGGAAGTCAGGACTGAGTGGAGAGGGGGCCGGGTGCAAGTGTGGGTGTGGCTGGAGTTTGGTGTGCCAGCGGGTCGGGACGGGGGCGCTGTCCTGTTTCCCAGCTGTTCCCGTGCACAGGGGCGATGGGATCAAAAGTCTCTGCCCTCAACCACTGAGAAGAATGGGGAAGACCCACTCTTTTCCAACAGCTTATGTCTTTGTAGACCAGGGCATCATCTAAGGAGAGGGGGAGATTCTGGGTTTTTTAAATGTTGATGTAAATATGTTTATTCAGCAAGTGTGCTGTGGGTACTCACCCTTGCGCACTGATCGTTGAGAACAGCAGCAGTGACGAAGGCAGACGTCGTTACAGAGCGTGCTAGGTGCTCAGGAGGAAAGCTCCAGGGCAGAGCCCAGGGCCACGGGCTTGCAGGCCAGCAGGGTCTCAAACCATCACGGGAAAACTGATGCTGTGTGTTGGAGCCCGTGGGTATGTGAACCTGCCTTTTCAAATGTAGATTTTATGAACTCTAGATACAGGCCAAGTATTTCCGATGAAAATCTAGTACCTGAATTGAGATATTCTATTATACAACCATAAAATATACACCGGATTTTGAAGTCTTACTATGAAAAAAAATGTAAAATTATCTAATTTTTCTATTGGTTTTATGTCAAGATAATATTTTGTATATATTGGGTTAAATAAAATGTTACTAAAATTGACTTCACCTGGGATTTTTTTTTTTTTAATTTTTACTTATTTTTATTTTCAGCTGTGCTGGGTCTTGGTTGCGGTGTGCAGGCTTCTCTTTGTGGTGGTCTCTCCCCGTTGCAGAGCATGGGCTTAATTGCTGTGAGGCATGTGGAATCTTCCCAGACCAGGGATCGAATCTGTGTCCCCTGCATTGGGAGGCTGCTTCTCAACCACTGGACCACCAGGGAAGTCCTTGTTTGGGTTTTTGTTTGTTTTACTTTTTAAAAAATATGACCGCTGGAAAACTGTAAGTCCCATTATATTTCCCTTGGACAGTGCTGTCTGGACGTTAATGTGAGAAGCAAAACTAAGCTAGAAGATAATTTGTGACTTCAGGTCAGAGAGAGGAAAGGGAGAGAAGGAGAGAGGTGGGGAGAAAAGGGAAGAGCGGGGGTGAGCCTCAGGCCAGCCCTCCACAGCTCCCAGGCTCCCGGAGAACTGTGCAGGACAGACCTGCTTGTCCCTCTCCAGCTGGTGACTGTCACCTCCTTGACTCCTCAGGCAGCTGGGCTTAGTGGGTGGGTGGGGGGGGGTCACCTCCATCCTGGAAGACTTTGTCCCCTCCCAGATACGCTAGACTGGAAGTTCAGGTCACTCTGGGCAGCCTTTCTGTCTGTCCAAGGCTTTCCCATCAGCAGTAAAGACTCCTCAGGTGTCTTCCATCCGAACTAGAAACTCCTCCTAGACCCCACATTCTCCCGTCTCATGGACAGGGCTGCCCCTGACGCTCTGCCCGGCTCCAGCACAGTTACTGCCTCAGCTGCTGGAGCCCCCATCCGGCCCCACACGACCTGGCAGCTCCTAGCGGGCACCACTACTGTCTGTGGACTCAGGGACGCTGTGCTCGCCCTTACGTGCTGGATCCTCGGACCTGTCTCCTCTCGCCCCACGCTCCCCTTGGCTGCATCTGCCTGAGAGTCACACTCCCATGGTTCCCTTCTCAGCCCCGGTGAGCTTCAGTCTTGGGAACCCAAGGCGTCTTTTGTGTCTCTTTCTCTCCCTCTCTCACACTCATTCTCTCGCTCGCTCTGTCTGTCCCACATGGAACCCCTCACTGTGCCTTTTTCTTCCACTTCCCTCACACAACTAGGTTTCTTTCTCACCTCAGATCTCTGCGCCCTTTCAGGAAAGCATTTCCTGGATAACATCCCTACACTACGACCCTACCACCATCAACCCCAGTGGTGCCCATGTCAGACAGAACCCAGATGGTACCCACTTCTGTCTTAGCTGCAAGACAGACAGGGCAAAGGATTTTGGATTTTCTGCTGTCTAGTCTCCCACCTTACTAAATGCCCAGAAATTTACTATGAGGGTTTCCCCACTTGGCCTGCGAGCCCTGAACCCCATGCCATCTTCTGATCGCCCAACTCCAGTTTCTGCAAGCATTTCTCTTTGCATCTATCAGAACCCACCCCTCCCTTACTCCAGGCCTTGGCAACCTCCATATTGCTGTGGACAGCCTATTGGGCTGGCCACCCCCAAAGGCCCAAATGATGAACGTCATAGATGCTCAGTCTCAAGGAATACACCCCAGTGTAGGGAGACTTATCACAGGACATAAGCTCTATAAACAAAGTATGTGTGTGCATGTGTGTGCATGCACAATCGTGTCTGACTCTGTGACCCATGGACTGTAGCCTGCCAGGTTCCTCTGTCCTTGGGATTTTCTAGGCAAGGGATTCCTTCCTAAGCCAAGCCCTGACAACCAGTCTATACTGGCTCAAAAGTCCTTCTCCAGTGGTGCTGGGTTGGGCACCTTGCGCAGGGTATCAAGGGGGCCAGAGAAACGTCTGACCAGGATTCGATGGGGGAGCAGAAGATGCTCAAAACCCCGTCAAGCAATAAGATTGAAGAGAACCCCAGGGATGCTCAGAACCCCTTCCAGTGCCTCCTAAAGGTACCTAGGAGGCTGGATTACACTTCTAGGAGCACTCTGTTCTCGGTTGCAGGTTACTCGACACGGGAGGGTCCCCTTCAAAGCTAGAAGAAACACTCCTTGAGTGTATTCTTAGGAACTAGAAATTTTTTAAGACAGAGGGGCTAAGAAAGGAGAAACTTAAATCTTAGCGTAGCAGTGCCTGACCTTTGTATTAGCTGGGAAATGGAGAAAAATGGCCTGCAAACGGGTCCCTAAATTATTATAATATCTCACAATTAGATCTTTACTATTGCAAAATGGGAAATGGACTGAGGTTCCCTATGTTCAAGCTTTCAGTTTGTTTCTTTACCAGAATCCTGCCCTTATATGGCTCTTACCATTTAAAGCCTGGGGAATCAGAAAACTTTCCTGACATCTTAGATGATTCCCATTCTGTCAGGATGCTAACCCAGCTCCTCCCACTCCTAACAGGGTCTCTACTTCTCAGAGCCTCTTGATTCTCAGAGCCAACAGCTTCTCCTGGTCCTTCTGACCAATCCCCAACTCCGCCTCCCTATGTTCCCCTATATCACACAATCTGATATCCCAGATTCGAGAGAATAGTCCTGCAGGGTGACCCATGGTGGGACTTCTTATCTCCAAGGAGTGGAAAAATCATGCCCTGTTAGGGAAGTGGCAAATGGTGAAGGAACAATCAGAGTATACATGTGCTGTTCTCTTTAACTGACTTAGCCAATGCAAACAGAGACTGGGCCAATTTTCTGAAGACCCTAGTAAGTTTGTTGAAGGGTTTCATGACCTAGCCCTGGTCTATGACTTGACTTAGAAAGATGTCCAAGTAGTTCTATTCACCTGCTGTACTCCTGGGGAAAAACAGAATCTGGACAACAGCCCAGGAGCACGCTGACCAGCTTGCCAGAGACCAACCTGAACATCATGCTATGTATGGCAATGCAGTCCCAAATCAGGAACCCCCAAATTATAATTCCCAGGTGGGAACAACAGCCAGGAAACATGATCCAATGTGTATCATGAGAAAATGTGTCTAAACACCAGTCATTATTGAAAGGGTTAAAGAGGTAACCCAATAAGAGAAAGAAAACCCAGCCATCGTTCACAGGCAGCTAGCAGAGGTATTTAGAAAGTATACCAACATAAATCCCTCCACTTCTGGGCAGTCCGTGCAGGAACAACACTTTATCATCTAGTCCATCCCAATATTAGGCAAAAAACCCCCAAAGTTACAATTTGGCCCACAAACCCCCATGCCCCAACTCCTAGAGGTGACTTTTGGGATATTTAACAATTGAGATCAGGCTGAGGAGGCAAAAAAAGGACTCAGCGTGAGAAAAGACCGGCTAGGGCTTACGTAAACCTGAGAGCCACTGCAGTCAGCCATGCCTTTGCGACCTCAGAACAACCCAAGGGGGCCAAGAAAGTCGAGTATCTGTCTGGAGGTAAAATCAACAAGTGAAAGTTGCTCAGTTGTGTCCGACTCTTTGTGACCGCATGGACTATACAGTCCATGGAAATCTCCAGGCCAGAATACTGGAGTGGGTAGCCTTTCCCTTCTTCTCCAGGGGATCTTCCCAACCCAGGGATCCAAGCCAGGTCTCCTGTGTTGCAGGCAAATTCTTAACCAGCGGAGCCACAGGGGACAAGGGGAAGGCTAAAACTGCAAGTCAACTGGCTACTGGGCCTGAGATTGCCAGAAAGAGCCCCCCAGGCAATGCCCAGCCTGCAAACAGAGGGGAAGTCCCCAAGGGGAAGGGGGAGACCGGCTCCCAAGATGGCCATGCTGGGTGACTGAGACAGCCCAGGGATTTTAGTCTGTCTCCACTGAGGAGCCCCAGGCAGTCCTTGATTTGGCAGGTAAGAAAACTGATTTTTCAGTTGATACAGGAACCACTTACTCTGTCTCAATTTCTCACGCAAGACCTCTTTCCTCCAAAAGCTGTACTATGACTGGTGTTGACGGAAAGCCTCACACTCATCACCTCACTGGAGCTCTCACTTGCCTATTGGAGTAGCGGTTGATTTCACTGCCTTTTTAGTTATGCTTGAGTGTCCCAACTGCCTGGTAGAGCAGGACCTCCTGAGCTCCCTAACCAGGCCATACTCCGCTTAGGAGACCCCCAGCAGCCCACTCATCTTGACCCTGATGATGAAGACAAGCCAGAAGAACAAAGTCCTGTTCCAAATCACCTTCTGCAGGCAGTGAGCTCTCCCGGGTGGGACCAAGGGGTCCCTGGGAAAGCCAGAAATGCCGAATCCGTAAAAATGAGCCTTAAGCCAGAAGTAACTTACCCTAACAAAAGACAGTGCCCCATCAACCTAGAAGCAAAAAGGGGGTTATAACCCCCCCCCAGATAAATTCTTAATGCATGGAATCTTGGTACCTGCCATTCTCCATACAATACTTCTGTTCTTCCAGTTGTTAAGCCAAACAAGGAATATAGGATGATACGAGACCTTAAGGTAGCAAACGATGCTGTGATCCTATACATCCCCTCCTGGCCAATCCTTTTGACGTACTTTCTCAGGTCCCTGAAAATGCTCAATGGTTTACCATGCTCGACCTCAAGGATGCCTTCTTCTGCATCCCAGTTCAGCCCTCACCACAGTATCTGTTTGCATTCGAGTGAATTAACCCTGACTTAGGCAAAATCCAACAATATATGAGGACGGTATTGCCTCAGGGGTTTCAGGACAGCCTACGCTTGTTCGCTGAGGCCCTAGGAAAGGAACTAAGGGAAGCGTACATAAAAGGAGGTGCTATTCTGCAATATACAGATGACACACTAACATGTAGCCCCACAAGAGAGGCCTCAGATCAAAGCATCATTGAGGTCCTTAATTTCCTTGAAACCCAGGATTACAGAGTCTCTCAGAGAAGAGCACAAATTTCAAAGAAACAGGTGAAATACCTGGGATATATTATAAACCCTGGGAGTAGACAGCTAGTTCAGACAGAAAACTAGCCATACTGGGCCCAGACTAAGAAACATCTCTGTACTTTTGGGACATGGCAGGATTTTGCAGAATTCAGATTCTAGGACTTGGGCTAATGGCCACACCCCTATATGAAGCCACTAAAGGCCCTGATTCCAAGTCTTTGCTCTGGAACAGGGAACAGGAAAAGGTTTTTAATGATATCAACAGGCCCTCCCTCGCCAAAGCCCCTGCTCTGGGTCTCCCCAGTTTAAACAAGCCATTCATCTTGTATGGAGCTGAAAAACAAGGGACACCACTGGGGGTTCCTAGTTCAAAAGCTAGGGGAAGTTCCTCAGCCCACAGGCTATTTCTCCAAGCAAATAGGTTCCATGGCTTGAGGCTGGCCTGGCTTCCTCCGGGCAGCAGATGCCACCACTCTGTTAGTGGAAGGAGCAGCTGAGCTTACCTTTGGACAGCCACAAGCGGTCCAGACCCACCTCCCCCTTCAAGTGCAAAGCTTGATTCTGGAGATCAAAGGCCACCCCTGGCTAACAGGAGGCTGAATACTAAGTATGGGCTTTACTTCTTGATTCTCCAGCAGTGACTCTTAAAACTTGCCACACCCTGAACCCAGCTACACCAGTGTCTGCTGAAGCCCCAGAACTTGACATTCTTGCCTCAAATCCCTGGAGCAGGTCTTATTCCTGTAGGTCTGCTCTAACAGATCAAGCCATAGAAAACCCTGAGGAAGAACAGTTTACTGATGACAGTAGTTTTATTAAAGATGGTGTCAGTGCAACTGTTTGGTGTCATCTGGGGGGCTCTGATGAGCCCTGGTACACAGTTCTTTATGTCTCAGTGCAGTAAAGAATTCAGCGAGAGGCAAAGTGACCGATAAGAAGTGGTTTATTAGAATAGGATGCATGTGAGGCTTACAGGCACATAGGCAAGAGATGCTGTGCCCCGAGAACTTTCTGAGCTACAGTTTTATAATCAAAGGAAATGTGGGGAGGGGAAGAAGAACTCCTTTGCCTTTCTTGAGTAGACGTCATGCTTCCATCATCATCTCCTCCTCCAGACTGAGCAGGAGAGTTTTCTTGTCCCTTCACGGTCAAGCTAGGTCTACAAATTATCCTTTCTTACATGTGCAGAGAACACGTCCTAGGGATCATTAACTTACTGAGCTCACTGGGCACGACGTGGGTCTTACGTCACATTGTTTTATTGTTTGGGGGCATGTCTCCAGCTTCTGTTGCAAGGTTTGGGTGCTAAGCAAGCCTACCTGATTTTGTGGTTAAGCAAACCTTCTCTCTTGAGTAATCATTAACAAATAGGGGTCTCCCACGTTTTTCCTATTTATAATCCCCTAGTGGGATTAACCATTTAATTATTTACTTTGTCCCTTTACTCTGTCCCTCTCATCAGGAGGGCAGACTATGCTATTGTGAGCGCCCACAGGGTCACAGAAGCAAAACCTTTGCCACTCAACCCTTCAGCCCCAAAGGCTGAACTGATAGCTCTAACCAGAGCCCTAACCCTAAGGGAAGGGAAAGTTATAAACAGATATACTGACTCAAAATATGCCTTCCTTGTTTTACATGCCCATGCAGCTTTCTGGAAAGGAGGACTTTTAAATGCAAGAAACTCCCCTATAAAATATGGGGCTGAGATTTTGCGCCTCATACAAACAGTCCAAAAGCCAAAACAGGTGGCAGTCACCCACGGCCACAGGCACCAAAGGGAAATTCCCGTTATCCAGGGAAAAACAGGGCAGGTCAGGAAGCTAAGAAGCTGCCCTATGTCTATAAGAGAAATGACATTAATCCCGTCCCTGATCACTTCTAACATTGTACCCAGGTACTCAACTCCAGAAGTGACCTGGGCACAGGACCAAAGGGGAACTAAGGGAGAGGATGGTTGGTGGCACGTAGATCAGAAATTACTTATAACTCTCTCTGAACAATGGAAAATCGTTAAAGGGTTGCATGATTCTCTCTACCTGGGAGAAATGCAATGTCTACAGTTTTCTAGCTTTTTACAGAAAAGGACTCTCAGATACAATAACAAGGGTTACTTGAGCCTGTGCCCTCTGTGCCACTCATAATCCAGGAAGCAACCTCAAGCTTCCTTCCCCTCTTGCTAGCCCAGTCCAGCAACTGGGACTTAGCCAGGAGAGGAGTGAAAAATAGATTTTACCCAGATGCCTTCTTTCCAGTGTTTCAAATACTAATCTTTTCAAAAATATACATTTATTTATTTTATCTTGTGGCTGCATTGAGTTTTGGTTGCAGCACTCAGGATCTTTGTCACGGCACCAGGCTTCTCTCAAGTTGTGACATGTGGGCTCAGTAGCTGTGCTCGGGCTCCAGAGCGCTGGGCTCTGTAGTTCATGGCACACAGGCTTAGTTGCCCCATGGCATGTGGGATCTTGGTTCCCTGACCAGGGATCAAACCTGTGTCCCTTGCATTGGAAGGCAGATTTTTAACCACTGGACCACCAGGGAAGTCCCCTTACTAGTCTTTATAGATACTTTTTACTGGATGGATAGAGGCCTTTCCCACTGGGGCAGAAAAGGCAATTGAAGTGGCCACAGTGCTTTTAAGAGAAATCATTTCCAGGTTCGGGTTGCCCTGCTATCTCCAGAGTGACAATGGCTGTTCATCTGTAGCAAAGGTTACCCAACAGCTCTCATAGGCCTTAGGTATCAGATACCACCTGCATTCACCCTGGAGGCTTCGGTCCTCCAGAAAAGTAGTGCAGGCTCATCAGACTCTAAAGAAAACCTTAAGGAAATTCTGTCAGGAAACATCAGAGCGGTGGTATCGCCTGCTGCCAATACCTCTCTTAACGGTCAGGATGACTCCTAAGACAACTATCAAGGTAAGCCCTTTTGAAATGACTTATGGAAGACCCTCCCTCACTCTAAACATGTTAACTGACCCAGAAATTCAAGGCCATCTCCAGTGTTATTAACTCAGGCCAGGTTCAGTAGAAAATGGAAACAGAGGCCAGCCTACTCCAGGTAACAGCCCCGGTTTACTCCATTGTAAACTCAGGAGACTGGGTATTCATAAAGTCCTGGAAGAATGAACCCCTACAACCTACTTCCAAAATTAAAGAGTCCTCGTCAAGTCCTGCTGGGCACTCCTACAGTGGTCAAAGGCCAGGGAGCCATTAGTTTGGGTCCGCCCGTCCAGAATTAAACCTGTCTCCAGGAGCTTCCCTGGTGGCTCAGTGGTAAAGAATCCACCTGCCAATGCAGGAGACACAGGTCCAATCCCTGGCCTGGGAAGATCCCACGTGCCAAGGGGCAACAAAGCCCATGTGCCACAACTACTGAGCCTGGAACTACTGAAGCCTGTGCACACTAGAGCCCAAGCTCTGCGACAAAAGCAGTCACCACCATGAGCAGCCCCAGCTCCCCACAACTAGAGAAAGCCCGCATGCAGCAGTGAAAACCCAGAGCAGTCTAAAGAAATGAATTTTTTTTAAAGAAAGAAAATGATTGATTTTGTTTAATGTCTCATAAAGTTTTCATGGGTAATATGCACATTATTGGGAACAAATGATTTAGATAGATGCAAGTGGGATAAAACTCACAATTATCTTCCAAAATCCTTTGGTAACTTAAAACCTTAGTTTTCCTAAGTTAAATGATGGGAATTCACTGAATATTCTAGATAATTTCCAAATAATGGGAGACACTGAAACATTACTTGCTAAACAAATCTTAAGTTTACCTACTTTTGTCTTATTACATAAAAACTAAAGATGTTTAGGTCCATTAAAAACACATATTATACCACGTTGAAAAAAACTATGAGGAAATGAATGTTTCTAGAAACTATGAAATGTATTCATAAATTTGCCAGTCAAAAAGCAAACAGTTCACACTTGCTTACTTTTTAATTTTCACTAGAAAAAAGTTTCTGAATAGAGTTCCAATAATTCTAATTATTTGATGTAATTAAAACCAATAAATAAATAGAAAAATATATTCATATGCAAGGAAATTTTTTAAAAAATATATAAAAAATGTAAATGAATGTTGCTAAGAGAATAGAGAGTTGGACCATAAAAAAGGCTGAGCACTAAAGAATTGATGCTTTCAAATTGTGGTGCTGGAGAAGACTCTTGAGAGTCTCTCAGACAGCAAGGAGATCAAACCAGTCAATCTTAAAGGAAATCAACCTTGAATATTCATTGGATGGATTGATGCTGAAGTTGAAACTCCAATACTTTGGCTACCTGATGCAAAGAGTCAACTCACTGGAAAAGACCCTGATGCTGGGAAAGACTGAAGGCAAAAGGAAAAGGGAGTGGCAGAGGATGAGGTGGTTAAATAGCGTCATTGGCTCACTGGACATGCATCTGAGCAAACTCTGGGAGACAGTGGGAGACAGAGGAGCCTGGCGTGCTGCAGTCCATGGGTTGCAAAGAGCTGGACACAACTTAGCTACTGAACAACAATAACAAAAAGAAAAGAGAGGTTTAAAAAAAGAGAGGGAGGGACTTCCCAAGTGGTCCAGTTGTTGAGAGTCTGCCTGCCAATACAAGGGACATGGGTTCCATCCCTGGTCCAGGAATATCTCACATGCCGTGGGGCAACTAAGCCCACAAGTAGCAGCTACTGAAATCCAAACACCCTAGAGCCTGTGTTCCACAAGAAAAGCCACTGCAGTGAGAAACCCATCCACCGCAACTAGAGAAAGCCCACACGCAGAAATGAAACCAAGACCCCGCACAGCCAATAATAAATAAATAAACAAGATGCTTAAAAAGGGAAAAAGAGAAGGAAAGCATAGGACAAAATCTGAATGGAAAAAGGGACGTTTAAGAAGGTTTAGGGGAAATGAACCCTGAGAAAAAAGTCTTGTGCATGGTCAGGACTGGCTAAGATTGAAATGAATTTGAGTGAATAAATATTAAAAGCTGGTACAAAATTAGAATTTGTTTTTTTCTCCATGTTGAAAAGACAAAAGTCCACTTTGATAAGGAAATTGTAATAGGTTTTTCTTTACCTCTGAGTAGTCTGTCTAAACGGAGAAGGCAATGGCACCCCACTCCAGTACTCTTGCCTGGAAAACCCCATGGATGGAGGAGCCTGGTAGGCTGTAGTCCATGGGGTCTCTAAGAGTCGGGCACGACTGAGCCATAAAGCTCCTTAGAAAAGCAGCCTGCTTCCTTGCTCACACTGTTTCCAACAGGCTTGTCAGGTGAGTAAGGAACGTCACTTTCTGGCGGCCTGTCAACCTCAGGATATCCTGTGGGCCTTCAAGAAGAGAGGAATTTACCTGAATGTAGGTATTACAGGTGAGCCTGATGACAAGTCCTTAACACGGCTTCCTGGCCTCAAGAGGCTATTAGAAAAATTTAATCTGGAGATTTTTATGAAAAATTCCAGCAATGCAGATTTAAAATAGTCTCTATGGTCAACTGATGTTCTCGCTGAACTTATGTAAATAATCAGGCCAAGTTTAACGAAACTAAACTTACTTTGAAAACAACTGAGGGTCAATTCGGTTATCTTTGGTAGAAATGAGGGTGGCCTTAGAGAAAAAAAATTATGCTTCAATAGAAACTATGATATCATATATATATATGTATATATGTGTGTATATATATGTACAAGTCAACAGCAAAAAAAAATCTGATTAAAAAATGGGCAGAGGTATCTGAAGATGTTTTTCCAAAGAAGACATACCAGTGACCAACAGGTACATGGAAAGATGCTCAACATCACTAATAATCAGGGGAATGCAAATTAAAATCACAACAAGATATCACCTAACATCTATCAGAATGGGTATTATCAAAAAGACTAGAAATAACAAGTGTTTGCAAGGATGTGGAAAAAAAGGAACCCTGTACATTGTTGCTAAGTCGCTTCAGTCGTGTCCGACTCTGTGCGACCCCATAGACAGCAGCCCACCAGAATCCCCCTGGGATTCTCCCAGGCAAGAATACTGGAGTGGGTTGCCATTTCCTTCCCCAATGCATGAAAGTGAAAGTGAAGTCGCTCAGTCGTGTCTGACTCCTAGCGATCCCATGGACTGCAGCCCACCAGGCTCCTCCATCCATGGGATTTTCCAGGCAAGAGTACTGGAGTGGAGTGCCATTGCCTTCTCCCCTGTATGTTGTTGGTGGTATGTAAATTGGTGTAGCCACTATGGAAAACAATATGCAGATTAAAAACAGAACTATCATATGATCTAGAAATTCCACTTCTGGGTAAAAACACAAACTTAAAAAGATATCTATATCCCCACGTTCACTGCAGCATTATTTATAGTAACCAAGATGTGGGAACAACCTAAGTGTCCCTCAAAGGATGAATAAAGAAGGTATGACATATATACTGCTGCTGCTAAGTCACTACAGTCGTGTCTGACTCTGTGTGACCCCATAGACGGCAGCCCACCAGGCTCCCCCGTCCCCGGGATTCTCCAGGCAAGAATACTGGAGTGGGTTGCCATTTCCTTCTCCAATGCGTGAAAGTGAAAAGTGAAAGTGAAGTTGATCAGTCGTGTCCGACTTAGTGACCCCATGGACTGCAGCCTACCAGGCTCCTCCATCCATGGGATTTTCCAGGCAAGAGTACTGGAGCGGGGTGCCATTGCCTTCTCCGGACATATATACACAAGTGTACAAATATATACAGAGAGAATAGGATATTATTTAGCCATAAAAAGAAAGAAATCTTACCATTTGTGACAACATGAATGGACTGTAAAAGCATTATGCTATGTGAAATAGGTCAAAGAAAAAAAAAATGCTCTCACTTGCATGTAGGATTCAAACAAACAAGCCCCAAAAATGAACAAAAAGCTCCCCCAAAACCCAAGCAAACCAAGCTCATGGATATAGAGAACAGATAAGCAGTTGCCAGAGGTGAGAGGTAGGCAAAATGGGTGAAGGTGGTCAAAGGCACTGCTTCTCGTTATAAAACAAATGTTTTAGAGACACAATGTACAGCACAGTGACTATAGTTAATAATACTGTATTGTTTGAGGGACTTTCCTGATGGTCCAGTGGTTAAGAATATGCCTTGCAGTGCAGGAGTCATGGGTTCGCTGCCTGGTCAAGGAACTAAGATCCCACATGCCGAAGAGCAACTAAGGCCAAGAGCTGCATCCAGCTGAACCCTCACACCTCAACTAGAGAGCCCATATGCGGAGGTGAAGATTCCACATGCCGCAACCAAGACCTGATGCAGTCAAATAAAAGAAATAAAAATTGTAAACAATGCTGTCTTTGTTGAGAATTGCTAAGAAAGTAGATCTTTACAGTTCTCATCACCAGGGGAAAAAAAATTAAAACTAGGTGTAGTGACAGATGTTAACTAGATTTATTGGGGCAGTCATTTCACAATATAGTCATTTTACAAATATAGATAGGATCATTGTACACTCAAAACTAATATAATACTATATGTCAATTATATCTCAAAAAAGAATGGACAAAGTTCTAAGGTAGAATTGCACTATTCAAATAGCTCTTGGATATATGTATAGATACAGATTGTTTCCCAGATAAGAGATTTTAAATTGTGCTTTCCTTGCTAATTGTTTTACAGTCAGACTGTAAATCCTTGACTTTTAAAGACTTTGCACATTCCACTGACTGTTTATGAGTTTTTCCAGTTGGAATTCAGGTCAGTAAGTGAACACTAGTGCAGTCCTTTGGATTCTCCCAAAGTTCTGAACTATTGTCGAAAGCACAGGGAAGGGATCTAAGGTGAGTGAACGTAGGAAGAGAAGGTCTGAAAACTCGCAGCCAGGTCTGGAACAAGATTTAAGGGGTAAAGGAAGAGCCAGAATCTGTCTGAAGGTTTGATCTTGCTGCTGACTCAGAGGACGGTGACTCTGAGGGCAAGATACCAAGAGGCTATGGGGATATAGATTTACACTGTGGGGCTAAACATGTCTTTATAAACCATTACAGGGCCAGGGAACCAAATACAGACCAAATATAAGATGATAAGATGCAGATGGTGTTATCATCTTCAGATTGCAAGCATCGTTACAACTGGAGAAAGCACAGTTTGAAAGTCACGGGCCTTCCCTGGTGGCTCAGTGGTAAAGAATCCACTTCCCAATGAAGGAGACATGGGTTTGATCCCTGGTCTGGGAAGATCCCACATCCTAACAACTAAGCCCATGTGCCACAACTATTGAGCCTGGGAGTTGCAACTGCTGAGTCCACATGATGGAACTACTGAAGCCCGAGTGTCCTAGAGCCTCTGCTCTGGAGCCAGAGAAGTCACTGCAATGCAAAGCCCGTTACCGCAACTAGAGACTAAACCCTGCTCGCCACAGCTACAGAAAAGCTGGCGCAGCAACAAGGACCCAGCACAGCCAAAAGTAACTAGCTAAATAATTTTTTTAAAAAAGAAAGTGAAGGTCAGGACTTCCCTGGTGGTCCAGTAGTTAAGACTCTGCGATTCTACTGGAGGGGATGTGGGTTCCATTCCTGGTTGGGGAACTAAGATCCCATATGCCATGTGGTGTAGCCAAAAAAAAAAAGAAAGAAAAGAAAGGGAAAGTCAAGAGTTTTAGCAGAAACTTAAGAAACAAGTTTTATGGAGTTTTATGAAAAAATAAAATAGCATGAAACCTCCTAGGAAATTAACTGTAAGAGGAAATTGACTGCAGTGGGGTAAAACTTAAGTCATGTGGTGGAAGGGCTGGATGCACAATGAGCCAAAGGTCTTAAAGAATTGGGGGAAAATGGTGTTAAGACAAATCCACATTATTTTCCCTGCTGCAGCAAGAGCGGGAGTGGGGGGAGCGTTATAATTGATTGAACACTCACTCTGTTGGGGAAAAAATGAAACGAAAACAAGTTTTAAGAAAAGAAATGCTCACATGGACTAAAAATGAACTGACCCTCAACAAGGATCCTTGTGCCCAGAAGTTCCAAACTCAGCATTTGAGCATTTGACAGAGGCCCAAGACGACCAGGGGATCCTCTGCATTAACAGAACCCTGAAGCTTAATGCAGGCTTCCCAGGCGGCACTAACGATAAAGAACTCACCTCCCAGTGCAGGAGGCATGAGACTCGGGTTCGATCCCTGGGTTGGGAATATCCCCTGGAGGAGGGCATGGTAACCCACTCCAGTATTCTTGCCTGGAGAATCCCCATGGACACAAGAACCTGGCAGGCTATGGTCCATGGGGTTGCAAAGAGTCAGACACAACCGAGTGAGTTAGCACATACACACGCAGGAAGCTTACTGCATAGCCCTCTGCAGTTCTCACTGTTTGGTGAGGGGGGTGTACCACTACCAGCCCATTTCACAGATTCAGAATTCAACGTTCAGAGAGCAGTAAGTAACTCTGAGGCCATGTGGCTGGTGTGGATCCACAGGCCCTTCCCGCTCATCACTGCCACTCTGCTGTCTTCAGTGATTTCTGTTAGCCTAGCAGCCTTTTGGGGAGACCTTGACCCAGGGAGCCTTCTGCAGGGTTCTGCAAGGTCTGCATTCAGACCTTCCTCTGAATGTTGCAGTGTTAGCAAATACTGAAGGAGTGACTCTAACAAGCCTGTGGGCAGGTCCTGCCTCCATGCTCCAGAGAGAGAGAGAGATAGCCAGCGAAGAAAGATAGCCCTCGAATGAGCACGCTCCTCGGGCTCTGGCACCATGCCAGTCAAGGGGAGCAGGTGCCCTGATGAGCAGACGGGGCCCCACCGAGGGAATAGGTAACAAAATTCCACATCGGGACCCTGACTCTGGGCTAGCAAAGATCCCCCACTTTCTCAGAAGGCTTTAGGAGACGACCCTGAGAAATCTTCCCTTCTCCCAGGTCTGCCTGTCCCAAAGTAATCCCCAGTGACTCACTAGCACTGTCCTGTGACCTTTGGGCTCATCTGGATATCTAGAATGCTGTTACATTTACCCCCAAGCACAGCTGCCGGAGGAGCCCAGTGATAAGCAACCATGCTTTAGGCTGGGCTCTTCCGTCTCAGGTATGATCTCATCTGAGATAAGGGATTAGTGAAAGCTGAGGAGTTGGTGTCAGCGGGGAGGGCTGGGTCTGCCCCCAGCCCCGCTGAGCACAACTGCAGCCTCTCTGAGACGAGAGGTCTCCGGACCCCTTGATGTGCTTCCTTCCCTCTGGGGCCTCGGTTTCCCCAAGTGAGAGTAAGCAAGAATGTGAAATTTATGACATCTGCGCTCCTTTTCACTTTAAAGTCCTTCAACCTGAGATTGTCATACTGAGTGAAGTCAGAGAAAGACAAATGTAATATCACTTATACGTGGAATCTAAAAAAATGAACCTCTTTACGAAACAGCCGCAGATATAGAAAACAAACATTGTTACCAGGGGGAGAAAGGGCGGAGGGATAAACTGGGAGATTGGGATTGACATATACACACTATAATATATAAAATGAACGACTAATAAGGACCTACTGTATAGCACAGGGAACTCAGTACTCTGTAATGGCCTATATGGCGGTAGAATCTGAAAAAGAGTGGCTAAGTGGGGAAGGATGGCACTGGGGAGATAGGTTTGAGATTGACAAGTACATACCACTATATTTAAAATGGATGACCAACAAGGACCTGCTGTATAGCACAGGGAACTCTGCTCGATGTTATGTGGCAGCCTGGATGGAAGGGGAGTTTGGGGGAGGATGGTTACATGTATATGTATGGCTGAGTCCCTTTGCTGTCCACTGAAACCATCACAACATTGTTAATCGGCTATGTTGTTGCTGTTGTTTACATGCTAAGTGTCTGATTCTTCTGCAACCTCATGGACTACAGCTCGCCAGGTTCCTCTGACCATGGGATTTCTCAGCCAAGAGTACTCGAGTGGGTTGGCATTTCCTTCTCCAAGGGATCTTCCGGACTCAGGGACTGAACTTGCATCACCTGCCTTAGCACACAGATTCTTTACCATTAAGCCATCAGTTCAGTCACTTAGTTGTGTCCAACTCTTTGCGACCCCATGCTCTACAGCACACCAGGCCT
Source organism: Bison bison bison (assembly GCF_000754665.1). Lineage (NCBI taxonomy): Eukaryota > Metazoa > Chordata > Mammalia > Artiodactyla > Bovidae > Bison > Bison bison. Next base: position 1,331,455 of record NW_011494852.1, on the reverse strand, counting down.
CCCTGACCATCACCAACTCCTGGCGTTTACTCAAATTCATGTCCATTGAGTCAGTGATGCCATCAAATCACCTCATCCTCTGTTGTCCCCTTCTCCTCCTGCCCTCAATCTTTCCCAGCATCAGGGTCTTTTCAAATGAGTCAGTTCTTCACATCAGGTGG
>NW_011494852.1:1330735-1331194 GCF_000754665.1 Bison bison bison | reverse complement strand
CATTGTGGTTTTGATTTGATTTGCAATTCTCTGATGACTAGTGATGTTGAGCATTGTTTTATGTGTCTGTTGGCCATCTTTGTGTCTTTTTCATAAAAAACATTCAGTTCTGCCCATTTTTAATTGGATTGTTTTTATGATATTGAGTTGTATAAGTTATATATATTTGGGATATTAACCCCTTTTTGGCCATATCATTTGCAAATATGTTCTCCCATTCAGTGGGTTGTCTTTTTGTTTTGTCAGTGGTTTCCTTTGCTGTGCAAAAGCTTTTTAAAGTTAGTTAGTTCCCATTCATTTGCTTTTGCTTTTATTTCCTTTTCTTTAGGGGACAGATCCAAAAAGATATTGCTACAATTCATGTCAAAGAGTATCCTGCCTATGTTTTCTTCTAGTTTTGTGGGTTTGGGTCTTATATTTAGGTCTTTAATCCATTTTGAGTCTATTTTTGTATATGGT
>NW_011494852.1:1321314-1330635 GCF_000754665.1 Bison bison bison | reverse complement strand
TGAGTCACTTTGCTGTAAACACTGTAAATCACTACATTGTAAATCAACTATACTTTGATTTAAAAAATTAATTTTAAAAAAGTCCTATGAGCATGGGCCTGGGCCACTTGAGCAGCAGCAGTAACAAATCACAGAGGCGTGTGGCCAGGGCTGCAGGTGTGGACAGAGCAGAGGCCTCACTGTGTCCCCATCGGACAAACTCTCTTGTGGATCCAGAGGGCGCCGAAATCCAGCCGCCGGCCAAGGTGAGTGGGAAGGACTCGTCCACCACCCTGCAGCCTTGGTCAGAACCAGAGGGATGGCGGACCAAGAACGCTGGAGGAAATTCCTCAGTGGGGAGGGAAATTTCTTCCCGTCCTCCCCGCACCCCCCCCTTGAAAGAGCTCCACACGCAGCTTTGCTGTTTGTTTGTGCTGCCTGCTTGGGGTTGTAAACACAGCCTATTAAGATAACAGAAGAGTGGGTTCCAAAATTTACCTCCGCTGGTTCTTCTTTCAGAGATTTCTCCTTACAAGATGCGGCTGATTTGGAGCAATCTGGTTAATTTTAAAACAACCCGGTCTGGACACAAATGAACAAAACAAAAACATTTGGGAGAGAAACTGGCTTGCCCAACCCTCCCCTTTTTTGCATGGTCTACCCAAGCTTCATAGATTAAAAAAAAAAAAGGTGCTTAATAATTACCTTTGTTGACCTCTGTACCTTCTGGCTTACTCCTCTCCTGGGCAGGAGACATGGCCATTCCTAGGACACAGCTGTGTGGAGGAAGGTGGTCAGACAGCCAGGGGAGATCCCTGGGCTCCTCGAGGTCAAGGTGAAGGTAAGGCCATCGGTGATGGGAAGGTTGGCAGAGCCCCTGGCCTGTGGACCCGAGAGGGCCTTTATCTGGAGAAAGGGAACAGGAAATGACCACCAACTAGTTCAGCCTTGTACCGTTTTATTTGCTCATCAATGCTCTTTGCATCACTCAACGAAAAAATATCTGTACTGTGGATCTATTATGCGCGAGGGGCCTAAAACTTGGAAACTAATTGTGAGAAAAGCTTTCTTTCCTTAGGCTAGACTCCATTAAGTAGATTCTAGAATGTTTTAAAATATTTCTTTTTAAAAGCTTTTGAAAAGATGAGCTTGGGCTGCAGAATGACTTTCAGGCATGTCACTGCCGAGATATAGGACCCAGAGGATGGGAGAGGGAGCGCGGGGGCGCTGGAGGAGTTTGGAAAAGAGCCTGGAACCCCAGTTGCCCCAGGGTCTGAAGGGCACTCAGGATGTTGTTGGACCCGAGCAAATTATGCCTACGGAGTCGACAGCTGCACTTTTCCAACTGTAAAACTGTAGATAATTATCTGCTTATGAAATCAGTGCTCACAACCCACAGCTGACTCTATTCGCACCTTGCCTGCTAGAGCATTTGCCGAGTCTCCTTGCAGCCTCCTAGAACTGGCGGGAGGGGAAAATGGAAGAGATGAGCCTGAGGAAAAGGAGGGGGGATGAGAAGTCGATCCAGAGCAGCGAACCCAAGACCACGAGTCTCCAAAAGGAGGTAAGGATCCTTGGGGGCAGGCCCTTCCCAGGTCCAATCAAGGAGGGGTGGGTGTACGCAACCAAGTCATCCTCCCCCTCCACCACACACACACAGCACTTCTGATTAAACAATTTCTCACACTCACACCCCTTTCCTTGCCAGTGAACTCAGCATATTCTTGTGAGGCTAATACATGTGTGCTTGTATGTGCTGGGTAAGCACCTAGATGGCTGGTGTTTGCTCAGGCCAACAGTCTTTTCCCGGATAGTCAGAGACAACTTCGGATGTCGGATCCCTGCTACAGCACCTTCACCACATGTATCCTCTTAAGTTTGAATTCCTCCGGCGATAGGGAAGTCCCATTTCTTCTTAGCCAGTAGCTGGGGTGGTGAGTCTGACATGGGAGTCACACAGGTGATCCCTCTAGGTTGGAATGTAGTAAGGGCTGAACCAGGGCTTCCCAAGTGGTGCTAGTGGTAAAGAACTCACCTGCCAATGCAGGAGACGTTAAGAGTCGTGGGTTTGCTCCCTGGTTGGAAGCAGGGAAGATCCTCTGGAGGAGGGAATGGCAACCCACTCCAGTATTCTTGCCTGGAGAATCCCCATGGACAGAGGAGCCTGGAGGGCTGCAGTCCGTGGGGCTACAAAGAGTTGGACAGAATTGAGGTAACTTAGCACACACAAGGGCTGAACTTGGAGTTGCCTGCAGCTTAGAGAGGGGTCAGATGGGGTTGTCACTGGCCCTGTGAGGAGGCAGAGGTTTGGGGGTGTGGGGGGGTGAATGGACAAGCTTCGGGCTCAGAGGATGAGGACCAAGGGCGCCCAGAGTGAGGTCAGGATGGTGTCAAGGGCAGGACAAGTGGGCTGGGCTCTGGGCAGAGCCTCCGGAGCTCCCATGTCTGGCTGCAGAAGAGATGGAGGGACCAGAGGCTTGGCAGGGGGAATGATGTGGCTTGACTTATGTCACCCTGGGATCCCAGGGCCCCAGGAATTGGCTGATGAGCAGCAACACTCTCCTTTTGGCCGTGAGAGAAGCACAGCCAAGCAAACCCTCAGCATGTCCTAAACTTGAGTAGGCAGCTTCAGGGTGAATGCAGAGCTCAGTAGAAGGTCCAAGCCATTGGTGAGTCAACCTGGGCCATCAGAGGAGGAAATCTGAGATGGCCATGGAAAACAGAAGCTGATACTTCTCTGGACCCCCACTCCTCCAATAGTGTGTCTCTTGGGGGCTCGTCACAGCTGGGCTCTTCCATGTTCTCTGAGTTGGAACTCTGAGTGCAGCCTGTGCCCAGAGAGACAGGCACACGTACATTCAACTCAAGCTCCAGAAATCAGGCTGGTGGCTTCAGGGGGCTGATGTTGTAAGTAGGAACATGAAACAGACCATTTTCTTCCTTAGAATTTTTTTCTTGATTCATGTAGGATTTACACAGAGTGAAACGCACAGATCTTCAGTGTTTGATGAGTATGACAAAGTGGTCACCCCAGAAACTTCCCTCTTGCCCCTTTCCAGGTGGCAACCCCCCACCCCTCCATGTTCTATCTCTGCAGATTGGTTCTGCCTGTTGTGGAATTTCATGGGAATGGAATCATATGGGGTGTGTCCGAGCCTGGTCTCATTGGTAGGAAGGTCATATTCTAAAAGAGGGCATCAGAGAAAGTTCACAGCCCCTGAGTGTTTCTGTCCCCAGAGGCCTTGTCACTCACCCCTCACCCCCATGGCCCCGGCCAGGACCCCAAAACCCTGACTTCACTCACAGTCTGGGGGAGGAACTCCGTGCCACTCGGCCCAGCTCAGAGATAGGTCCTAAGGGCCTTTGTTGGTGAGTGACTGTCAAGTCAGGCCTTACCACCTGGGCCTCTTTGTCAAGAGCGGTAAGGGCTGGCACTTGGAACCTCAGCCAGGCCTGTGAACTGCACGGGCTGTGAACCCTGGGCATATCTGGGTCTTTCTGTTCCTCTGTTTTCTCCTCTGTAAATGGATATGATAATGGCATAACTGACTCACTGTTGTTGTGAGGATTAACGGACTTAATCCACACAAGCAAGGGGCTTTCCAGGCGGCAGAGTGATAAGCAATTTGCCTGCCAATGCAGAAGATGTAAGAGACTTGGGTTGGATCCCTGGGTAAGGAAGAACCCTTAGAGGGGGGAAATGACTCCACTCCAGTATTCTTGCCTAGAGAATCCCATGGAAAGAGGAACCTGGTGGGGTTGCAAGGTTTGGACATGACTGAGCGTGTGTGCACACACACACACACACATACACACACGTGCGCACACACGCACACACACAAATCCCCAGAAGCAGCACCCTGGTGCTCTCCCTGTAACAGCACAGGGTGAAGGTGCCTGGGACTCTGGGCTGCCTGGCTGTACCCAGCATGGAAGGGGAGGAGGATGGAAGGAAGAGGGCTGCGTGCGGCCTTCTGAGCTGCACCCTGCAGCGGCACTAACTCTTCTCTCCCCTGCTCTACAACCCAGCTGGGCCTGTTCAGTGGCACCTGCATCATCGTGGGTACCATCATTGGCTCTGGGATCTTCATCTCCCCCAAGTCTGTGCTCAGGAACATGGAAGCCGTGGGACCCTGTCTCATCATATGGACCATGTGTGGGGTTCTTGCGACACTGGGTAACAAAGATGCCCACCCTGGCAATGATCCCCTGTTGCACGTGGGGCAGGATGTTGGAGCTCTGTCTGTGTGGGGTCGTGTCGCTGCCCGGATCCCCCTCAATGCTTGTGTGCAGATGTGTGTAAACTGGGGTTTACGGAATGTCCAAAGGCCAGAGCTCAGGATGAGGGGCACTGTGGTGGGCCCTGGGAGCATAACCCCCAGTGGGGATAGGGGGTCCCTTAACCAGGGCGAGACCTCACAAGGGGCCCGGGGCCCCCTTTCTCTCTGTATTCCAGGCGCCCTGTGCTTCGCGGAGCTTGGCACGATGATCACCAAGTCGGGGGGCGAGTACCCCTACCTGATGGAGGCCTTTGGCCCCATTCCAGCATACCTCTTTTCCTGGAGCAGCCTGTTCGTCATAAAGCCCTCATCCTTTGCCATCATCTGCCTCAGCTTCTCCGAGTACGTTTGTGCGCCCTTCTACTCAGGCTGCAGCCCTCCCCAAGTTGTCGTTAAATCCCTGGCTGCCGCTGCCATCTGTGAGTACCTGTGAGGAACACCAGGCAGGGGGCAGAAAAGACCTGGCACAGCTGGGGGTGGAGAAACTGGGCTCCTGCACACCCAGAAAGAGGCCAGGTGGGCCTGGAGGCGCCGGCAGGGAGCAGGGCCAGGGCTGGCCTTGGTCCCAAGCCTGATGGTCTTTGCCGTCCAGTCTCCGCTCTGCGGGGCCATCACAGCCGTCGGGGAGGGCTGGCTGCAGGCTGCCCCACAGGGCAGCGGTTGGCTGGAGTCTGGCTGCGTCTCCATTGCTCTTAGAGGTGGGGTTCGGGAAGGGGGTTGGACAGCCCTGGCTGGATATCAAAGGTGCATGGATATGGCAGTGGAGAGGGGAGGCTGGCGTGGAACGGGGCCTGGGAATGGAAAGGAGGCTCTTTCCAGGGCCTTAAGACAGGAGGGAGATGTTGAGCCCATAGACACAGAACAGTGCCCACCTCTGACTTCCCAGTGCTCATCTCCACGGTGAACGCGCTGAGCGTGCGGCTGGGGAGCTATGTCCAGAACGTGTTCACGGCGGCCAAGATGGTAATCGTGGTCATTATCATCGTCAGCGGACTTGTACTCCTGGCCCAAGGTGACCTTCGGCTGGAGGGGAGGGTGGGGCCACACGCCACAGACCACCTGGAGGTCTTGCTGCTAAGCATACATTTCATGCAGCGGAAATAGTTTCCCAGTTGTTCAGTTTGTTTAATTACCTGAGGTCATTGGTCATCCCCTTCCTTCACACAGTTCCAGTCTAGTCAGCTGATAACTATCTGCCTTGATTACAGGAAATACGAGGAATTTTGAAAACTCTTTTGAAGGCGCATCATTGTCTGTGGGCTCCATCAGTCTGGCATTATATAATGGACTCTGGGCGTACGATGGATGGTAAGGCACTCGGTCTAAGACAGCACACGTCTGCCTGTGGGTTTCTTTAGGCTATCTTCCTGAAACCACATGGAAAGCAATAACTTCTCCTTTTGGGGATTTGGTGGGACTCTAACATGTACCTTCCCATCTCCCTTTTGTTAAGTACCCTACCCTTCACCCTTCTGTTCTCCTTGAACCCCAGAGGCACCTGCCCCTCCCCCAGCCACTCACCTGGCACCAGACCCTGACACAGTGGCCCATGAGCCCCCGTGCTGGGGCCTCCTGCAGAAACTTCACCAGACGAGCACAGGCTCAGCTGGACTGGAAGCAATGAGGGCTGCCGGGCATGGCGCAAGGCAAGACTGCTCGGGAGCACTTTCCTTTCCACTTTGCAAATACACGTGGCCATCCAGATCACTGGCCTTTCCCTCGTGCAGAGAATCTGCAGGCTTCGTTCTCTTTTCAGACAACGAATCTTGCATTTTTTTTCAAAGCACGCTGGGGACTCATTACTCCCAATAATTGTTGAAAAGTTACAGAATTCCCATGGAGTACAAAGACTTACCAACTGAAGAATGTGCAGATCTTAGTAGCCCCCCCACCACCAGGGCTTTCTTTAAAGAGAAAGCCCTACAGGGGGAAAAAAATTCCTACAGGGGAATTTTCTCTATGATGTTGTCGTACAATCGCTAAGTCACGTCTGACTCTTCGTGACCTCATGGACTGCAGCACCTCAGGCTCCTCCGTCCTTCACTATCTCCCAGAGTTTGCTCAAATTCATGTTCATTGAGTTAGTGATGCTACCTAGTCATCTTATCCTCTGCCACCCTCTTCTCCTTTTGCCTTCAATCTTTCCCAGCATACGGGTCTTTTCCAAAAAGTTGGCTCTTCCCATCAGGCAGCCAAAGTATTGGAGCTTCAGCTTAAGCATCAGTCCTTCCAATGAATATTCAGGGTTGATTTTCTTGCTGTCCAAGGGACACTCAAAAGTTTTCTCCAGCACCATAGTTTGAAAGTATCAATTCTTCAGCACTCAGTCTTCTTTATGGTCCAACTCTCATATCCATACATGACTACTGGAAAAACCAATAGTCTGCTTTGACTATATGGACCTTTGTTTGCAAAGCGATATCTCTGCTTTTTAATATGCTGTCTAGGTTTGTTATAGCTTTCCTTCCAAGGAGCAAGCATCTTTGAATTTCATGGCTGCAGTCACCATTCGCAGTGATTTTGGAGCCCAAGAAAATAAAATCTATCACTGTTTCCACTTTTTCCCTTTCTATTTGCCATGAAGTGATGGACCGGATACCAAGATCTTAGTTTTTTGAATATTGAGTTTCAAGTCAGTTTTTTCACTTTCCTCTTTCACCCTTATCAAGAGGCTCTTTAGTTCCTCTTCACTTTCTACCATTAGAGTCGTATCATTTGCATATCTGAGGTTATTGATATTTCTCCTGGCAATCTTGATTCCAGTTTATGATTCACCCAGCCTGGCATTTTGCATGATGTACTCTGCATATAAGTTAAATAAGCAGGGTGACAATATATCAAAGTCAAGCCTAAAGGAGATCAACCCTGAATATTCATTGAAAGGACGGATACTGATGCTGAAGCTTCAATACTCTGGCTATCTGATATGAACAGTGGACTCACTGGGAAAGACCCTGATGCTTGAGGGTCTTGAAGGAAAGATTGAAGGAAAGATTGAGGGCAAGAGGAGAAGGGGCGACAGAGGATGAGATGGTTGGATGGCATCACTGACTCAATGGACCTGAGTTTGAGTAAACTCCAGGAGGTAGTGAAGGGCAGGGAAGCCTGGGGTTGCAAAGAGTCAGACATAACTTAGTGACTGAACAACAACAACTATGCAGTCTTGATGTACTCCCTTCCCAATTTTGAACCAGTCCATTATTCCATGTCTGGTTCTAATTGTTGCTTCTTGACCTACATATAGGTTTCTCAGGAGACAGGTAAGGTGGTCTGGTACTCCTGTTTCTTTAAGAATTTTCCACAGTTTTTTTTGTGATCCACACAGTCAAAAGCTTTAGCATAGTCAATGAAGCAGAAGTAGATGTTTTTCTGGAATTCCCTTGCTTTTTCTATGTTCCAGCGAATGTTGGCAATTTGACCCCTGCTTTCTCTGCTTTTTCTAAACGCAGCTTGTAGGTCTGGAAGTTCTCGGTTCACTGCTAAAGTCTAGCTTGAATGATTTAAAGCACAACCTTACTAGCTCAAACTAATACAGTTGCTAGCATCATAGTTTGAACCTTCTTTGACATTGCCCTTCTTTGGGATTGGAATGAAAATGGACCTTTTCCATTCTGGTGGCCACTGATGAGTTTTCCCAATTTGCTGACATATTGAGTGCAGCATTTCGACAGTTTAAATGAGGCATACACTTATTATTTTGTGTTTCATAATCTTAGCAAAGAAAGTCAAAGTTATGTTATTCAATGTTACTTTTTTTCCTGGTAGGAATCAACTCAACTACATCACAGAAGAACTCAGAAACCCTTTCAGGTAAGAAAGCTGAGTCAGAGGGGAGACAGTGGACAGGTTAGCATACTTCTCTCCCCCAAACATAAGGTGGAACTGCTTCCCCCCAATCATCCACCACCCACTTCCAGACAGTGGATGGTTTCCTATCAGCTCATTGACATTCGTTAGAGCTTGGTTTTGTTTGAGGTAGTAGAATGGTTGCTAAGAGGAAGGAAGAACTCTAGCTTATTTTGCATTATAACCAAATTCAGATTTACTGCCCTGGAGTCTAAGGAGAGGGAGAGTTCTTTCTCATTAGAAAGTGTCAGTGTCCCCACTGGGGCTCTGCTGTCCCTCTAGCTCCCTGCTTCTTGGTGAGCATCAGGAAGCCTCAGGAAGGGCAGTTCCCCCGGGAGCAGGTGGAGGGCCGGCCGGGCAGCTGGAAGAAAGGACTAGACGAAGACCACAATCTTGTGAGTCTGTCATGGATGCTCTGGTCTGAGTCTCTGGGTCCCCGCCCCTCCCAGAAACCTGCCCCTGGCCATCATCATTGGGATCCCACTAGTAACAGGCTGCTACATCCTCATGAACGTGTCCTACTTCACTGTGATGACGGCCACCGAGCTCCTGCAGTCCCAGGCTGTGGCCGTGGTGAGTGCCCCGGGGTCTCTGTGGGAGGGGACAGGCAAGGGATAAATGCTCAAGTTGAAGGACCCTGTGTGTGTAGGGGGGGTTGAGGGGCGGAATAATCGTCTAGGAGACCAGACACGGGGAGAATCTGAGCAGGATAGGGCAGCACCAGAGACCTGGCCTACCTTCCAGGTGGCCAGCAGCTGGGAGGTCCTGCCTTCCCAGCGCACCCTACCTGCCTCCTCAACATAGAGCGCAGGGCTCCACTTCACCCGGGTTGGGACTTTGACAGGCAAGTGTAGGGGAGAGCAAGATCAGGGGAGTCATTGTAGGACGGAGTGATAATAATGGGTTGTGGAATTCATCTGGGTGAGGAGGGAAGCAAGGACAGGGGGATGGGGATGAGGGACAGGGGAAAGGTGGGCGGGGTCCATGTGCTGGAGAAGACCTGCAGAGTTGGGGCAGGACAAGAAATGAAACTGAAAACAGGCAATGAGGGGACATGGACAGGGAGCAGAGAGAGGCAGGCTTGGTGACCGGCCCACTGACCCTGAGACGAGGTGGCTCAAGTGGGAGGGAGATCTGGTCATTCCGAGGAAGGGAGAGTGAGGGCGTCAGAGGATGTGGAAACACTGAGAATTACGCCAAGGCAGCAGGGGCGAAG
>NW_011494852.1:1319052-1321214 GCF_000754665.1 Bison bison bison | reverse complement strand
GGGGAGAAGAGCTGTCTGTCACCATCCGCAGAGGTGGGGCGGGGCGGGGATGTTGGTCTTTTTCTCCAGACTGGTGCCCCACCGTTCCTCAGGGAGGCGTCCTGGAGCCCAGCTCAGTGGGGCCGCTGGGAGGGCTCAGCAGCCTGTGGGGCCGGTGGCTCTTGGGGGCGCACGGTCTCAAGACGCACCCACTTCTCTCTCAGACGTTTGGTGACCGTGTCCTCTACCCCGCCTCGTGGATCGTTCCGCTCTTCGTGGCGTTTTCAACCATCGGCGCCGCTAACGGGTCGTGCTTTACTGCTGGCAGGTAGGACCCAGCACCTACCCTGGGGCGGAGCGCGCGCACGCACGCGGGGCGGCGCCAGGGCCGGGCAAGAGACCCCAGTGACAGAGCGGAAATCACACACTGGGCGGGAGGGAGGACGTAGAGCCGGCGGGCTCGTGGCGCTGGTCCCAGTGGTCCAGAGCGAGTGGGGATAGTGCCGCCAGCGCCAGCACAAGGCAGGGCTTGGCGACCCGGGTGAGCGAGGTTTACTTGTGGGACTCCACAGAATGAGCTTTCTGGAACATCTTTTCATGTTAATAGATACACAGTCTAGATCAGGAGCCTGGTAGGCTGCAACCCACTCCAGTGTTCTTGCCTTGAGAATCCCAGGGCCGGGGGAGCCTGGTGGGCTGCCGTCTATGGGGTCGCAGAGTCAGACACGACTGAAGCGACTTAGCAGCAGCAGCAGCAGCAGCTAGATGAGGAATTGGTAAACTAAAGGGCAGATAGTGAGGATTTTAAGCTTGCAGGCCATGTAAACCTGTCCTGCTCTGTCTTTGCAGTAGGAAAGCCAACAGCTGTAGCTATGGTCCAGGAAAACTTCATTTACATAACCAGGCACTTCGCCAGTTCCTGCCGGGCCTCTGGCCCCTATCTGGTCTAGAGACAGTTATGTTGGAATCCTCTTGACCAATGTAGCATATTTCACATCACCTCCACTCGTGGGCTGGGCTGGGGAGCTTTTCACAGACATTGTCAGGGAACATTCTGAGCCTGTCTTTGTTCATCTCTCCAGCATTCTTGGCGGTATAGTCCTGAGATTGAAATTGCCAAAGGTTATATGCATATACACTTTAAAAAATGAAATATATACCACAAAATCATGCCTTAGTGCTAGTCCTTTAAGACGTCTTCAAAAGTGTCTTGGTTGTTCTATCTGAATTTTAGAATTACCCTATCAATTTATATAAAAAAGCCTTAGGGACTTTGTTTAGAACTTTACTGAATCTATAGTTCAGTTTGGAGAGGACTGCAAGCTTCAAAGTTCTGATTTTTCTAATTTATGGGCATGGATTTATCCCCCCATTTATTTAGGTCTTCTTTCATTTTTTTTTTTTTTTTTTGGAGTGGCAGTTTTCAGTATATAATTCTTACACACATTTTGTCAGATTTACCCTGAAATATTTCATATTTCTTCATGCTATTATAAATGGTATTTTCAAAAATGCAAAAAATTTCAGTTTCTGATTAGTCTGTTGTAGGTACAACTCTTTTTGTTGTTCAGTCACTAAGTTGTGTCTTTCCCATGGATTGCAGCACGTTAGACTCCCCTGTCCTTCACTATCTCCTGGAATTTACTCAAATTCATGCATACTGAGTTGATGATGCCATCCAACCATCTCATCCTCTGCCACCCCCTTCTCCTTTTGCCTTCAATCTTTCCAGGCATCAGGGTCCTTTTGAATGAGTCGCCTCTTCACATCAGGTGGCCAAAGTATTGGACCTTCAGCTTCAGTCCTTCCAATGGATATTCAGGGTTGATTTCCTTTAGGATTGACTGGTTTGATCTCTTTGCAGTCCAGTGAACTCTCAAGAGTCTTCTCCAACACAGTTCAAAAACATCAACTCTTCAGTGCTCAGCCTTCTTTATGGACCAACATCTGTACATGACTACTGGAAAAACCGTAGCTCTGACTATATGACCTTTGTCAGCAAAGTGATGTCTGCTTTTTAATATGCTGTCTAGGTTTGTCATAGCTTTCCTTCCAAGGAGCAAGCATCTTTTAATTTCATGGTTTCCCTAGTGGCTGAGTGGTAGAGAATCTGCCTGCAATGCAGGAGACTCAAGTTCAATCCCTGGATCAGGAAGATCCCTTGGAGAAAGGAATGGCTACCC
>NW_011494852.1:1318598-1318952 GCF_000754665.1 Bison bison bison | reverse complement strand
CCACTCCAGTGTTCTTGCCTGGAGAATCCCAGGGACGGCAGAGCCTGGTGGGCTGCCCTCTATGGGGTCACATGGAGTCAGACACGACTGAAGCGACTTAGCAGCAGCAATAGGTGTTATCTCTTCTCTACATATTTGGTAGAATTCACTTGTGAAACCATCTGGACCAAGACTTTTCTTTTTTTGGAGTTTTCAAATTGCAGATTCAATTTCACTACTGGGAATTGGTCTATTTTCTGTTTCTTCCTGATTCAGTTTTGAGAAATTGTACATTTCTAGGAATTTGTTGATTTCTACTTGGTTCTTCATTTTATCAGCATATCATTGTTCACAGTAATCTCTTATGAGCCTTTG
>NW_011494852.1:1317881-1318498 GCF_000754665.1 Bison bison bison | reverse complement strand
TATATGGTATTACAGAATGTTCTAATTTCATTCTTTTGCATGTAGCTGTCCAGTTTTCCCAGCACCACTAATTGAAGAGACTGTCTTTTCACCATTGCATTATTTTTGCCTCCTCTGTTGTAGATTCGTTGACCATCAGTATGTGGATTTGTTTCTGGGCTCTGTTCTGTTCCACTGATCTGTGTGTTTGTGTCTGTCTTTGTGCCAGTACCTTACTGTTTTGATAACTGTAGCTTTGTAGTCTAAAGTCAGGGAGTGTTATATTTCCAGCTCTATTCTTCTTTCTAAAGATTGCTTTGGTTATTTGGTGCCTTTTGTGTTTTCATACAAAATTTATTTGTTCTAGTTCTGTGAAAAATGCCTTTGGTATTTTGATAGGGATTGCATTGAATCTGTACATTGCCTTGGGTAGTATGGTCATTTTAACAATATTAATTCTTCCAATCCATGAACATGGTATATCTTTCCATCTGTTAATGTTACCTTCAATTTCTTTCATCTATGTGCTATAGTTTTCTGAGTGTAGATCTTCTATTAATACTCCCTTAGGTAAGTTTATCTGTATGTTTAGGTATGTTATTCTTTATATAATTGTAAATGCTGCTGTTTCCTTAACT
>NW_011494852.1:1316839-1317781 GCF_000754665.1 Bison bison bison | reverse complement strand
GTTGTTACTGTATAGAAATGCAACAGATTTCTGTGTATTAATTTTGGGCATACATGCTAAATCACTTTAGTCATGTCTGACTCTGTGTGACCCTATGGACCACAGCCCACTAGGCTCCCCTGTCCATGGATTCTCCAAGTAAGAATATGGGAGTGGGTTGCCATTTCCTTAAATCCTCTTTCTGGCAGTTGTTAGTGTTTAGAAATGCAACAGACTTTTGTATATTAATTGTGTACCCCGTAACTTTACCAAATTCATTAATGAGCTCTAGTATTTTTTTTTTTTTGTAGTGTATTTAGGATTTTCTCTGTATAGTATTGTGTTGTCTGCAAAGACTGACAATTTTACTTCTTCCTTTCCAGTTTGGATTTCTTGTATTTTTTCTTTCTTTCTTTTTTTGGTTTGAGTGTGTTGCTCAGACTTTCAATACTATGTTGAATATAAGTGGCAAGATTGGGCATCCTTGTCTTGTTTCTGATCTTAGAGGAAGTTTTCGGCTTTTCATCATTGAGTATGATGTTAGCTGGGAGCTTATCATATATGGCCTTTATTATGTTATATTCCCTCTCTACCCACTGGAGAGCTTTTGTCATAAGTGGATATTGAATTTTGTCAAAAGCTTTTCTATATCTCTTGGGATAATCATATGGTTTTTATTCTTCAATTTGTTAATGTGATGTATTCCACTTATTGACTTACAGATACTGAACCATCCTTGCATACCTGGGAAAAATCTCACTTGATCATGGTCTTTGATCTTTTTAAACATTTGCTGACTTCAGTTTGCTTATATTTTCAGGATTTTTGCATCTATGTTCAACAGTGATACTGGCCTGTAATTTTCTTTTTTGTGTAGTATCTTTGTCCGGTTTTGGTATAAAGGTAATGCTGGTCTCACAGAATGAGTTCAGAAGCATTTCCTCTGCATTTTTTGGAATTTTT
>NW_011494852.1:1315563-1316739 GCF_000754665.1 Bison bison bison | reverse complement strand
CCTTGGGGTCGCTAAGAGTCGGACACGACTGAGCGACTTCACTTTCACACATTGGAGAAGGAAATGGCAACCCACTCCAGTGTTCTTGCCTGGAGAATCCCAGGGACGGGGGAGCCTGGTGGGCTGCCATCTCTGGGGTCGCACAGAGTCGGACATGACTGAAGCGACTTAGCAGCAGCAGCAGCAGCATGTTGAAAGCACGTATTATATTTACCATCATTATATCTTCTTGGATTGACCCCTTGATCGTTATGTAATGCCCATCTCTTGTAAGTCTTTAAACTCTATTTTGTCTGATATAAGTATTGCTACCCAGGTTTTGATTTCCATTTCCATGGAATAACTTTTTCCATCTACTCACTTTCAATCTATGTGCATATTTAGATCTGAAGTGAATCTCCTGTAGGCAGCATATATACAGATCTTATTTTTATATCCACTCATATATCCATCCATTTTATATCCACTCTATGTCTTTTGAGCATTTAGTCCACTTACACTTAAAGTAATTACTTAAATGTATGTTCTTATCACCATTTTGTTATTTGAGGTTGTTTTAATTTTTTGTTCCTTCTTTTGTTCTCTTGTGATTAGATGGCTATCTTTCATGTTATGTTTGAATTCCTTTTTATTTTTGTATCTATTATAGTTTTGGTTTGAGTTATGTGAAGTTTATATATAACAAACTATACACACACACACACACACACACACAATTATTAAGTTGCTGATCTAATTTTAAATGCATTTAACAACCCTGCATTTGTATTGTCCCCCACTTATGAGTACTGTTTTTGACAACATGTTTTACTGCATCTAATTGTTTTGTGTATTCTTTAACTGCTTGTTGTGATATATAGATGATTTTTTACCTTCATTTAACCTTCCTACTAGCTTTGTATGTGGTTGATTTTCTACCTTTACTGTTTCTTTGCAAGGGCTCCTGTTTTTTATCTTTTTGGTAGATTATTTCCTTTTTCAGTAGGAATGCTCCTTTTGCCTTAAACTCTATTCTGATATTGACATTGATGAATCAGCTGTCTTTCAGACTTCTACCTTTAGTAACATGTCTCAGTTCAGTTCAGTCACTTAGTCGTGTCTGACTCTTTGTGACCCCATGAACTGCAGCACGCCAGGCCTCCCTGTCCATCGCCAACTCCCAGAGTTCACTCAAAC
>NW_011494852.1:1314918-1315463 GCF_000754665.1 Bison bison bison | reverse complement strand
CCAGGTACTTTTTTACTTCCTCTTTGATTTCTTCGGTGATCGAATGGTTATTTAGTAGCATATTGTTTAGCTTCCACGTGTTTGTGCTTTTTGCAGTTTTTCTTTTCGTAGTTGATTCCTCTCAGCATTGTGGCCAGAAAAGATGCTCTGATTTCAGCTTTCTTAAATTTACCAAGGCTTGTTTTGTGGCCTAGCATGTGATCTCTCCTAAAGAGTGTTTTATGTGTTATTTGAAAAGAATGTGTATTGTGCTGTTTGGGGATGGAATGTTTTATATATGTTAAGTCCATCTGGTGTAATAGGTCATTTAAGACCAGCATTTGCTTATTGATTGTCTGATCTGTCGATTTATATAAGTGGGAGTGTTAAAGTCCCTTCCTATCATTGTGTTACTTTTATTTTCTCCTTTACATGTTAGTATTTGCTTTATATATTTAGGTGCTCCTATGTTGAGAGCATGGCACCCCACTCCAGTACTCTTGCTTGGAAAATCCCATGGACGGAGGAACCTGGTAGGCTGCAGTCCATGGGGTCGCTAAGAGTCG
>NW_011494852.1:1313156-1314647 GCF_000754665.1 Bison bison bison | reverse complement strand
CAACTTTTTCACTCTCCACTTTCACTTTCATCAAGAGGCTTTTTAGTTCCTCTTCACTTTCTGCCATAAGGGTGGTGTCATCTGCATATCTGAGGTTATTGATATTTCTCCCAGCAATCTTGATTTTAGCTCATGCTTCTTCCAGCCCAGCATTTCTCATGATGTACTCTGCATATAAGTTAAATAAGCAGGGTGACAACATACAGCCTTGACGTACTCCTTTTCCTATTTGGAACCAGTCTGTTGTTCCATGTCCAGTTCTAACTGTTGCTTCCTGACCTGAATATAGGTTTCTTAAGAGGCAGGTCAGCTGGTCTGGTATGCCCATCTCATGAAGAATTTTCCACAGTTTATTGTGATCCAGTCAAAGGCTTTGGCATAGTGAATAAAGCAGAAATAGATGTATTTCTGGAACTCTCTTGCTTTTTCGATGATCCAGTGGATGTTGGCAATTTGATCTCTGGTTCCTCTGCCTAACATGTCTAACCCCTTTTAAATGTCTACCTTTCAGTGATATGGGTTCTGGCTTGTGTCTCTTTCAACAAACCCAACCCGAGAGTCTCCAGCTGAGCACGTGGAATTTGATTATATTGGATATGATTACTGCTGCAGATAGGTTAATTCCTATCATATTGCTTTGTGTTTTCTTGGCTTAAAAAAATCTTACCCTGATTTATTAACCATCAAATGTTTTTATTCCTTTTTTTTTCTTGTATTGATATAGATGGAAGTTATATTTCTATTCTTTTAGTAATTACCTTTAAAATTTAACATGAATACCTAGTAGAATCTATCAGTATCTCAGTTTTCTTTCCTCTCTTGCAAGGGCTTTCCCTTTCATATCATCTAGTATATCAGCTACACCATGTTTGTAAAGGGAACCAATCCTCCAAAAAAGTCTCTCATGACAGAAATAAAAAATCCAATACTTACATACATAGAAAATGTGCTTTACTGCTGTCTCCTTAACATTACTTCTTCAATAAACTTAGTTCAGTGTCCTCTTTTTTTGGAGTAGACTTTTTAAATTTCCAACAAGGACTGAAGAAAAGTAAATGTATCATAGCTATTGTTTATCTAAACATTTATTTTGCCAGTAGTCTTGAAGGATGATTTAGCTATGCAGAATTCTAATCTGAAAATCAAATCAATTTCCCTCATCACTTTCAAAGTGTTATTTCTCATGAGATGGCTGTTGTTCTGACTGTCCTAATTTTCTAGTTAATCTTTTAAATTCGGTAGCTTAAATTTTTTTCCCTTCCACTATGTTTATGACACCACCCTTATGGCAGAAAGTGAAGAGGAACTAAAAAGCCTCTTGATGAAAGTGAAAGTGGAGAGTGAAAAAGTTGGCTTAAAAAAAAAAAAAAGAAAAAGAAAAAGTTGGCTTAAAGCTCAACATTCAGAAAACTAAGATCATGGCATCCGGTCCCATCACTTCATGGGAAATAGATGGGGAAACAGTGGAAACAGTGTCAGACTTTATTTTTC
>NW_011494852.1:1310926-1312956 GCF_000754665.1 Bison bison bison | reverse complement strand
GCTCCAAAATCACTACAGATGGTGACTGCAGCCATGAAATTAAAAGACGCTTACTCCTTGGAAGGAAAGTTATGACCAACCTAGATAGCATATTCAAAAGCAGAGACATTACTTTGCCAACAAAGGTCTGTCTAGTCAAGGCTATGGTTTTTCCTGTGGTCATGTATGGATGTGAGAGTTGGACTGTGAAGAAGGCTGAGTGCCAAAGAATTGATGCTTTTGAACTGTGGTGTTGGAGAAGACTCTTGAGAGTCCCTTGGACTGCAAGGAGATCCAACCAGTCCATTCTGAAGGAGATCAGCCCTGGGATTTCTTTGGAAGGAATGATGCTAAAGCTGAAACTCCAGTACTTTGGCCACCTCATGCGAAGAGTTGACTCACTGGAAAAGACTCTGATGCTGGGAGGGATTGGGGGCAGGAGGAGAAGGGGACGACAGAGGATGAGATGGCTGGATGGCATCACTGACTTGATGGACGTGAGTCTGAGTGAGCTCTGGGAGTTGGTGATGGACAGGGAGGCCTGGCGTGCTGCGATTCATGGGGTTGCAAAGAGTCGGACACGACTGAGCGACTGATCTGATGTTTTATTTCCTGAACTGGGTTCAGTCTGAATGCTCAGAATGTTTTGATTGTGTAAAGGCTCTCTGCTCTTCTTTGCTGTTTTTTAAGATTTATTTATGTGGCTGCATTGGGTCTTAGTTGCAGCATGCAGGATCTTTAGTTGCAGCATGCAAACTCTTAGTTGCAGCATGTGGGATCTAGTACCCAGACCAGGAATCAAACCCAGGTCCTCTGCATTGGGAGCTCGGAGTCTTAGCCATTGGACCAGACCACCAGGGAAGTCCCTTTCTGCTCTTCTGTGAATTTTCTTATCCCATTCAATATATTCAAGCTTATCCCTGTGTTTCTTTCTTAATTTCCTGGCTATATTTTCTATTTCTCTATGCTTCATATTCAGTCTCAGTTCAGTTCAGTCACTTAGTCGTGTCTAACTCTTTGCGACCCCATGGACTGCAGCACGCCAGGCCTCCCTGTCCATCACCAACTCCCAGAGCTAACTCAAACTCATGTCCATTGAGTCAGTAATGCCATCCAACCATCTCATCTTCTGTCATCCCTTCTCCTCTTGCCTTCAACCTCTCCCAGCATCAGGGTCTTTTCCAATGAGTCAGTTCTTTGCATCAGGTGGCCAAAGTATTGGAGCTTCAGGTTCAGCATCAGTCCTTTCAGTGAATATTCAGGACTGATTTCCTTTAGGATTGACTGATTTGATCTCCTTGCAATCCAAGGGACTCTCAAGAGTCTTCTCCAACACCACAGTTCAAAAGCATCAATTCTTTGGCGCTCAGCTTTCTTTATGGTCCAACTCTCAAATCCATACACGACTACTGGGAAAACCATAGCTTTGACTAGATGAACTTTTGTTGGCAAAGTAATGTCTCTGCTTTTTAATATGCTGTCTAGCTTTTCTTCCAAGGAGCAAGCATCTTTTAATTTCATGGCTGCAGTTACCATCTGCAGTGATTTTGGAGTCCAAGAAAAGAAAGTCTGTCACTGTTTCCATTGTTTCCCAATCTATTTGCCATGAAGTGATGGGATCAAATGCCATGATCTTCACTTTTTGAATGTTGAATTTTAAGCCAGCTTTTTCACTCTCCTGCTTCGTCTTCATGAAGAGGCTCTTTAGTTCCTCTTCACTTTCTGCCATAAGGGTAGTGTCATCTGGATATCTGAGGTTATTGACATTTCTCCCAGCAATGCTGATTCCAGCTTGTGCTTCGTCTAGCCCAGCATTTTGCATGATGTACTCTGCATATAAGTTAAATAAGCAGGGTAACAATATAGAAGCCTTGACATTCTTCTTTCCCAATTTTGAACCAGTCCTTTGTTCCATGTCCAGTTCTAACTATTGCTTCTTGACTTTCACACAGATTTCTCAGGAGGCAGGTAAGATGGTCTGATATTCCCATCTCATTAAGAATTTTCCACAGTTTGTTGTGATCCACACAGTCAAAGGCTTTGGCGTAGTC
>NW_011494852.1:1310509-1310826 GCF_000754665.1 Bison bison bison | reverse complement strand
GAAAGTCTGTCACTGTTTCCATTGTTTCCCAATCATTTGCCATGAAGTGATGGGATCAAATGCCATGATCTTCACTTTTTGAATGTTGAATTTTAAGCCAGCTTTTTCACTCTCCTCTTTCACTTTCATCAAGAGGCTCTTTAGTTCCTCTTCACTTTCTGCCATTAAGGGTGGTGTCATCAGCATATTTGAAAAAAGCGAAAGTGAAGTTGCTCAGTCCTGTCTGACTCTTTGCAACCCCATGGACTGTAGCCTACAAGGCTCCTCCATCCATGGGATTTTCCAGGCAAGAGTACTAGAGTCGGTTGCCATTTCCT
>NW_011494852.1:1279343-1310409 GCF_000754665.1 Bison bison bison | reverse complement strand
CTCATTAAGAATTTTCCACAGTTTGTTGTGATCCACACAGTCAAAGGCTTTGGCGTAGTCAATAAAGCAGAAGTAGATATTTTCTGGATCTCTCTTGCTTTTCCTATGATCCAGTGGATGTTG
The DNA here is from genome assembly GCF_000754665.1 of Bison bison bison. Classification (NCBI taxonomy): domain Eukaryota; kingdom Metazoa; phylum Chordata; class Mammalia; order Artiodactyla; family Bovidae; genus Bison; species Bison bison. The sequence goes on along the minus strand of NW_011494852.1, from coordinate 1,310,286 downwards.
GCAATTTGATCTCTGATTCCTCTGCCTTTTCTAAATCCAGCTTGAACATCTGGAAGTTCTAGGTTCATGTACTGTTGAAGCCTTGCTTGGGGAATTTTGAGCATTACTTTGCTAGTGTGTGAGATGAGTGCAATTGTGTGGTAGTTTGAACATTCTTCGAATTGCCTCTTTGGGATTGGAATGAAAATTGACCTTTTCCAGTCCTGTGGCCACTGCTGAGTTTTCCAAATTTGCTGGCATATTGAGTGCAGCACTCTAACAGCATCACCTTTTAGGATTTGAAATAGCTCAGCTGGAATTCTATCACCTCTACCAGCTTTGTTCATAGTGATGCTTCCTAAGGCCCACTTGACTTTGCATTCCAGGATGTCTGGCTCTAGGTGAGTGATCACACCATCATGGTTATCTGGGTGATTATCATCTTTTTTGTATAGTTCTTCCATGTATTCTTGCCACCTCTTCTTAATATCCTCTGCTTCTGTTCTGTTCAGTTCAGTTCAGTTGCTCAGTCGTGTCCGACCCTTTGCGACCCCATGAATTGCAGCACGCCAGGCCTCCCTGTCCATCACCAACTCCCGGAGTTCACCCAAACTCACGTCCATTGAGTCAGTGATGCCATCCAGCCATCTCATCCTCTGTCATCCCGTTCTCCCCCAATCCCTCCCAGCATCAGAGTCTTTTCCAATGAGTCAACTCTTCGCATGAGGTGGCCAAAGTACTGGAGTTTCAGCTTCAGCATCATTCCTTCCAAAGAAATCCCAGGGCTGATCTCCTTCAGAATGGACTGGTTGGATCTCCTTGCAGTCCAAGGGAGTCCCTGCTTCTGTTAGGTCCATACCATTTCTGTCCTTTATTGTGCCCATCTTTGCATGAAATGTTCCCTTAGTATCTCTAATTTTCTTGAAGAAATCTCTGGAGATGGGAATGGCAAACCACTTCAGTATTCTGGCCTTGAGAACCCCATGAACAGTGTGAAAAGGCATTCATCTAAAATGCATTTAATCAGCTTACTTGTGCAAAACTCACTTATTCAAGAGACTGGACTCCATCTGAAAATACCAGGGTCATAACTCAGTCCTTTTCTGTGTGGCCTCAGTAGTGAGATTAGGACACACTTGCTTTGTGTTCACACTGTAGCCCACACGCCTTCATCGACTGACTTCCTTATTATTGCCCTTTCAGACTTGTTTTCGTTGCGGGCCGGGAAGGCCACATGCTGAAAGTGCTGTCTTACGTCAGCGTCAGGCGCCTCACTCCAGCTCCTGCCATCATGTTTCATGTAAGTATGAATTGTGCCGTGAAAACACCCTCTTAAGGCAGAGGGTCCCTCAGTCTGGATGATAAAATATAAACTTGGTCACTAAGTTCAGTGATTTTCAAATGACCCAGGGTTCCCAGTCCTCAGGTATATAAAAAAGTTCAAAACAATTAAAATAATTTACCCAACTTCTGCTCCTTGTTCTGAATTCATCTATGAAAGACACTGATTGAATCTTCTAAGCTCATACCCTTTACACGTCTTACATGCACATTTGTGTGCTCTGGGTCCCTGGTAACAAACTGCACAAAACCCGACTAGCTTATGGGGAAGGAGAAGGCATTTTACGAGGTAGCTAATGACAACAGCTTCTCATTGTGGTCCAATAATTCGTAAGTCATGGGATGCTTGTGAATTAAAGGCCCTTTGACATTTTCTGATTGGAATTTCTCAGTGAGGGGTAGTCCTTGGTTGTATGCAACTGTTATGGGCAACTTTGGACCATCCACACCCTAGCTCAAGGGCCAGATTCTTTCTCCCACCCTGAGGAGAGCCCCTGTTCTGTCAGCCTACTCCCTCTGGAGATGAGAAAACAGACCCAGAATTACAGGAATTACAAGTCCAGGACAGTGGAGTAAATGCAGCCAATACGAGACCTAGACAGCCTGGGTTTTCTAGTGCAGGGTTCTTTCCCCCAGTGAAAACTCTTTGCAGGAAAATTAATAATTAGGAAGCTGGTGCAATATACATTTTGTTTTCCTCCTGTTTAAAAGAGCCACCTATTTTCCAAGTCCTTTCCATCACACCTCAAAGAAAAGAGCTTCCACCAGTCTGGCTTGACTCCAAATGTAATGGGATAAACAGAAGTTTTCTTTCACATTAAAGTGTTTATCCACTGCTTCTTTTGTCTTTTGTGAAGTCGTAAGGGTAATGTTTTCATGTAGTGATGACCTAAGAATTCATTCTTCTTTCCTCTAGGGCATGATAGCGATCATTTACATCATCCCTGGTGACATAAACTCATTAGTCAATTACTTCAGTTTCGCTGCATGGCTGTTTTATGGTTTGACGATCACCGGACTCATTGTGATGAGGTTTACAAGGAAAGAGCTGAAAAGACCTATCAAGGTAGGTTTAGTTCCCCAAATGTCACAAGTGGCTTTGTTTTCCTGAAGTGAGCTAGACAGTGGTAACTAATTTATTTATTTAGATGGAACTGTTTTAAGTTCTAGGAGCCTGCTTTCTATTTTCAACCTTTTGTCCTGAATGTCATACTTAAAAGAGTGGAGTTTCCTCTTCAACTCATATCATAAATTATGATCCAGTCAGCCATCTCATTATTAATTTATTAAAGTTATCAGCAATACCTGTGACCTGTCTAAGCAAAGGGAGATTTCCAGTTCTGGCAGTTCCAGGATCTCTCGAGCATTCACTTTTTGTCTACTGATGGGGACTTCTGACTCAGACCCAGCCTGTCCTGTGCACGCAGCCACCTACAGTGCACCTCTGCAATCTGTCTTAGGCTCCTTCCCACCTGCCTCCATGGCTGGTGTGGGTCCATATACCGATGGGGAAGGAGAATGTACTGTGTTTTGCTTATGTTATGGGCTCTTTTTTTTTTTTTTTTAAACCTATGGTATATATTCTTTGGCGAAGGAAATGGCAACCCACTCCAGTATTCTTGCCTGGAGAATCCCATGGACAGAGGAGCCTGGTGGGCTACAGTCCACAGGGTCGCAAAGAGTTGGACACGACTGAAGTGACTTAGCACATATATTCTTATGATAACAAGCACAGATTTAAGAAAAAGGTAGGCAAGAAGAGGGCTTCAGAAACTATATAGCAAGAAAAAAAATAGTGTCTTTAGCTTTGGAATTCTGTTTCATAAATATGGTTAAAAGTCTTTCTGGCATGGTAGCTTGACTGTTACCCAGTCGCTAAAGTCAGCAGAGGCGTAGAGTAGCCTGCTGGGATCAGGCAGCTCCCCTCAATCAGGAAATCAAGCATGCAAAATCACGATGGTAGCACAGATTGGTAATCTGCACAAAACTGCTCAAACAGAAATAAAAAGGATTTGAGAAAAAATAAGGAGGCAGGCAAGAAAATGAGAGAGATCAACATATGTGTAACTGGAGTCGCTGAGGAAGAAAATGAAAGTAATAGAATTCTTAAAAGCTGTGATTTAAGAAACATTTCCTGAATTTGGAAGGAAAGGAGAAGAGGGGACCTTAAGAGGAGGCAGGGACTTGAATCAACACACTGAAAGTCATTCAGTATAACTGAGACATCCTAACTAGAGTTTAAATACATTTTGATAAAACTATGGAGTTTTTTTGTTTTTTTAATGCTTTGGGTATATCACATCCTCTTTCTTGTCCTCCTCCACCTCAATTCACTTATAAAGAAAAGGAAATATACAGGCATCAGACTTCTCACCAGCTACACTTTATGCCATAAGACAGTGGGCAACTTATTTAAGATATTCAAGGAAGGGAAATGTAAGTCAAATATTTCATATCTACTCAAACTGACCTTGAAGAGTAAAGTTACCAATGAGAGAACTCAAAGCATACATTGTTATATGAGACCTTCCTTCCTTTGGAATCACTAGAGAATGAGCTTTAGAAACCAAAAAGTCATGGGCATAAGGTGATTATATTTAAGAACTAAGACTTAACGACAGGAGATAAGGATGGCAAAACAGTATGTAAATTATTAAGCACTGATGACATAATATAACAAAAGTGGAAGAGAAAGCATAGGAAAGTATTCAAGTTAAGGGAAGTGTGTCAGAGAAACTGCTTTAGGATACCAGCTGAAATTGGATGCTGGAGCGGGGAGAAGAAATCTTTAGCTTACTTCATTACTGCTTATTATGAACAATATCTTAAAAAGGGGGAGACAAAGGTATTATATTATACCTATTTATAATGGTAATGCTCAGAAGAAAGGGCTTCCTTGGTGGCTCAGTTGATAAAGAATGCGCCTGCAATGTGGGAGACCTGGGTTTGATCCCTGGGTCGAGAACTAAGAAAATTAGTGTTTATAGATAAATATATCCAAAACACACACACCCACACACACCCATGAAGCCACATCATGAAAGAACCTATACATGAAGACTCAGACAGGGAAACAAATCAGAATATCTTCCTGGTTGACATTTTCTCAGTAGAATGCTTACTAGGGTTTTTTGTTGTTACTGTGGGTTTTTTTTTTTTTTTGCTTATTAGTTTTTTTACATTCCCAAACTTTACAGAATCTATGAATCTCTTAATAGTCTTATGTCTAACTGATAGTTATATGGGAAAAAATGAGTATTTAAATTTCCAAAGCCCGCTACAGTATTTTTAATACATATGTGTGAAAAGTTTCAAATGACATTCCAAATCCGACACAAGTCACCATCATGTGTAGGCGTGCTGAAAAGTGTGGGAAAGCGCGCGCATCTCAGACTTTGGGAAACGTTATCGCATTAAAGGTGACCATTTACTAACAATCACACTAACTGGTGCCAGGAAATGATTTTTTAAAGCAGCTAACTTCTAGGCATAACGCATTTGTTGTTGTGTACTCACTAACTCGTGCCTGACTCTCTGCGGCCTCAGGGACTGCAGCCCGCCAGGCTTCTCCATCCAGGCATTTTCCAGGCAAGAATACTGGAATGAGTTGCCATTTCCTTCTCTCCGGGGGATCCTGCAGACCCAGGGGCTGCACCCTTGTCTCCTGCATTGCAGGTGGATTCTTTACCACTGAGCCACTAGGGAAGCCCATAGCACATGTTGGATATATATATGCATTTACTATCTTATAGTTATATCTGAAAACTCTACTTAGAAGTTTAGGATTTCACCTGATACACGGTAATTTTCCCCACTTTAACAATAAAGAAAGTAGAGCCTCTGGTGAGAGTTTTCCCACAGAATGCTACTCTTTAAAGGGCAAGAAAATGACAGTTAAGTAGAAGGTACTTTATACAGACATGTGAAACAATGTGAAAACAAAACCTACCAGCTGTATGAATAAACTGGCTTATTCAGCCTAAATAGTTTAAATTGGCCATTAAAAGAAAAAAATAATTTTTAGACAGGTTTACAAAGTGGTGAAAGATTAAAAGGATAGGCAAAAAAAAAATGAAGCAAATGAAAATTCGTAGAAAACGGGCTGTGATCTTATCAGACAAGCACTCAGACCCAGAACACAAGACAAAGACCATTAAGTAATAATGGCTAAAGAGAGAAGAGTTGTGAAAACCTGTTTACCACACCACATAATTACTTTTAGGGAACAAACTACAGGAAACAGGAGGAGAAACAGGCACACACAAATAGAAGGCTTTAAAACATCTCCCTCAGAGCAGGGTCGGTCCAGGCACATCACTAGTAAAGGCAACTGAAGAGCTAAAACAATGTAACAGGTACATTTTAGAGATTCCTATCAAATTCTGAGTTCCCCAAATAGCAATCACACCTTTTCAAGTGAAGAGGGGACATGTCTGAATTTGTAATGCCACCAAGAAAAACTCCGATTAAAAAGTCAGGAATGTTACAAAGTACATTCTCTGTCTATAATGCAATAAAACAGGAAATCGATTTTAAAAATTAACATCTTTTTGATCCAAATGGAGACAGGAAATGAAAGTACACAAATTCCTAAAAATAACAAATTAATAACAAGACATCTACGATCAGTACTTTAAGGAAGTTCCGCTATATTACTTACATCAATAAAAATGAAAACAAATTAAATAGACAACTCAAAAAGCAAGAGAAAAATCAACAAAGAAAACCAAAAGAATGTAGAAGGAATCAGTAAACCTAAAGAAAGAACTTAAGATTCTTAATTGGATTATTTTTTAGAATTTCACCATGAACTCAGATTCTGCTGGGGTAGTAAGCTGTATTTTCCTAGAAAACTGTCCATTTCATGTAGGTGTTTGAATTTATTTGTATACAGCTATACAAAATAGTTAATGACTTTTTTTAAAAAAAAACTTACTATGTTCCGGAGATTATTTCTCCATTTTTGTTTATCTGTGTATTTATGCTTTCTGTTTTTCTTTTTAAGGTAAGCTACAGGTTGTTTTACTGATTTTTCTAATTATTTTTATGGATTGTAACACTAATACCAAACCTTGCAAAGACAGCACAGAAAAATCACAGACCAATCTCACTTTTGAATATTGATAGAAAAATCATAAACTAATTTAACAAATAGAATCCAATTATATTAAAAACATACCACAACTAAGTCAAGTCTGTGCAAGCGTGGCTGAAGATTAGAATGAACTGGATTTAATTCATGGGGGATATAATTCATCATATTAATATACCTATGGTGAATACCCCTATGATCACCTCCCACAGATGCCAAAAACCATCAGATAAAATTCAACATACATCACTGAGAGAAACACAATTAGAAACGCATAATCTTTTCCTTGGTATGATCACACACACAAACACACCTTATGGCAAAAAGCAATCTTAATTGATAAGCTTAACTGCTAACCTTAATACTAGAGAGATCCCTGCTAGGTCTAAGACAGGAATGCCTTCCTTCTATTGATTTCTACTATCAGCTAACACTGCTCTGAAGATAGCAGCAAGGCAATTACGTAAGAGAAAGCAATTAGGAGCCTAAGGATTAGAGAAGATTTTTGAAAGTCTTTCTCTACTCAAAGAAAATAAAAGTGTACACCTGGAAAACCCAAAAGGATCAAAGAAAAAACTACAAGAAAATATAGTAAAGTAATAAGACATAAAATTAAGACACTGAAATCAATAGCCTTTCTTTATAAAAATGATGTCCAATTAAAAGAAAATGAAAGACAACACCTCATCTTCCCCCTACTCCATCCGAAACAAAAACCTAGCCATAAACTTTAACAAGAGGTTAGATTTCTCCGTGGAAAAGTAAAATTCTCCTGCAAGACAAAAAAAGTAACTTGAACAAATGGAAATTCATCATCTTCTTGGATAGGGAGACTCAGCATCCTTCATTTAGACATTTCATGTCACTATAATAAAAAACACCATCTAATTTTTTTCTCTGGAGTTAGACAAGCTGATTTTACAGTTCATATTGAAGAACAAACTACTAATAGCAGGAATGGCCAGGGAAAACCTGGCCATTAAATGTTAAAATATAGATTCTAAAATTTAAATATCATAGTACTGATGCATGAAGAAAACATACACTGTTTTGTAATCCAAGAATGGAGAAAACCTTTCCAATGACTCAAAAATCAAGAAGTAATTTTTTAAAAAGGGGCAACCATATCTCCTGGCCAAAATAAAAATGCATGCATTCAAATAAGGAGAAGAAAATTGAAAGCACATATATATAACATTGGGGGAAATATCTGCAATAATATCACACACACAAAAAAGGTAACAGCCCTCATTTAAAGAGTTCCTAAAATTGAGATGGGAGTTACTAACAACTGAAATGGACAAAAGATATAAATGGACACAAGTCAACGAAGTTCAATGAGAAGAATGCAATGAGACTTAAACATGAAACAAATGGACCCCAGCACACTCAGTTTTGTTCCTAACAAGAGACAGATGCCAGAATTCTAACGGGCTACCATTTCTTGCTTGTAAGATGGGGCAGAAATCCCAGAGTTTGGCCACACGCCATGGAGGTGGCCATGGGGAAACAGCCTTCTCCAACACTGCTGCTGCTGCTGCTAAGTTGCTTCAGTTGTGTCCTGGAATTCAAATGGTGTGGCCACTATGGATGGAAACCTGGCCATATCCAGCAAAATTACACATGGATTTACCTTGTGACCCAGTCATCCTGTTTTGAGGTAATCTATCCCAAAGTCTAGTCAAGGCTATGGTTTTTCCAGTGGTCATGTATGGATGTGAGAGTTGGACTGTGAAGAAAGCTGAATGCTGAAGAATTGATGCTTTTGAACTGTGGTGTTGGAGAAGACTCTTGAGAGTCCCTAGGACTGCAAGGAGATCCAACCAGTCCATTCTGAAGGAGATCAGTCCTGGGTGTTCACTGGAAGGAATGATGCTGAAGCTGAAACTCCAATACTTTGGCCACCTCATGTGAAGAGTTGACTCTGATGCTGGGAGGGGTTGGGGGCAGGAGGAGAAGGGGACGACAGAGGATGAGATGGCTGGATGGCATCACCGACTTGATGGACATGAGTTTGAGTGAACCCTGGGAGTTGGTGATGGACAGGGAGGCCTGGCATGCTGCAATTCATGGAGTCTCAAAGAGTCGGACACAACTGAACGACTGAACTGAACTGATCCCAAAGTGAAGTTGACAAAAAATATGAAACACACCCAAGGTCATTTATTGTAGCATTAACTGTAAAAGCAAAAGCCTCAACACAACCCAAACGTCAATTAGTGGAAGACTAGCTGGATAAGTTTGGAACATCCACCAAATAGAGTGGTATGCAGTAGTAAAATGCATAAGTAATTTTATACAGCACTGCTATCTCTGAAGTATATTAATGGAAAAAAACAAGGTGTAACACTGTGTTTTATGCATTTGCTACCTTTTATGTAAGGGCAGTGGAAGATGAACAGGTGTATGCATGTTTGTGCATATACTTGTGCTTATTCTCAAAAAGAAATAATGGCAGAATAAAGCAAACTCAAGAAAAAATTTATAATATCAAAAAATCAAACACTGCAAAGGGAAAGAGCAAATCCCTGAAAACTCCAAACAAATGGAGATAAAAAAAAAATTACTCTATAAAAAGTAGATGACATAACCACACAGCATAACCACCAGAACTGATACTAAAGTGCATGACTTTTAACTGCATTTCCCTTGTGGCTTATACTCTTCTGTTAAAAAGAACTGCAAAAAAAAGTCTTAAACTTCATGCTACTTCATGCTACTTACAATGGTAGTACTGGTAGAGGGAATCCTGGCATGCTGCAGTCCACAGGTTTGCAAAGAGTCAGACAACTGAGCAACTGACCTGAATTGAACTGGTATAGTTATTTTATTATAGACACATTGTAAGATAAAGAAAATAAGTAATCATGTGAAAGCCATTATGAAGATTTTCGAAAAGATGCATTAGGAAAGAATGCAAGTCTAGAGTAAAGTAAGGGAAACAGTGCAATCTTACATTTGAATCAAAACTATTACAATCATTTGTGCAATGTTTTCCCCTTCGTGAAAAAAAATGATTTTTCTCTGTCCTGGTGAAAGAACACTGAATACTCCAAGCACCCACATGATGGTTTTTAAGTGTCCATTTCCTACCGAAAAGAAACAGCTCCCTGGAGAAATGGGTGAATCCAGACCTGCTAAGACTGGATGTCTCTCGAGCCCCTGAACTCACTGATTGACTTCAGGGATTCGAAAGTGTGGCAGTCAGACCTTAAGTGCTTCCTGAAGTGACGAAAGGAAGTGCGCCGCTCCACCACAAAAGGCTCTTGCCCCCAGGTCTAGCCATCGGTTTTAACAAACGAGAGGGACAGAGGAGCAAGTTATCAGCAGAGCAAGATGAAGACAGTGTAGGACACACCATCCAATTCCGGCAACAAATTAATGACAAGACAGAGCAAGGAGGAAACCAACAGGTTAAAATCGAAGTCCTTGTCAGTTAGAAATGCATGATGTGTATTTTACAGGTAAAAATGACGTGAAGGTGTTTTCTTTATATTCTAGGGAAAAGGAAAAGAACAGGTGAAATAAGGTCGGCAAATTTACTTACAAGTGATGGAAACTATATTCTTCTTTCTCTGTCAAGGGTATGAAAAATGTCAAAAGGGAAACAAGTGCTCAGGCCGAGTCACGACTCCATGTTGTTCTGCCTGCAGGTGCCCATTTTCATCCCCATCTTGGTGACTCTCTTATCCGTGTTTTTGGTTTTGGCCCCAATCATCAGCGCACCTGCGTGGGAGTATCTCTACTGTGTGTTGTTTATGCTCAGCGGCCTTGTATTTTATTTCCTTTTTGTCTACTATAAGTTTGCATGGGCTCAGAAAATCTCAAGTAAGTATCAACTGGGGAACCGCTGGGCTATTAGTGAAGCAAGGCAAGCCCAACACCCCGCAGCCTCATCTGTCCCGATGCTACCAGGACTTTCTTGTCACAGGGTCTCACACAGCTAACAAAATTTCATCTCCTCTTTGGGAGGACACGTGACCTGTTCCCCTCAGTGTGACACCCCTGGGGTCCACCTGTGGCCTCTATTATTTCCCAAGGACTTTGCTCCTTTCTTGAAAGAGCTCCTCCTGCCTCCAACCTCTTTACACTGATCTAAGCCTAAAGCTGAGGGGTTGCTGGTGCTCTACTACAAAAATGAAAGAAAAGGTTAGTAACTATCAGAAAACCAGCCACACTTGCCTATGCCTCTGAAAATGGACTTGCATTTGATTATATTGACAGAGAATCTAGCCAGGATAACTTACAACCTAAAGGCCCCACCCAAATACACCTATTTCTCAGCTTTGAGTGTTTAGCCAAGCTGTTCCCAACAAAAACTGTTAAGTTAGAATTAAGGAAGTAAAGAGAATGAACCATCTGTATTTTAAAGGAGATGCCAACTAAGTGACTTCAGACTACATATTCAGCCTTGGTCAGTAGTAGTTAAATATACACATATAACTGAGTCATTCATATTTTTCCTACAAATGATTTGGTGGCAGTAAAATATTTAGCAGGTTCCTAATGCTTTAATGGGAATAACTTATCTCCAAAGAACCACCATAGCTCCCAGGATGGGTCTGTCCATCTCTACCTACCGTGTCCCTCGCACACAGGCTCTAACAGGAGACACATCACCAAGGAGTAACACTATCACTGCTCACCAATTAAGTGGGGTGAAGCGGATTTTTAATGACGCTTTTCTAACTGCACTTCCCCCCCAGAGCCTCTCACCATGCACCTTCAGATGCTGATGGAAGTCGTCCCCCCAGAGGAAGCTCCAGAGTAACAAGCTCTGCCTCTTGTGCCAGATCCAAGCTGTGATGAACTTATTTTTGTAAGCAATATTTGTGGTTATTTCTTCCTGATGTTTTTCTTAAGGAAAAAGAAACAAACATATTCACATGTGTATGATACTATTATTTTTAGCTATCCTTAGTTCTCTGGGTGGGTGCTGGCTGAAACCAGCAGGCAAGGACATAACCCAGAAGGACGGTAGTGGCGGGGAGGGCTAAAACAAAGCCCCGGGCACCACACAGCGACTCTAGCAAGGGGCACGTCACACCTACTTCAGTAAAGGCTGTTCTTTCAGCTCCATCATCAGAAGGGTACATACATGTAGACACACACACACACACACATATATACATTTAAATATAAAATTGATGGAACTTTGATTGAAGTAGATTTTTAAAATACTCAAGTATGAGTGCTTTCCTACCCGCCCCACCCCTTCCTGTCTTTCACAGGGGGCGCAGGGGGCAGGTCCGTCCCAGGCTGGCTGTCAAGGCCTTCAGGGCACAGCTGACTGCCCAGGACCACCTGCAGCCTGTGTCCACAGAAGCTCAGCGTCACAGGTCCCCTGACAACCTTCACTGGTATTTTAGTCAAGCCAGGATGAATGCTGTATAAAATTCTATTGCATTTGGCACTCAGGAATATTCCTGACAAAATATGGTCTAAAAGAATGGGAAAAGTAACATTTCCGTGAAAACACTGAAATTTTATTGATATATTGCAAAAGACTTTCACACCAAAACTAAGAACATGAGCAATTTTAGAAGCATGCAAAGGTACTTTTAACATGCATTTCAAAAAATTTCCCAAAACATGAAATCAGTACATATAATAATAGAGAACAACAACAAAAAACAGTGAGTAATTGTTTACATCTCACAAGCCAATACTCCTGTATCTTACAGAACGTAATTCAGAACTTCAAATAGTCATAAATTTAAATGTCTGAAAAAAGAAATTGAAATTTAAACATGTAGCCATCCTCTGCCCAATACTTTCACTCAGCTGTTAGTGAACCACACGAGAGAACCAATGTTACATCTTCTCTGAGAACAGGAAACCCCTTCACTTGACCTGGGCACACACCTGTGCAGCTCTGCTGCTTGCTAGTATCATGTGTTGTGTTTTATGAAAGAGACTATACACTGGCGCATACACTGCAGGTGGCCAACAACCTCAGGGGAAAAGCCAGTGCAGCTCAGGAGGCCTGGCCACCGACCCAAAGGCCTCCCCAGTGGGCGCGAAAGCTGTATTTACCACAATGGGATAAGAATGTTACAAGAGCTGCACAGAATCAGAACCTCTGCCAGCAAAGACAGCACAACTTCCCAAAGAGCCTGCCCAGTTTAGCCAGGAAAAAAGGACCGCTGGTACACCTCACGTGCCAATCGGACACCTGCCGGTCAACCACGGGCTCACAGCGGCAGCAAGGATGCGATCCTGGCAGCTGTCCAGGCTGGACACCACGTCCGCCCCCCAGAGGGCAGCAGCATGACTCCACCCAGCAGCATGCCAGGCCCCACCACTGGGCAATGCCCACCAAGAAACAGACCGTCTTATTTTACAGATGAGGAAACTGAGAGCAAGAGGACGGTTTGCGCCTGCTCACGGGGCACGACAGCTTGACGACAAAGTTTACTCCTGTTCAGGTGGTGCTCCATACCTGGGACACATACAAACATGAGCCCCTGTGCTTTCTGATGTGTAAAACAGAATAAAGACTCGGGGGGCTGCCCTAACAGTCATGTTCTACCGTGTTATTTTCCAGTTCTAGGCAAAGCTGCCAGCCCCACACTGAGGCAGTGCACAGGGTGTGAACTGGCCAGCAGCTCGCCGTCTAACTTTCCGGGTAACATGGAGAGCCAGGCTCTGGGCAGTCCCACATTGAAGTGCTCATGACAAATGCACATTTCCTGATGACCTCATGACTGCAGGTGCTGCAGCTTCGCCGCAGGCTGAGGCCATGAATGTGTGCAGGGCTCACCATGAGCAGGTATTCTGAGCGTTACCTCCACGCACAAGTCCTCTTCAGTTTCCACTGGAGAGAAACCTGTGTCCTGTCTGTCCCGGACGCTGCAGGTTCCGAGGGTACTTCAGAAGCTTTACCTCCAGAAGGCCCTGGCTCAGGCTGCTATTGCTGAGGCAAGCCCATTCTCACCCTTGGACTGTCTCTTTGCAAGATGTCAGCTTAGCCTGGCTAATCAGCTATCGCTATGCAAAGACTACGAGGAGCATTAGCACACACACAGTTATGCTGAATGCCAACTAACTCATGGCTGAAAGTGAAGTCAAGCGTTAGTTGCTCAGTCATGTCTGACTCTTTGCGACCCCATGGACTGTAGCCTGCCAGGGTCCTCTGCCCATGGAACTAAGGCAAGAATACTGGAGTGGGTTGCCAATTCCTTCTCCAGGGGATCTTCCCGACCCAGAGATCAAACCCAGGTCTCCTGCACTGCAGGCAGATTCTTAACTATCTGAGCTACCAGGGAAGCCGTTGAAAAGGTTTCTTAAGCAGTGCAGAGTATGAATTTTAAGAAATCTCAATTTATATGTGCAAGATCAGGTTTTAAGAATGTACCAAACACAGGTCTAGATGAAAAGACAACAACAGTGAACTCAGGTGGTACAGTTCATTACCTGAACGCCTGGCTTGCATCACTCAACCTGAGTGTCAAGGCAGGCTTCACAGCAGGTGGCCAGCAGGACAGCCCAGCACTCACAGTGTCTCTGCTTCCACCTTCCTTCCAGAGTCTCATCATCAACTCATGTTTCTATCAATTAAGAATTTCTCACCATTACTAATCCCAGTGCCGCAAGGTGACACTTGGTAATGCTTGATCCTTGAGGGAAAAACGGTCTGAATGTGACTGCCTGTCTTCTTAGCTCTGGTCACACAGCAATATCCATTTCTGTTCAGAAGCCTCTGGCCGCTCTGCAGGGTTTAATTCACATTCTCATTCACTCTCACTTTCATCTTCATCCGAACTTTTGTCACTGGTCTCAACCAAGCCTGCCACGTTGCAGGACAGGTTTTTAGAGTTTACAACTAAAAGAGGTAGATATTATCAAAAATGCATTAATAATTACAGATTCATTAGCAAATCTTCCCCCATGCCCATTATTTTCGTCATTGCAGAAAAAGTCCCTTGGGTTCTAGCTCTATATTTTGTGACTCAAGTTTTCATTATTTTAAGCAAGAAACGTGCAAGTAAAATTTGCCTGCATATGGGTAAGTTATTTTCCTAAGATAAATATTTGTACAAGTGTTATAAGGAGGTACGTTTATAACCAAGAGTTGATACTCCTCAAAGCAGAACATTTAGCACCGAGATCAAACCACAAGGAGAAAACTAACACCTAAGGGCTTTACAGTAATGGCCCATTTTTACATTGCATTCCTGGAATCTGCTGAGTGATGTGTCCACCCCCATGATGCTCAGGTCCTACGACTCTCCTGGGGAGTGGGTGCACCTGCTCTTACCTTTGGCAAAGTGGCTATCCTCCTTATCCTCGTCACAGTCTTCCCAGTGATCGAAATCAAAAGCCACATTGGGATTCTGTTCAACATAACACTTTACATTACTTGAGAGAATAAAACATACTCAGCATGTTAAGACCAAGCATGGTTGACTTCTACTCACCCTCTGTTTGAGTAAGCCACACCAAGACTCCCTTTGCTCTTTTGCAAGAGTGATTACAGGTTCGTCATATTTAATTATGCATTTGCAATCATCTTTTATTATGTTGGCTTGCAGCTCCAAATCAGCCAAGTAAAATTTCTCTCCTACCCAGGCACTAGATTTACAAAAAGAAATAAAGTCAGCCTTTTAAAACATTAGAAATTACTTCTATTTTGTTTTATAAGCTATACATAAACCCACCTGAAAACAACTCTATCTCTAAAGTATTTACATTTATAGTCTTTTACATTCCTTATTTTTATCTTCAGTATGACCACATCCTCTTTTTGGAACCATTTTATTTGTGGGTGGAAGCTGGAAGAAAGGGAAGAGGATTATATACTCCTCTCTGTGTATTTGCTAGGCAAGTAAGGAAAGCAGACCCCAGCAACGAGCATACCTTTTCGGCGGCTCTGCAGTTTTGTTAATGGAAGCACCTCCAGTGTTTTTAGGTAAAGTTTCTGTCCAAAAAGTCAAATTTTCCTATAGGTTATTTATATGTGACTCCATAATATATAACATACATATTATATATAACATATATATTACAAATAACATGTATATATGACTCCATTATATATATAATATATATTTATATTATATGTACTTTTGGCATTTTATGCAACTTTTAGTTGAACTACTAAGAATATGAGCATAAACTTCATAGTAACCAAAGTATCCAGTTGCAAAGAACAATTTAAAAAAAGTAAAATGTACATCATCTAGTGTAACTAATAAAACAAATACTAGATTAAGAAAAGAACTATTTACCTTGACCAGTATTATGATTAAACAATCGGGAATGTAAACTCTGTGAAAAAGGACCACATGTAATTGTTGGCCATAGGACACCACTGCTCCAATGTCCCTGCTATCTCAACCTGCTAGGACCCCTAACAGTTTCCAGAACAGCAGTCAGTACGTGCAAGGACCACTGCAGCACATAACATTCTGTAAATCAGTGCAACTGAAATTCTCAATCTAAAACGTCTGAGGCGTTCAAAGACTTGAGCAAAAATGTTTATAAGGGGCTTTGTTAACAACAGTCAAAAACTGAAAACAATGTCTTTCAACAGGGAAATGGGGAAATAAATTGCAATATATTCATCACAGAATGAAAGCGAAAGTGAAAGTCACTCAGTCATGTCTGACTCTTTGCGACCCCATGGACTATACGGTCCATGGAATTCTCCAGGCCAGAATACTGGAGTGGGTGGCCTTTCCCTTCTCCAGGGGATCCTCCCAACCCAGGGATCGAACCCAGGTCTCCCGCATTGCAGGAAAATTCTTTACCAGTTGAGCCAGAATGGAAGCCCATATCATAGAATATAACTCAGCAATAAAGTGCCACTGCTACCTACAATAATGTAGATGAATTTCACAGACATGATGCTGAATGAAAGAAGACACGAGAGTGTATACCATGTGCTTCCAATTCAGCAACACTGATGGTATCGCAAGTAAGAACAGGGCTCCTAGGCAGGGTTACAGACAGGAAGGGTACGTAAGGGAGACCACTGGGATTCTGGAAATGGCCAACAGCCTGACCCGGGTGGGGTAATGGACATGTACACACAGGAAGATTCTGTATGTTTAAGATCCGTGCACTTTTACTGGATGAGCATTATACCTCAAATAACAAAAAGGAAAAAAGTTACAGGAAAAAAAAATTGGAAGCGGAATTGTCAAAAATAGAAAGTTAGGTAACATCAGTTTATATCACCTTCTAATTCATCTAAAAGTAGAAAGCTTAAACATCAGAAAATGTCCAAGCATTAGTGACTTTAAATTACCCATCTTTTAAATAACCAACCATGCTTTTGGTTTTCTGAGTTTGTCTTGGCGTCAGTTCCTCTCTCTGAGCCCTTGTCCTCTTGCTGTGTGCTCGGCAGACAAGCACTGTCTTCTCTGGAAGTAGGTACCCTGGGCGGAAGAGGCAGAGGTGAACCATGAGATGAAGAGAGAAACAATCTGGCCCCCTCCAGGATTTCCAGCAAGAGGGAGGCAGGCCAGCCACACACGGCTGAGAAGTGCCTCTTACAGCAGTCAGACCTGCGTACAACTCACGGCTCACTGGCAGACGCCAGGCAGGTCAGCCAGCCTGGGCACTGCTGGCGTCAGGGGCCGAGTGGCTGGTCGACATACATCATACAACAGCTGCAGGAACTCATTTGCCAAAATAAAATTCTTTTCAAATCACTTAACTGTGAGAATTGTATGCACCGCTGCCCACTTCAAAGAGGATAAAAGAGCAGAAAGTACAAGCCATCTCCTTTCCTCTCCTGTCCCAGCTTCCTAGACACCCTCTTACCACTCTGGATCTATTTCTAGAAACATTCTTTGCAAGAAAAAGCAAATACTGCCCTCTGTATCTTTCTATCTAGAACACACACACATGTTTAAACACATGGGAACCTACTACATTACATTCACTTTTCTATGCCTTACTTTATTGTACTTAATAACTGGAGATTACACCATATCAATATATAGAGGGCAATCTCATTCTTATAAAAAACTGTGTTTTTCTTTTGGTTGTTTTAACAGGTAACCACATACATGTGGTTCAGTATTTTAGAAATAGATAGAAAGGTCTACACAGTGAAAAATCTCTCCCCTCCCCTGTTCCCCAGTCACCAATTTCCTTTCCCAAGGGAGAAAACAGAAATCATTTCTTGTGCATCATTTTTGAGTTAATGAAACCTAAAGGAGCAAACCTATACTAATACACGTATACACACCCTTATGGGTAGGGAGTGTGCGTGTGTGTGTCTCCAAAGGCACGTCTGACTGACACATATGAAGCCTGTGGCATGGAGGGCAGTGCCCCATGGTCCAACCACTCAGGCATGGACCCCTTTCTCAGGCTTTGTTCCCCTAACCACCATGCAGCCTTAGACCCTCTGTCGCCCACCCTCTTCTTCCGCCACGGCTCTGACCTCCTCCTCCTGGCCCTCATTTACTGGGGATCAGTTCCTTCCTCCTCCGCCATGACTGTCCTCAAACACCAGCAAACTAGAGCCTCCCCATCCACTTTCCTGCACTCTAGGTTTATACCTCAATAACCTGAAACTCAAGTCCCAGACCCGCTTGGTGTCTCCTCCCCTCTGAGCTGGCTGCTCTCTGGGAAACATCCTCGAACAGCCAACCCTGCCACTATCTTCTTAGTCCTGAAGACTCAGAATGACACAATTATACACGTTCCCCTGTGTCTGTCAACCTTTCAGGTCCCCAGACTCTGTCCCCCTTTCCAATCTGCTGTGAGAATGGCGCCATGCTCCTCGATTCTGGTCCAGGAAATGCACAGCTGCCTATTCATCTCCTGAAACGGAGTCCCTTCCTGGGAGGCAAGCGTCCTCTGTGGCTCCCGTGGTCTCTGCACTTCCCTCCATGTATGACCACAGGCGTCCAACACTCCTGTGCGACCGCAGAATCATCTGTGCACAGGCACTGAGCAGGGTGCTTGGTTCAGAGCCGGGCTCAGCAGTAGCTGTGGGGCTCCCTGTAAGTGATCCACCTTTGTCTTGAATAAACCTACTCAACTGCAGTGGCATCTTCAGTTTTAAAAGAATATCTCAAAAGTAAGTATGAAGGACTTCCCTGGCGGCGCAGTAGATAGGAGTCCACCTGCCGGTGCAGGGGACATGGGTTTCATCCCTGGTCCGGAAGATTCCACAAGCTGCAGGGCAACTAAGCCGTGCGCTACAACTACTGAGCCTGTGCTCGAGAGCCCGAGTGCCGCAACCACTGAAACCCGCGTACCCAGAGCCTGTGTTCTACAGTGAGAGAAGCCACCGCAGCGAGAAGCCCGCGCTCTGTAACAGCTAGAGAAAGCCCGAGAGGCAAAGAACACCCAGCACAGCAAAAAAAAAAAAAAAAAGCAAGCATGGAACAGTTTTGTTTCCTGAACGTGTACAGAAACCAAAACATATTCTAATCCCACAGGTACCCGATTTTATTAAGATAGAAAACCCTGTAAACTTCAGACAGTTTTCATCTTTGCCATGTTCTCTGAAATTCCCCTACTCTGAGCAGTAATTTAGGAACACTTCAAGGTCTCCCACGATCACAGCACTAAATCCGCCCAACAGTTTTTGGTCCTTATTTCACGTGGCCTCAGGAGCACCGTGCAGCTCACGGCTCCCTGGTCCGTGAAACTCCTCCTTTACTGCCATCCTGGATGCTCCCCCTGACCCCAGCTGGCTCCAGGCTGCACCTTCTCAGATGCCCACTGCCGGCCACCTCTCAGCATTAGAGGCCCTTCAGCTGGCTCTCGACACCCAGCGTCTGCTGACCACACCCTTGAGACCACACTCTCATACAGGTACATTCAGAAATCGGCTGCTTCGCCCACCTGCTTCGCCCACCTCCACACTACCATCCCAGCCTGAGCCACAGTCATCCTGTCCCGACCCGGGCACAGACTTTGTCCCCTCCCGTCTCTTCTCAACACAGCAGCCCAGGGTGCTCTGATTAATAAGTCTTTCCTCTGCTCAAAACTCTCTCACGGCTCCACTTCCTCCTCCTCCGAGCTTACTCCTTGCACTGGCCATGGGGTTCAACAAAATCCGACCCCCGTACCACTGCACCCCTTCCACCTAGACTCTCCCCTTGTTTACTCCTCTGATCACTGTACCTCCCTCTCTGGTCCTGGAACCAAGGAACAACCAAGCCTTTTCCTGCCCACTCGGGTCTTCGCCTCTCGACATCTGCCTGGGTCAGGACTCAGCTCTACTGTCTTGGCTCACCATCTCAGGCCCCAAACCACCTTCCCTTCCCTTCTGCATTAATCTGCTCCATCTCACATACCATCATCTGATCCCATATGTATCTCTGTAACATCTTTATTGTCTTTCTCTCCCCATTAAAATGTGAGTCCTTCATCTATTTATTTCACTACTGCATGCCTAGTAGACACTCAATAAATGTTTGCTGAATAAATGAATGAATTTTTAAAATTTCAACTTTACCTACTGGCAACTTCAATTGAAAGTATTTATCTGTTAATCAGGTCAACTGAAACAAAGTTAGACTGAAGAAATATTCCAGCATCCAAAACAAATCGGTAGACTAGGACACTCCAAGTTCCTATTTCCCTCTAGATAACACTGAAAGAACTTCCTGTTCCCCCAGCTCCACTCCTGAAGCCAGAGAGGGCAGAGCCGACCTTGTGAATTATTTGTGTAGTCCTTTCTAAGCTGTCTGGAGCCAAGACAAGACACTCGCTCAGAAAAGTCCTAAGACGACCCTAAGCTTTCACCTCAGGCTGATTTCTAGGGCAGAAGGTGGATAAAACAGGACACTTGTGCATTGCTGGTGGGAACACAACACTTAGCTGCTGTGGAAACAGGTTGTCAGTTTAAAAAATGAAACACAGAACTGCCACAGGATCCAGAAACTCCAGAAGACCTGGAAGTAGGAACTTAGGTGTCTGCACACCAGTGCTCACAGCAGCACCATTTACAGCAGCCAAATATCCACTACAGGTGAGTGGATACCAAAATGCAGTGCTCCCAGGGAAGGCCAGTGTAGCCATGCAGTGCAAGATTTTTCAGCCTTAAAAAGGACAAAAGTTTGACATCTGCTATAACATGGATAAACCTTGAAAACATTATGCGAAATGAAATAAGCCAGACAGAGAAGGACAAATGTTGTAGGCTTCCCTTGGTGTGAGGTGCCCAGGATAGGTAAATTACTGGGAACAAAGCACAGAGGAGGTTCCCGGGGGCTGAGGGGACAGAAGAAAGGGGGTTACGGCGTAACTGGGCGCAGGGTGTCTGGTTGGGATGTTGAAAACTTCTGCAAATGGACTGTGCTGACGGTTACACAACGACGTGAACGTACGCGCGGCCACTGAGTTGTGTACTTAATATTAGTCAGAGGAAAACATCGTATATTAACACACACATGTGGAATCTTGGGAAAATGGGACAGATAAACGAGCCCATGTGCAAAGCAGAAATAGAGACACAGAGAAAAAACATACAGTCACCAAAGGGTGGAAGCGGGGTGGGATGAACTGGAAGATGGGGACTGACATACATACACTGCTATGTATAAAACAGGTAACTAATGAGAACCTACTGTATAGCACAGGGAACTCTACTCAGAGCTTTGTGGTAACCTAAATGGGAAGGAAATTCAAAAAAGAGACAATATGTGTATACACATAGCTGATTCACTTTGCTGTAGAGCAGAAACTAACAGAAGATTGTAAAGCAACAACACTCCAACAGAATTTTTAAAAAATAGTTACAGTGATAGATTTTATGCGTATTTTACCACACTTCGAAAAAAAAAGTGAGAAATTCTGTTATGTATATTTTAACACAATTAAAATGCAGTTTAAGAAATTACCGATAATTTTGCTAGCTGTGATAACAGCACTTTAGTCAAGTTTTTTAAAGCCTTTTGTTGTCCCACATCCTCACCAACACTTGGTATTTCCTTTCTCTCATTTCCCATGGCTAAGAAGTGGTACCGCTCCACTGTGATTTTAATTTGCATTTCCCTGATGAGTAATGAGCCTGAGGACCCTTTCACATATTAATTACTGGACAGCTAATCAATGAATTGGACATTGCGCAGTGTCTGGTCACATGTTTTGTCCTGTTTTCTACTGCTGCTGGAAGGATTGGGGGCAGGAAGAGAAGGGGACGACAGAGGATGAGATGGCTGGATGGCATCACTGACTCGATGGATGTGAGTCTGGGTGAACTCTGGGAGTTGGTGATGGACAGGGAGGCCTGGCGTGCTGTGATTCACGGGGTCGCAAAGGGTCGGACACAACTGAGCGACTGAACTGAACTGAACTGAACTACTGCTGCTGCTAAGTCACTTCATTCGTGTCCGACTCTGTGTGACGCCATAGACGACAGCCCACCAGGCTCCCCCGTCCTTGGGATTCTCCAGGCAAGAACACTGGAGTGGGTTGCCATTTCCTTCTCCAATGCATGAAAGTGAAAAGTGAAAGTGAAGTCGCTCAGTCGTGTCCGACTCCTAGCGACCCCATGGACTGCAGCCCACCAGGCTCCTCCATCCATGGGATTTTCCAGGCAAAGTAGTGGAGTGGGGTGCCATTGCCTTCTCCTAAGTGTCTGCTGTTTCTGACTGAAAGGAGCTCTTGATGCAAGTCCTTCTGGTGAACACACATGCTGAGTCCAATCCTCCCGTCTAGGGGCTGCCAGTATACTCTCTCAGAGACTTCACAAGTCTCTCTGTCTTGCTGTGGACATGAAAACTGGTACAACCCACCTGGAAAACTGTTGAGCAGTTTCAATTCCATTCCATCAAAAATACATTCATTAGTGCACCAAAGCACATGACGAAGAAATGTTTAAAGTACCACCTGAAGTGGCCCAGACCTGGAAATTCCTCCCACCCACAGAATGGGGAAAGAAATCACACTGTGTTCATACAATGGAATATGACACAGCAATAAGAACCCATGGTCTACAGCTGCACACACAACATGGATGAATTCCACAAGCAACAGTTAAACACACCAGGAGACACAAGAGACACATGGCATGGCTCAAAGAACGAGCCCGGGAAGAGTCATCTGCGTTGTTTTGTGTCTGGAAGGCGGCTGCCCTTGCGGAGAACCAGGAGGCAGCTCTGAGTGGCACCCGGTTTCTGAGCTGGGCCAGTTTCCACGCTCAGAAAACCCATTAAACCATACTTGGTCTGTGTTTGCCTTTCTGGATGTGTGGTGTCAATAAGAAGCTAACAAAAGTTCACTCTGTAAGCGGTATGGTGAAATAATATATTTGGAATTTGTTTTATAATAAGTCAAGCCAAAACAAAAGTGTGGGCTGGAGTGTGAATAAAATCAGACTCCCCAAATGTTGGTAATTATTGAGTGATGGGAACACAGAGACTCATTAGACTACTCTACTTTCAGCAAAAATGTTCATACCACTTGTGAGTTCTATTTCCACCAAACAGCTCTTCCAAAAGGGGACAAAAATCCACTTACAGGGTCTGGTTCAGGCTTTCTTCAAAAGATGGCATTTTAGCTCCTTTGTATAATTTTTTCAGTTGTTCTACATGTTCTGAGTTATCAATGCCCATTCCCATTGACAAAATTTCAGCTCGAACATTATAATCAATGACAGAAGTTTTCAAGTTTGAAAGTTTTGTAATGTGCACCTTGAATCAAAGAAAAAATACAAAGTTTACAAGAACCACACTTAGAACTTTAGATGAGTCACAAACATTCTCTCACGGCCTCCCTATCTCACTGTGCAATGCTCAGTGCACCAGGACACATGCCACCACGTGCAAGGGTCTCCTCGTCAGAGTCTTCCAGAACCCAGCCTCGTACTGGGAAACACGACCAGGTGTGGAGCAGGCGCCAAGATCAAGTCCCGGAGTAAAACCCCAGACAAGACCCAGCCGTGATGCTGTAACCACACACACAACTCTTAGATCTTTCTGGTTTTCCTCTCATACTCTCACCTCTCCTAACAATAGGGCTCAGGTTCTGTAGAGGCCCAGAAAGGGCCTATGCCAAGGCTCTAGATCCTGTATCTTGGACAGTTTCCTCCACTTGTTTTTTTTCTGCAACCAAAATATTCTCATCCATTTCAGTGTACACAAAATTAAGTAAAACATGGAAATCTGCAATTGTCTGCTTCCTGTTGGTGGGAGGTGTGGCCCCAGGGCTTTCCTGGGTTGGGGGAGCAGACCAGGCTAGCAAGGCAGGCACACCTCCCCTGGGACCAGGAATTGGGAACACTCTCCCATCCAGGAACAGGGAAGAACCTTTCTCCTCTCAGGCTGGGGACCACCCTGCTATAGGAGGAGAAGGCGGTGGGGTGTGTCTGTTTTCCCTCCAAGGTGCCACTGACATGGTTACACTTTGGAGCTGAGGAAGCATATTTGCCACGTGGGTTTTCTTTTTTTTTTTGCTTCATTCTCTTGGCTGTAGTTCTAAAAAAAATCCTTGCTTATTAATAAAGTTTCCATTTTATTTCTATAATAAAGAACCACTACAATATTATTATGACATCAACTAAGAACCGCTCCCCCTTCCCAATCTCTTCATTTACCTACACTGGTGGTATCTACCTTCCCTTCTAAAAATCATTTTCTCCTCTTACTTGTAAATCTTATACCCAAACTCATCTTTTTCAGTGTTAAGGCTTTTTCACTCTTAGGGGGAAAAAAAAAACTTTTAACAAAGCAGCTTTTATGAACTGAATTCTTTTAAACTTTATAAATAATCATAATAATTACGATTTAAGTCTAATAGAGCAAAACTCTGAAGTGAAAAGTAGAGTCCCTGGGGTGCAAGCACAGTGGAGATGCTGCTGGCCTGAAAGTGGATCTCAGGGGGGATGCCCGAGGCCCTGGCCTTGCCTTCTGTCCCACTGCCCACCCCCACAGCAGCTCCACAGGGCAGCTGTCTGCTTATGCGTGGAACCCCAGTGCCCCATACAGGTCCAGGCACACAGGAGGTGTTCAATAAGTATTCGGTGAATGGATGAGGTAGAAACCATGAACATAATAAAACCTGTCCTGGAAAGTCCGAGGACGGAATCCTCCACACTGGTGACCACTTTTAAGATCGTTCACAACTAGACCAGCACACGGCTGTGCTCCTGCAGGGCAGGGACTGCCCCAGGGTTTCCCACCGCTGTGGGCAGAGGGCTGTGAAAGGAGAATAATGGTGCACAATCGACGCCTGGGAAAGAACTGTAAACGGCAGAGACTGTCGCGTGTACTAACAACAGTTCCATGAATTTTCTCTTGGTTGTACATGTGAGTACTTGCGATTTATACGCACATGGCTGTGAGCACTGGGTTACAACATAAAAGATTCCCTTAAACCATAAAACCCATGACCACACATTCGTGACCCAAATAACACGAGACAAGCTCTCCTTCACACAGAGCCCTTATCAAATAAGCCTCCATTTATGTGAGGCAAAGAGTTATTTAAGCAACAGGTTAGAATAATTTGGATAATTTCAAGGGCCTGGAAGATCCCATGGCAGGCTGCAGTCCATGGGGTTGCAGAGTTGGACATGACTTAGGGACTGAGCACATTCAAACACATGTTTCTTTTCAAGAAAACTGCATTCTTACCATTGGATCAATCCAAACTGTATTTCCTAAAGCCAGTATCACTTTTGCATCATGCAGTTTTCCAATGATTTTATGATGAATGTACCTAGTAACCTGAAAAAAAATACACATAAGTAAATTTATCTGAAGCTTTAAGGAAATACTTAATTCTGTACGTGCTCAATAGTTTCACAAGAAGCTTTTCCGCGCCTTTCATTTGAGCCTCACGACCACCCCACGAAGCAGGTTACGGAGGCCATAATGCCCTGACACCAACAAGGGTAACCACCAGTGGAGAAGGATGAGGACAGGTGCCAAGTCCCAAGCACACAATATTCCTGCTGCTCCCTAGGAGGAGGCCACACGCGGGGGCTGCTCACACCAGTGACGCTGGGGCTAAGGGGCCCTGGTCTCCACTACCAGTGGTACTCTCTCTCTCACTCTCATCCAACTTCTCAAGAAATAAACATCCATCATTTAAAGACAGGCTGACAGCTGACAGAGGAATGAGAGCTGTGCATCCACATTAGGAAACATGCGGTGTGGGGCGTCCACAGGACGGCCCTGCACTCAGGACGCACCCTTGCATCTGTCCTCAGTGCCCTGTCTACAACCCAAACTGTTCACTTTGCACCTACAACAGCTTCTTTCACATCCTATTCATCAGACTGTATGAAACGTAACCTTCCTCTGAAGAATTAAAAGCCTTGTTATGAACAGGAATCACTGCTCTGGTGATGAGCAAGACTGTCTGCCTAGTCTCTCCGCCTACCTGGGACAGCCGTGTGCTCTGCGTCTCGGCACAGGTGGGCTTCTTCACCTTCAGTGCCTTATCTGGTCTACTTGGTGACATCCTAGTTACCTGTTCTGAAGGACCCAGAGGAAACATCCCTTCCTTTGGAAGCTTTTCTGGACTGACTCTCTTTCCTTGCTCATCTTCCCAACTCCAGTGGAATTACCTGGTCCCTCCAGAGAGGTAACAGGGGTATCCAGTCTTGTAGCTACATATTTTATACCAATTCTAAGTCTGGAAGCACTATCAATAATGATGGCCAATCATGTCTGGCACCCCTCTGAGGATTCAGAGCTACGTTCAGAGCACAGTGCTGGGAAGTGCATCCCTGCCCAGAAACACGAAGCATTTCACCCAAATCCAGTACTCCAAATTCAAATATACCTCAACTCCATGTTTATTCTGGGTTAAATAAATTCTAGAAGTCAACAAATACAAAAAGCCCAAATAACCCACCTTTGGATTCCATTCAATTTCATTGTCCGCGGGTTTCACTCTACAAACGATAAACTCCACAGCTTGGGGGGGCAGTGTGTGGAAACTCTCTGGGAGGTGCAGCAACTGGTCTCTTGTGACGAGTCCAGTCCTGCCTTCATCTATGAATTTCACAAGGACATGATCCAGGGCCCACGTGTCCTCCTTCTGGCGCATCTCCAACACCTGAACCCTGCAGAACAACAGTGGCCTCAGACTGACACAGAGACCCAAAGGGAAATTAATGTCGCCTCAACTTACTTGCTAAAAGCAAACCGCACAGAAGTTTCCCCCAAACTGCAGGGCTTAACTCCATACTAGAAATAAAATAGCTAGAGTCAGCAAGAGCACTTAGCCCTGATTTATTTATTCAATTCAAGTATAAGGGCTTCCCTAGTAGCTCAGATGGTAAAGAATCTGCCTACAATGCAGGAGATCTGGGTTTGATATCTGGTTCAGGAAGATCCCCTGTTGAAGGAAATGGCTACCCACTCCAGGATTCTTGCCTGGAGAATTTCACGGACAAAGGAGCCTGGTAGACTATAGTCCATGGGGTCACAAAGAGTCAGACATGACTGAGCAATTGACACTTTCACTTCATACTTATGTATAAAAGATAGTGTAGCATTCTGAAAAGAGGAAATTCCTTTATCTGACAAGTTAAATGTTCCAAGGTTCTCAATCTGGGCTATCATCAAGAGAGGACAGGTGTGGCATTCAGCTGACATGGGAGCACACACCACGTGAGGCAGGATGGAACCCTGACTGCCGCTTCCTGAGCTGACCTTAGACAACTCACCTAACCTTGCCAGGGCTCAGTATACACACACAGTGAAAGTCGTTCAGTTGTGTCCGGCTCTTTGTGACCCCATGGACCATACAGTCCATGAAGTTCTCCAGGCCAGAATACTGGAGCGGGTAAGCCTTTCCCTTCTCCAGGGGATCTTCCCATCCCAGGGATCGAACCCAGGTCTCCCACATTGCAGGAAGATTCTTTACCAGCTAAGCCACCAGAGAAGCCCAGGAATACTGGAGTGGATAGCCTATCCCTTCTCCAGCAGATCTTCCAGACCCAGGAATTGAACCAGGGTGTCCTGCATTGCAGGTGGATTCTTTCCCAGCTGAGCTACCAGGGAAGCCCAGGACTCAGTCAGCTTATCTGTAAAATGAGAACTGTGCTCATTTTATGGGAATTTGTAAGAATTCCATAAGTTAAAGATGCACGTACGTGCAGGACAGTGACAGCTCGATGACAGTCACATATAAATGCCACCCTGTCATCCATGCTCTGTGCTCAGCAGTCCCGTGGCCAATGGGCTCGGGAGTAGAGCTGAGCTGGGCATGTGGGCACACGACCCTGACACCACCCTCCTGGGAGGCAGCGGGGCTCAGTATATGCACACCGGTCAGACGGACAGAGATGAAAATAGGGATTCAATACCATTTAACGTTACCTTATACTTCACAACTTGTAGAGATGAAAAAGAGACATTTTACCTGTGAAAAACTGATTTTTCTGCTAACCCATATAATCCAAATTTCTCTATCTTTTCAACAGTTGCTTTATTACTGGAGTCTTCAAAATACTCTTTCATCTCAGCATTAAGAGTTGCACAAAGATCCTCATGTTTATCAACTATACGACCAAAGTAATTTGTTGCATTCAAAACATAAAAGGGTATTATCTGAAATATAAACAGTAAAGTGAAAGTGAAATTTGCTTAGTCATGTCCGACTCTTTGCAACCCCATGGTCTATATATATAGTCCATGGAATTCTCCAGGCCATGATACTGGAGTGGGTAGCCTTTTTCTTCTCCAGGGGATCTTCCCAACCCAGGGATCGGACCCAGGTCTCCTGCATTGCAGGCGGATTCTTTACCAGCTGAGTCACAAGGGAAGCCCATAAACAGTAAACATATCCAGAAAACAAACTCATTAGATGTTGGTAGGAATGCAATAAGGTATAGTCACTTTAGAAAGTTTTGCAGTTTCTTACAAAGCAAAATGGTCTTACTGTATACAATCACAGGTAACAGTCACACTCGTTTGTATTTATCCAAGTAACTTCTGCCTACACAAAAATCTGCACTTGAGTATTAATCATAGCTTCATTAATAATTGCCAAAAACTAGAAGCAGCCAAGATATCCTTCAGTAGGTGAATGGATAAACTGTAGCACTCAGCAATAAAAATGACCTGCTGCTGCTGCTGCTAAGTTGCTTCAGTTGTGTTCAACTCTGTGCGACCCTATAGACAGCAGCCCACCAGGCTTCCCCGTCCCTGGGATTCTCCAGGCAAGAACACTGGAGTGGGTTGCCATTTCCTTCTCCAATGCATGAAAGTGAAAAGTGAAAGTGAAGTCGCTCAGTCGTGTCCGACTCTTCGTGACCCCATGGGCTGCAGCCTACCAGACTCCTCCATCCATGGGATTTTCCAGGCGAGAGTACTGGAGTGGGGTGCCATTGCCCTAGTGAGCCATAAAAAGGCAAGAAGGAATCTTAAATGCAAACTGCTGAATGAAAAGTGAGTTCAAAAAGCCTACACACTCTATGACAGCAACTATATGACATTTTGAAAAGGGGAAAACTACACAGACAGTAAAAAGATAGGTGACTGCTAGGAACTCTGGGGAAGGGTGGGTAGAGCACTCAGGCGATTTTCAGGGCAGTGAAAGTCCTCTGTGTGATACTGTAACGGTTACATGTGTCACCATACATTTGTAAAGTCTACAGAAGGAACACTGCAAAGAGTGAACCTTAAAGTATAGGTTTCAGTTAATAATAATCTATCAGTATTGGCTCATCAATGTCACACATGTACTACAATAATGAAAAATATTAACAATAGGGGAAACTGGTGGGGTCGGGGTAGGAGGGACTGAGAGGGGAATTCTGTATTTTCTGCTCAGCTTTTCTGTAAAACTAAAACTGCTTGAAAAAATAAAATATATTAATTAAAATAACAACAACAAAAGAGCAGATGCGTAAAAACCACTCACACCACAAGAGCTGCAAGGTACCCTGTCCGTGCAGGAAGCAGCACTGGGAGGCAAGAGCGTGCCCGAATGACTGAGAACAGGAAGACCCCACAGGGCAGCAGGTAGTCACTGAGGGCACACTGGGCCTGGGTGACGAGGGCAGCTGACACTGGAGCATTTCCACGCGCTCTGACAGTGGGGGAAGGCTGGCCCCACGAGACTTCCACTGTCCACCCAGGGACAAGAGAGACGAAGGAGAAGAAAGGCCAGACACACCTTGGGGGAGGGACACAGAGCCCGGGCATTTCAAACATCTCAGAAACTGTGTTCCCATTTTTTTTTTTTTTTAACAAGACATGGAAACAACAGAAATGAAAACTCTGTGAAATTATAGAAACCTGACCCACATCGCTTTCTTAAATTTAGGGGAAAGGAATTTTATCTAAAAATGAACAACAGCAAAGTATCAAGGTCAAATTCCATATTAAGTTATAAAATAAAAAAGAGAACAAGCAGCAGAATAAGTTGCTAGACACAATGAAAGCCACTAGGAACGTGTATCCACAAAACAGATGAAAACTGTAACCTCTGCTTTCAAAACAAGCTGCCTTTCAGCTTGTTAATGAAGAAATTAATTAAGAAAAGTGATATACGCTATAAAACAACATAAATCACAATTTTAAACTGTAGAAATGAAGTGACAGAACTTCCAAATTTCTAAATAATTAGAAATTAAAGAAAAAAATCATTTCAGCAATAAAAACTGTATTGGAGTTGAATGGAGATTCACCCCACCCGCCCAATCTGCTCCAAAGAAAACTGTCTCTGTGCTAGTTCCCAGGATTTGTGACTGTGACCTCATTGGGGAAAAAGGTCTTTGCAGATGTAATTAAGCATCTCTAGATGAGGAGATTACTGTGGATTATCTTGCTGGGCCCTTCATCTACCGACAAGTGTGCTTTGCAAGAGGCAGAGAGAGAGGTGAAAGCGATGAGGTGGTGAAAGGCACAGGCTGGAGGGATGCAGTACGAGCTGAGACAAGCCAAGGAACACGTGGAGTCAACAGAAGCTGTGAGAGGCAGGGAGAGGATGGGCCTCCCGAGTCTTCAGATGGAGCACAGCCCCCCATTGGCACCTTGATTTTAGACTCTGGCTTCCAGGACAGAGAGAATAAACTTGTGTACAACAGCCCCGGGAAACAAATACAGCACAGCCACACAAGAGGGGAGCACAAGTATGAACGAACCCAACAGATGCACCTTAGGGGAAAGGGAAGGCGAGAACAGAACACTCAAACTCAAAAAGAAGCAAAGCAATAAAATAGTCACAGCAAAGTGACAACTCAACTCAGTAATTCTACTTACACCTCAGAATATCCCCAAAGGAACAGTCATAGATGTTCTGAAGAGGGCTGTGTAATCAGCACATTATTTTTAATAGTCCCCAGAGGTAAACTACTTTCTTTCTTAAAATATAACCGAGGACTTCCCTGGTCGTCCAGTGGTAAGGATCTGCCTGCCAATGCAGGAGACACAAGTTTGATCCCTGGTCTGGGAATGTCCCACATGCTGTGGCGCAACTAAGCCTGTTCCCTACAACTACTGAGCCCGTGCTCCGCAACAAGAGAAGCCACCACAATGAGAAGGCCCTGCACTGCAGTGAAGAGTAGACCACGCTCGCTGCAACCAGAGAAAGCCCATGTGCAGCAATGAAGACCCAGTGCTGTCAGTAAATAAAGAAATAAAATTTATATTA
>NW_011494852.1:1242908-1279243 GCF_000754665.1 Bison bison bison | reverse complement strand
TATATTAAAAAATTTAAATATAAAATATTTATATATAAACATATATTTAAAATGCTTAAATATAAAATATTTATATTTATATAAAACAAAATACTTAAAATAAAATTTATATATATTTCATATATATATAATTTAAAGTATATATACATATATAAAACTAAAAAGTCCTTAAATTGTTTAAGTGGTTTATCTATTTTCCCAATTTAATCTTCGTTTTCTGAACAAACTGGTACCTTGAAATAAGGCACCATATAAGAACACATACCTAATGTCAGATTAATGGAGGTATGTTAATACTGTCATAATTACATTCTATTAAATTCTACCACTCAAAAATGAAACTTGTTCATTAAAGCTAACCGTTAATCATTGGACAAAGGATGTTTAACAGAACTTACTTTTATGTATCCAAGCACCGGTAGAGTTTGGCTGGATAACTTCCTTGGTATGTCTACTTCTGGATTAACACGGTGCCGGTCAGGACAGATCCTTCTGTCTCTGAAAAAAAAGAACAGGATTTTAAGCTCAGAAAAAAAAAATTTTTTTCAACATGAATTTTAAAGTATCCTTCAAGAAAATTAATCTATAATTGAAATCAGAGATGCTGTAAAGTAACCATATTAAATCCTTTAGATGACACTGCTGCTGCTGCTAAATTGCTTCAGTCGTGTCCGACTCTGTGGGACCCCATAGATGGCAGCCCACCAGGCTCCGCCATCCCTGGGATTCTCCAGGCAAGAACAATGGAGTGGGTTGCTATTTCCTTCTCCAATGCATGAAGGTGAAAAGTGAAAGTGAAGTTGCTCAGTTGTGTCTGACTCTTAGCGACCCCATGGACTGCAGCCCACCAGGCTCCTCCATCCATGGGATTCTCCAGGCAAGAGTACTGGAGTGGGGTGCCATTGCCTTCTCCGAAATGTAACATGTAAATAAACAAAATATACTTCCAAAGTAAAGATTCTGAATCAGAAACACATCACTATAACCTACAACAGAGGCCAATGAACCTCTAAACCAGGAGCCACTTAACCCAAACTGAGAAATAGTCAAAGCTTCAGTTTTAAAAGTCAGTATTTTATTTAAAAGCATTATGGAAATTTTTGCTAATAACATGTATAATGTACCACAATCGAAAAAAGAAGTTAATTTCAACAGTTATCTGTAAATTCCATCCAGTGGATATCTATCAGACATCTACTACATAGTCCCAGAGATCCACTGATCAGCTACTGGCATCGTGTCTGGATCCCTAAGAGACCTCCTGAGTGTTAAGATATACCTGTGCTCTCCAAACTGATCCACAGAATCAATGCATTTGTCAAAACTCCAGCACTGTTTTTGAAGAAACTGACAAGCCTATACTAAAATGAATATGGAGATGCATTAGAATTAAAATGCCAAAATAACCTTTAAGAAGAGCAAAGTCGGAGGACTTACATACCATTTCCCAAGACCCACTATAGTACAAGCTACCTTAAGAAAGTGCAGTACTGGTTTAAGAACAGACAAGTAGACCAATGCAACAGAGAGCATCCACAAACAGATCACATATACTCTTGCCTGTTTATGTCAAAGGCACCAACTCAGTGAGAACACAATGATGTTTTAAATAAAGAAAGCTGGAGCAAGGGATTATCCATACAGAAAAAAGTAAACCTTGTCCATGTCAAACACTATACACAAAAATTTATTCAATATAGATTACAAACCTAAATGTGAAAGCTAAATCTATAAAGCTTCTGGAAGAAAATAGAGGAGAATGTCATAATCTAGAGATAGGCGTATATTTCTTATCTAAGAACACACAAAAAATAGTAACTGTAAAGTGCTTCATAGAAATTAAAAATATCTGTTCACTGAGACTCTTGAAAGAGTGAGGACTTCCCTGGTGGCTCAGTGGTTAAGAATCCACCTGACAACGCAGAGTGCCCAGGCTCAGTGCCTGGTCTGGGAAGACGCCACGCGCCACGGGGCCACTGAGGCCACGCGTCACAGCACTGCGCCTGCCCTCTAGAGCCCGCAGCCGCAGCTACCCAGCCCAGGTGCCACAACTACTGAAGCCGAGCGCCTTAGAAGCTGTGCCCTGCAACGAGAGAAGCCACCACAGTGAGAAGCCTGCGCACCACAGCCGGAGAATAGCCCCCTGCTCACTGCAACTAGAGAAAGCCCGAGCGCAGCAACGAAGACCCAGTGCAGCCACAACGTATTAATTAATTAAAAGAGGGTGAAAAGGCAAGCCACAGACTGGGAGAAGATTCTCAATGCATATCTGCGTATCTCTGACAAAGCAATTATATCTAGAATAAACAAACTACTCCTATAAATCCATAAACACCTCTTTCCCATTTTAAAAATGGGAGAAAGACCTGAACAGGCACTTCACAAAAAAGGACGGTCACATGTCCCACAATCATGTGGAAAGACATTCAACATCATGAATTCTTAGAGCAATGCATATGAAAATCACAGGGATCTACTCCATGCCCCCATGAATACTAAGAGTTGGTGAAGATACAGAGCAATTCAAACTCTCTCATAACTACTGATGGGATCATAAAGTGACAAACCACTTTGGCAAAGTTAAACACCTCTGCCTCATGACCCAGCGATCCCATTCTGAAGTAGACACCCAAGAGAAATGTGGGCACATTTCCACAAAAAGACATGTACAAGAGTGTTCGCAGCAGCTTTATATATAAAACAACTCGCAGGCCCGTCCAGAGGAGAATGAATGTAGATATAATCACACAATGGAATTCTGAGCCACAAAATAAATAAATAAAATACCAATACATGGATGAATGCCACAGACAGTTGGCTGAACATACCACAATTCCATTTATATAAAATTCAAAACGTAGCAAAATTAGTCAGTGTTGGTAGACAAAATGAGGGTGGTTACTTCTGGAGGAGGAGCAAACTGGGAAGGAGATGGAGAGGACCTCCAGGAGGGCCCCTCAGAGCTGGGTGTGGTTCACATGGGTTGCATTACCTATATAACCACCCTCAAGCTATAAATGTACCATCTGTGCAGTTTACTGCATATTGTATTTCAAAAAAAAAAAAGATGACTGGCTTACTTGCAAAAACCAAAAGCCTTAAGATACGGACAAAGAGGCCTTCTGGCTTTTCTATCTTCTTTGGCTTCCAGAACCCCCGCCGTAAACTCGTACAGCTCTGACGGGATCTTGGCATCTGCTCGCTCCAAGTAGCGCAGGACACCAACTGCGTGGCAGGCATTTCTCTCCGACAGCAGCAAGACAGATTTGGTCTTTTTATCTCCCTGTTCTGCAGAACCCTTAAAATTGGGGGCGAATAAAGGAAGTGAATCATCCACACTGGTCTAAATGATAAAACTTTACAGACTCTAAGTTTGTCATTACGTGGAAAATGCCAGTGAAATAGTAAATAATGCATATGAGTCAAACCTGTTCAGTTAAACTCTGAAAATGATCGGACATGCAATATAGGCGTCCACCGAAGACTTTTGGAGAGGAAGGAAAACTGAAGTGAATGACACACGTGGCGTCGGTGATGGCCAGGAGTGGGATGCAGTCATCTGTGAGGGCTGGAGAGAGAGAGGTGACGGTCTCAAGAGAGGCTGGGATTGTACCACACCCACTTCACAGAGAAAATTCCAGGAACCATACTTCAAAACATTTATTTCATTTTACTGTTGAGATACAAGGAAACTTCTTTCCCATTTCTTTTCCCAAAATTTCAAAGCTCAGTAATTAAATTTCAGAAAAAATAGTCTCCTTTTTAACTTGAAAAATGCCTCTATTACAAATCTAAGCTGCCCATGTAATGCTTTCACTTATTTAATACAAATTGACTTTTGTATTTCCAATACCAAATTTAGCGATCATTTATGACAAGTTTCATCACAGGCATACATATATATGACAGTGATCCTTAAACTCGACTCCAGGGAGCACATCTAGACCAAGGGTTGCTGACCACTGCCCTGGAGATACCTGAATTTCACCTCAATATCAATTAACTGAAGTTAATTTTCACTTTGAAATTAACATTACTAATACATTCTCAATAACTCTGAGAATAAGAAATTTGGAGAAGAGGTAAATAAATCAAAGAATAATTCTCTATTAGTTCAGCCTTCTCTAAATAGAAGTAGAAATTAAAATACTTACCTAATACAATGTGAGAACCAGAACTTAACTTCTTCTTCCATTGTTGTGAAACACTTTTTAAATTAAAAATCATTTCTTTATGCATTTTCAAGCAAAATATGGAATTGCTTTCTACCACCTGAAGATGAAACCAAAGGGGCCAGTTCACACTCAGGAATATAAACTTAAGAGATAATTTTTCATCAATAATTATCAATTACATCAATATAAACCATTTAAAATTATCTGTGAAGGGGTTACCTCACCGATCCACTAATTCTAAGAATGAGATGGTTGTAAATTTAAATAAATATACTTTCAAAATTCTATCATTTATATCTAAAAACTTGCTCCAGTGAAACAAACATTACTTTGCTAAAACTATTTTTCTTCCTTTTAAAATAATGTGTGCATACGTGTGTGTGTGTGTGTGTGTGTGTATACTTATGTGTATGTATACTCACCTCTGTAGAGGTATGTACATGAACACATGAAATGTATGGCACTATCGTCAGGAGGGGTTTGCCACTACATCTAGCTCATTTTTGTTGAAATGTGGATGTTCTACTGCTTCTTTTGTACGTGGCCTCGTTTCTACATTTTAGTATTTATACACAATTAGATTAAATCTTTGGCCAATTTATTTGGCTTCTCTGGATAAAATGATGGTATATCTTAGTGTCATCATCTCTACTTTCTTAACCAGAGGGGACAGAGGGGCTGCCACGTGGGCATGAACCGGCTCCTTTCCATGCTCAGCCAGGCCCCCCTTGGCTCTGACGCTCTCAATGTCAGGCCTCCTGCTGTCCTTTCTTACTGTCACCAGTTTTGCTTTATGGCAGAGCCGGTTCTGATGTTGAATTTATAAAATTTTATTTTCTTGTCAAATATGTAACTATTCCAATAATTCTCTGATGACTCCAGATTCAGCCACAGTGTGAACAGGCAAGAAGCACATTTCACGTGTGGCAGGGCTCACCTTACACACTGTTTCTGTCTCAGCTGCGGAACAGGTGAAGATCAAGGTCTTCTGTGCCTGGCTTGGGGTGAAGTCAAGAGTCTGGAGTAAAGTAGAAGTTTTTTCACATTCCAAGCAAAGATGTACAACCTGGTGAAGAAACGCAAAAACAGTGGGGCTTTTTAACATGTTCAAGGTGCCCCAGTTTTCCTTTTTATGGGAAAGTCATAATTTTAACAGAGAAAAAAGTATAAAAAGCAATAGAAATTCAAATACATAAGTCCAGATTTGTATATGAAATCAATGCGGTAATCTTTAAATAGTAAGCTATGAATAAAGGTTACTGGCCTGTGCTCACCAGCCCCCACCACGCACACCCACAACTCACTACCTGTTGGACGCAGCCATAGAGGGCAGCCTCTTCCATGGCCGTGATCACAATGTAGGGGTCGTTCATGAACTCTTTGATTAAATGCTCTATATGTCTGTTCCAGTGAACTCCAACTGCAACAATCTGATGTGGGGCAGATTCCCTTTCTTCAACTTCCATGTGTTTTTTAAAGTTATCTAATATAGCAAACATCTAAAAAATTAGTATAATTAATTTCATTTTTATTTCAAAAGACACTAAGAATTAGTTTGACAGAACATAAAAGGTAAAGAGTGTATATTTTCTGTTCTCAGAATGGGGAAAGTCTTTAAACATTAAAGCAAAAGAAAAAAAAAAAAAACTAAAAAGGAAAAATGTTAAATACAGACAAAATTAAAACAAACATCATCTAGGTATATATGGATAACACAGGTAACAACGGATTAATTTGTTGTTGTCACCAAGTCGTGTCCAACTCTCTGCGGTCACACAGACTGCAGCAGGCCAGGATTCTTTGTCCTTCACTATGTCCCTGAGTCTACTCAAACTCATGTCCATTGAGTAGGTGATACCAACCAACCATCTCATCCTCTGTCGCCCCCTTCTCCTCTTGCCCTCAATCTTTCCCAGAATCAGGGGTAACAAAGGTAATAAAGGATTAATTGCCTTATATAAAAACTTCTACTGTACAAACTAGGTTGGAAAAAAATAATCCCACTGAAAGAAAACAATCAAAGGAAATGAAACAGCAGCTCATAGAAGATTGGGTACAAATGGCCAGTACGAATCAATGCTCAATTTAGCAAACTGTCAAGGACACAGAGATTAAGTAAATCAGACTCCATCCGTAACAATCAGCCTGGAAAAGGAAGCTGGACGAGGGCCTCCTACTGCTAGGGGTCCAGCGTGTGTGGCCCCTGGCACATTGCCTGATGGAGTGCAAATTCATCTACACTTTCAGAAGGGCCAGTGTACAAGGCAGTGGTCCAGATATTAACTTTGCAAATAAGAACTGAGACTTTAGGGGAGTTCAGGAACCCTGCCCAGACCCACACAGTCAGTAAGTAACAGAGCCTGGACTTGACGCTGGGGCCATCACTGCCCCACAGGAATGTTCCAGGCTGTCACTGCTTCCAACAAATGCCTTCTAAGAATTCACAGCCTCTGATCCATTAATCCCCCTCCTAGGAATTTATCCTAAGAAAAATGTGTGCAAAAAAGATGTGTTTCTTCAGCCACACACACAAATGATCCTAAATATCCAAATATAGGGCACTTATAAAACAAATTATATTGTGCCCATAGGATTCAATATTAAGTGGACAATAACAATCATGCTAGGGAATAATAGTGAGTAGCAGTACTCACAATGCTGTTCACTGGGATGCAAGTTACAAACTAATACACAAAATAAAGTCCTGATAACATTAAAGAGTAATGCTAAAAATTCTCCAAGCCAGGCTTCAGCAATACGTGAACCGTGAACTTCCAGATGCTCAAGCTGGTTTTAGAAAAGGCAGAGGAACCAGAGATCAAATTGCCAACATCCACTGGATCATGGAAAAAGCAAGAGAGTTCCAGAAAAACATCTATTTCTGCTTTATTGACTATGCCAAAACCTTTGACCATGTGGATCACAATAAACTGTGGAAAATTCTGAAAGAGATGGGAATACCAAACCAACTGACCTACCTCTTGAGAAACCTATATGCAGGTCAGGAAGCAACAGTTAGAACTGGACATGGAACAACAGACTGGTTCCAAATAGGAAAAGGAGTATGTCAAGGCTGTATATTGTCACCCTACTTATTTAACTTCTATGCAGAGTACATCATGAGAAACGCTGGGCTGGAAGAAGCACAAGCTGGAATCAAGATTGCTGGGAGAAATATCAATAACCTCAGATATGCAGATGACACCACCCTTATGGCAAAAAGTGAAGAGGAACTCAAAAGCCTCTTAATTAAAGTGAAAGAGGAGAGTGAAGAAGTTGGCTTAAAGCTCAACATTCAGAAAACTAAGATCATGCCATCTGGTCCCATCACTTCATGGCAAATAGATGGGGAAACAGTGGAAACAGTGTCAGACTTTATTTTTGGGGGCTCCAAAATCACTGCAGATGGTGACTGCAGCCAGGAAATTAAAAGACACTTACTCCTTGGAAGGAAAGTTATGACCAACCTAGATAGCATATTAAAAAGCAGAGATGTTACTTTGCCAACAAAGGTCCGTCTAGACAAGGCTATAGTTTTTCCAGTGGTCATGTATAGATGTGAGAGTTGGACAGTGAAGAAAGCTGAGTGCCGAAGAATTGATGTTTTTGAACTGTGGTGTTGGAGACTCTTGAGAGTCCCTAGGACTGCAAGGAGATCCAACCAGTCCATTCTAAAGGAGACCAGTCCTGGGTGTTCATTGGAAGGACTGATGTTGAAGCTAAAACTCCAATACTTTGGCCACCTCATGTGAAGAGCTGACTCACTGGAAAAGACCCTGATGCTGGGAGGGACTGGGGGCAGGAGAAGGGGATGACAGAGGATGAGGTGGCTGGATGGGATCACCAACTTGATGCACATGAGCTTGGGTAAACTCCGTGAGTTGGTGATGGACAGGGAGGCCTGGCATGCTGCAATTCATGGGCTCGCAAAGAGTCGGACACAACTGAGCAACTAAACTGAACATTAATTATATGTATCAACAGACACCAGAATTACAAAAAGGAAAGAAATACTCTAAATTAGGAACAACTGATTACCTCTGAGTGTTAAGATTACACATGTGGGGGTTTTTCAAGTGTTCTCTATTTCCCAAATTTTCTAAAACAAAATGATTGATTTTATAACCAGAAAAATATTAAGTATTTTAGAAAAATCTCCCTAGGAAAGAATTTTTGCTCTTCAAAGCACTTTAACATTGGGTAGAAAATTCAGATAAACATTCTCTCATCTTAATTACAGCAGTTAAAGGAAAAAATTTTTTAGACCAACCAGCTTCTTCTCAACTAAATTTCCTGATTTCTAAAAGAGTTTCAATTTTCTCTCTCTGTATATATACATATGTGTAAATATTTCTAAATAGTAACGACGTCTGAATGAACGTGACACACTTACTTGCTCATTAGCCTCAGACAGTAACACTTCCACCTCATCCAAAAGTAGGTGACAGAGTCTAAGAAACAATAAGCTTTGATACTGGAGAAGTCTCAGGAGACTATGTGGTGTTGTGACAACCACATTGCCTACATTTTAAAAGAAAATAGAGTTGACACTTTAGATTTTCCACACGTGATTCTAAGATTTCCTTTGCTAAGATTACACACACTTTGTAGAAACGCCTTTTAATAAAATAAAAACCTGTTTTTCTTACTCAGGTGGGTACACAAGAGGCCTGCCTGGGCCAGCCCCTGTATTTTCTGATTCAGTAACCTGGGTTTCTACCAGGTTTTGAGCTCCTGAAAGGCAGGGTGGGGTTTTAGTCAACACTAAATAAAGCATCTGCCTCCAATGCGGGAGACCCAGCTTTGATCCCTGGGTCGGGAAGATCCCCTGGAGAAGGAAATGGTAACCCACTCCAGTATTCTTGCCTGGAGAATCCCATGGACAGAGAAGCCTGGTAGGCTATAGTCCATGGGGTCGCAAAGAGTCGGACATGACTGAGCGACTTCACCTTCACCTTCAAATGAACAGTAGGTATTTACTACGTAGTTGATAAATGAATGAAAAGACAGACTTTTTTCAGTAAAACAAATGTAAGCCAAGAGTACACCCTGACTACCTACACAGATACATAATTGATAAGTGAGGCTGGCCAACACACAAGCCCCGTGTCCGGGTGGCTCCCAGGTCTGCCTGAGCCGGGCTGCACCGTGTTCTCTAGGGAAAACCAAATAGCCTGGAAAGGCTGCTTACACCCCCTTGGAAGCTTCATATTTTTGGCTTCATCTTTGTGGAGTCCGATTGTTAACAACACAGGATGAAGAGGTCTGCAGGACGCGCTATAGTCTCCCAATAATTCAAAAATAAATTGGGCCTTTTTCCACCCAGGGCACACGATGACTGCCAGAGGCTGCAAAGACAAACAAATTCAATATAATTTTGGACAAAGGTTAAAAAAATCACAGAAAGTGTATGTAAAAGCATGCAGGACACCTCCCTGTATTCAGTAAGCACTACCAAGTTTTTGTCATCATCACTGTCATGTAGGTCAGAAAAGCCAAAACATAATGTCATTAGAAAGGATTCAGACACAGTGACTCAGCTTCTGATAGGGTCTAAACTAAAAATCACTTATGCACAAGTAAAAATCGTTTCATCTGTAAAGTTCCCTTAGAGCGGGCGAGGTCCTATCTCATTGCACGGAGGAGCAGCCTAGGGCAGAGAGGTGGAAGCAGTTCCCCAGGGCTGCGCAGCTGAACACACAGCAGCAACAGGATGTCAAGCCAGGCAGTCTGGCTCCAGACAGCACAAGGACGCACTAACAGCCTCCTGAAAAGGCGGAAAAGGTTAACATCTCTTCCTTAGGAGAGCAAGATTCCTGCCGCGCCACCTGAATCCTGCCCTCCGCTATCCCTCAGGGATCTCTCTGGAAGGGGGACTGTCTGCCAACACCTTTCTGAACACACGGCCTCAATTAACTGAAGACAAGAACAAGTCTCCTCCTTCTTTTACGCAGATCCAGGCAAGCACCAGCTTCCAGGGCTCACGCCTAAATGCAGGCTGACCCTGGAGACACGGACGAAACAGGACGGCCACAAGCGGCAGACCTGGACATTCCCTCCTGGCCCAGCCAGGGGCCAATCTCAACACAAGCTGCCTCTCATCAATGGGGTCAGCTGCTACCTGAGTGATATAAATGCATCCACTTAATATTATTAAGTCAATACATCATAACACAGACAATGCAGATTTCCAAGGAAAACTCATAAAACCACAAGGCATAATTAGATACACTATTACCTTTCCTAGATGAAATCTGTACTGCTATTTTTCACCTTATAATGAGTGATGGAACCACCCGCAGTGTATCTCTGGGGAGAAGAACCGAGACAGATCACACTCATCAGTTCCCTGACAGCCAGACCCCAACAAAGCGGATGGTACTCCCCCACCACCACCGGACCCTCACATCCACCTCCTCCCCTTTCCATCTGGCTTCTCAGCTATTTTCCGATTCTTATGCTTGGGAAAAATAAAGTAGGATTACAAAACAGTGAACAGGGACAAGATGACAGAAAATCTAAATTCATGGGACTTCCCTAGTGGTCCAGTGGTTAAGAATCGGCCTTTCAATGCAGGGGATGTGGGTTTGATCCCTGGCCAGGGAATTAAGATCCCATAAGCTGTGGAGTAACTACGCCCGCACACTGACCTACCCGCACACTGAAATACTGAGCCCTGGTGCTCTGAAGCCCACACACCACAATTAGAGAGTCCACACGCTGCAACGAGAGTCTGTGCGCCACAACAAAAGATCCCACATGCCACAACTAAGACCTCATGCAGCCAAACAAATACAAATTTTTAAAAGATAATCTAAATTCAAATCCCACGTCTTGTCACACTTGTCAGCAGGTAAGGACTTTTCATGAGCTTAATTTTCTCATCTATAAAACAGAGAAGACAACACACAGCCTGACCATCTCAAGGGGTTGCTGTGACAATTAGATCCAGTCAGTGAAATAATTCTATAAACTGTACATTCATCACGAAAAGCCAGGACTCTCCTGACTCAGACAACTGCCAACAACCAGGGATTCTCGGTAAGAATCAGGGTCTGCGTTGAGAAGAGTTTCTCACAGGATAGTCTCTGTCCTCAGTTTTAATGTAACCTAAACTTAACCAAAAGTCAGGCATCAAGTTTAAAATAAACTTTTAATCCATTTTGTTGGAAAACAAAACTGTCTTCAACTTACTCCGTTCCTACTTGGCAACGACTTGTAGCAGCCCCCGGTTTGCAGAATCGTGAGCACTGGTGGGAGGTACAACGAAGGGTCATTTCCGCAGTGAGAAATGACCACCACGTCGCAGCCCCGCGCTATGGGAGGCCAGGAGTAAGACTCAGTGTGGCTGGGGCCTGGAAACTTATTTCTCTGAAGAGCCTACAAAACATCAATGACAACCAAGACAACAATAAAGTACAGAAGCTAACAGACCCTTCTCACTGCTTACCTTACCCCAACAAGTACTCATTGATCAGTCTGGTATTTTCCAACACCTAACTTAGTAAGTCCCCCCAGACATTTTCCAGCAGTGAACTCCTGCTCAAAGAGACTCTTTGCTTTTCTGGGCTTCAGACTGAAAGGATCCAATAGGCAGCGTGTTGAAGGACCAGGTGTTTAATGCTTACCAGACCAAGGATGTGGTTTCTCTTCCTCCTTCTGAAAAACTGCTGGTGCATCAGCTCCACTTGCAAAGTTTTTGTTTTGTAATTCCCCAAAACAAACATGCCTTTTGTTTGCTTATTTTTGTATATAACTCTCACCGAAACCCCCCAAATGTTCCCCAGAGCTCTCCAGCCGCACGGATGTGCTCCTCCACGAGGCTGAACTCGCCAGCCAGCCCGTCAGTTCTCTGAAGACCTCATCCCCCAGCCCTGAGTCCCAGCTGTACCCGGGACGGGGATCTTCCTGCAATGTCACCTCTTCTCTGTAACTTTTTCAGGTGAATTTCTTAGTTTGGTGGAGATCAAATTTTGGCAGCTTCTCCCCAAAGGGTACAGAAGAAGGAAATTTCAGACTCTGCACATGTGAAAACGCCTTCATTTCATCCTCAATCTTCACTAGTGGTTCAGCTAGAGACTTCCATGTTGGAAGTCACTTTTCACCAATGTTTTGGAGTCAGTGCTCCTCTGGTGGCCCATGGACAAGTCTGAAGCCATTCTGGTTTCTGACCCTCCAGGGCTGGGTCTCTTCTCCCTGGAAGCTTGCAGCATCTCTGGATCCCTCCCCTCCAGGGCTGGGTCTCTTCTCCCTGGAAGCTTGCAGCATCTCTGGATCCCTTCAGTTCAGATGCTTCGTGGCAACGTGTCTATGCTCTTGCTCCTCAGTTGTGCTGGGTCTGTGGTCACCAAACTCTTTAAATTTAGAAAGTCATATCCACTAAATCTAGGGAGTGTCCATGTGCTATGCCCAGGATTTTCTGCCCTCTTTTGTCATTCTTTCTAGAAATCCTATTCAGATACGAGACCTCAAATTGATTCTCAAATTCTCTTTTCGCCCATTTCCATCTTTCTGTTCTACTTTCTGATGTTAACTTCTATTTTACCTCTCATATCTGTTTTTTTCTTTCTATAGCATTTTTAATTCCTAAGACCCCTTTTTATCCGTTTCTCTTTTTTATAGCACCTTATTAAAGTCGAGCAGTATCTTCTCTTATCTCTGAGGATATC
This sequence comes from Bison bison bison, assembly GCF_000754665.1. Classification (NCBI taxonomy): domain Eukaryota; kingdom Metazoa; phylum Chordata; class Mammalia; order Artiodactyla; family Bovidae; genus Bison; species Bison bison. The sequence goes on along the minus strand of NW_011494852.1, from coordinate 1,266,399 downwards.
TACTTTCTCATGTTTTCTTTCACTCCCGACATCGTTTGTTTCTTTCAGAGTTTGGTTCTCCTTTTTCCCCAGGTGAAGGCTTTCTTCAAAATGTCCAAGGATCCCTGGAGACTACTCCCATCAAGGACACTAAATGCTGGGCTACACCTGTAGGCAGGCTGGAGCTCAGCACCACGTCACAGTCCCATCACTGAAGGGAGACAGGCAGCAAGCAGGCATTTTTACTGGGAGGACTGAACAACAGCGTTGCCTGAAGGTTATTCTCGAGGGTCATTCAGTGTCTCCAAGCAGAGCCTCCATCTCCTTCCTGAGAAGCTGGCTGTGGGTGCTCAGGAAACGAGGGGGGCGGTTCAGAGCCCTCCCCACGTCGCCCCTTTCTCAGTGGCCAGCTGCCCTCTGCTGTTGTTTTTCCATCTCCCAAAAGCCTGTAAGAAATTTCCTGCCCAATAAAGACTTCACGCTCATTCTATTCATCCTTGTGGGGTTTTCTTTTTTTTTTTTTTTTTTAATATCAAGAGGGAAGCAGATAAACATGATCTAAACTGATGCTTGAAATTGATGCTCTAAGTGAAACCACAGTTCTAGAACGCAATTCTGAAGAGAATGCGGAGAACATTCTGACTGCCCCGACTGCTTGTGCTCCTTCTGAGCTTCCTTTCAGAGGCTCATTTGAGAACTCACTGCACAAAAGCATTTAGGTTTCTCCACAAAAAGAATTATTCACTTATAAGACGTTAACCTGGACTTTAAGAATAAATGAGAAATTAGTAACAAAATCTTAAAAGGGAGTTTCAAAAGCAAAGAAATTATGGAAATGCAACCTCAGAATTGTTTATTAAAAATCTCTTTACATTACAACAGGTCAGCGTTCCTTTATGAATCCCATCACCTTTTTCAGGTCTGTTGAGAGTGGTGCTGTCTCGACGGACAAGCAGGGCTCAATCTTGTTTCGCAAAACTGCCATGGGCTGCCGGGACCCCGATTTCAGCTTCTGCAACTAAGAACACAGGAGAGTGGTGCTGTCTTGACAGACAAGCAGGGCTCAATCTTGTTTCGCAAAACTGCCATGGGCTGGCGGGACCCCGACTTCAGCTTCTGCAACTAAGAACACAGGTACTAGACGGCTCTGCCCAATGGTGTTAGCACACAATACCAAGGACCTTATGGAGGTGAAGAGGACACTCTGCCCAATGGTGTTAGCACACAATACCAAGGACCTTACGGAGATGAAGAGGACACTCTGCCCAATGGTGTTAGCACACAATACCAAGGACCTTACGGAGATGAAGAGGACATGAGAGTTTGGTTTCAGTGTAAAACCCTAGTGTAAATCAAAACCCATCCAAATAACCAAAATGAAAGGAAGATTATCTATTACCCAAACAGAAAAGGAGCCATGTCTCTAAAGCAGTTATTTATTAGATAATTTCTAGAAGGACGTCTTCAGGTAAAGTTCTCCATGCCAGGAATTTCTCTTTATATCTCAAATTTAGAGGAAAGGAGGGGTGGGATTTAAAGAGTAAACAGTTTTCTTTCTTTTGGTGGGGCGGGGGGTCGGGGGGGAAGTTCAATACCTGCTGTAAATCAGAGATTCCATCAGCTCTCAAAGGATCAGGATTTAAAAACTGCAGTAATCTATAAAATAATCAAAAGGATCATTTGAAGGAAAAAGAAGTGCTCTTCAGTTCAGCTACTATTCTAAATTTTCCTTGACAGAGGTAAAATGAACTACAGGCCTGGCCACGACATTACCACTTGCTCTGTTCCACGCTGTGCATTGCTACATGAGGGCTGTGGCGGGTCTGCCAGGCTCGTGTTGCCCCTCCCCCTCCCCCACTGGGCCCTGCTCTGCATAGCAGTGCCGATCCCAGGACCACTGGCTCTGGACAAGGAGAAAGACTGCATGATCACTAACTCGTGTTCCTTCTAAGAAACCCACTGCCTCCTTCCTTTTCTGCGGTTTAATCTTCAATCACTTCAAGGTTCTCTGGAACCCACAACAGACTGATAGGATAACTGATGTCATTTCATCAGAGGGTTCTAAGTAAAGGGCATGAGGCTAAAAGGAATGAGCCACATGGATAATGCAAAGTCTTTGGGTCAAGGAAAATAACCTGTTGGAGCATCACTACTTCCAGGTATCAGGTGGAGGGATGCCTGGGTAGGAGGATGTCAACTCTGGTGCATGAACAACCATCCCAAGACCCGTGGGCTCCACAGGGCAGCGTTCAGAGCCCTTGGCCATGGATACCGTGAGGCCCTCCTGCTGGGATGTCACAGGGCCACAGAGCAGCCTCCAGGGAGTCAGGACACCAAGATGGCCATAGGTCAACGACCCTCTCCCCAGTCATCCCAGTTAGCGGCTACTGTACAATCTACCCACTTCTGAACCGTCTTAGACGCTTTGTCACTCTGATGGCTTCAGAGCAGCCACAGTTACTTGGAATGTGAGAGTGTTTTTAGGCTGGTAGGGTAAGAAATCATAAAAATTGGTACAAAAATACATTGTGGATTAAACAAGTATAAAATAAAGAGATTACTGTTAACAACCTGCAAGTGAGTACTTTGTGAATCTGGCAGGACAAAAAAAACACAAAACTTCCCAAGTTTCACACTATAAATACCTACTTTCTCCAGCAGGTGGTAGATCCACTTAACATCAGAAAACTAGGAAGAAAATAAGTGCCAACCCATATAAAATCAACAGCCCTCAAAAGATCAACTATATTTAATTTGTTTCATAAAATTGTTCACTTGACAAGAGATTCAGGAAGGGGAGGCAGAGAATGACTACTTATAGTAGAACAAAACTTTTAAACAGAAAAATCTGCCCTAGCAAATGGAAAAGAAAAAACTAACCTCAAAGCCTGTAGAAGACACTGTGTATGGGCTGTGCTGTGCTCAGTCGCTTCAGCCGTGTCCGACTCTTTGTGACCCTAAGGACCGTACCCCGCCAGGCTCCTCTGTCCATGGGATTTTCCAGGCAAGAATACTGGAGTGGGTTGCCATGCCCTCCTCCAGGGGATATTCCCGACCCAGGGATTGGACCTGTGTTTCTTGTGTCTCCTGCACTGCAGGTGGATTCTTTACCCACTGAGTCACTGGGAATGCAGGTTTGAAATTAATAATAAAATCATATATCAATTCTTCCTGCTTATAATTTTTCTACAGTTATTTCAATAAAAAATTTAGGCCAAGAAAAAAAAAATCCATACTTCACACAGCCATTCTTCTCATTGTATTCTTTCTTCTCAGCTGATCTAAGTGGCTTCTCACTTGACTTCTGACATGAAGCACTAAAAATCAAAAACATTTGCTAAAATTTCTGAATCCATTTACTCCAAATCTGAAAATACCTTTATTTTCTGGGAGAAAATTTGAGAGTACCACTACAGAATAAGTGGATCAACTTAAGTAAATTCTTTGAGAACTGAAACTGAGTCCTTTGAGTATGAAGACCATTTTGACAGTCCTCAGGCTGCCAAGAGGGAGCAAGCCCCCTACAGCTTCTCTCCCTTACGGATTACAACGAAAAACTCGGGATGAAGTATGAAACCACAGGGGAGGAAGTCCCAACGTGAAAAACCACCAGAATCATGGAGGGTGTCTTGGCTTTCACATTTCTATATTTCTTGGTGTTGACACAAGGGTGGCCCGTGTTGCAGAATGGTGCAGAGGATGCAGACGTCAGAAAACCTGAGAAAGTCATCCATCAGTATCTCGGTATCTGCAGGGTACTGATTCCAGGAACCCCAGGGATACCGAAATCCAAGGATGCTCAAGTCCCTTATATAAGATAGTGTCGTACAGCGGACCCTCCGCAATCAAGGAATCTGCATCAGTGCAGGTACAGGAGCTTCAAATGAGGACGGCTGAAATATTTCAAGCCAGAGAACAGAGAAGAGAGGCCTGAGACCAGTGGGTGTGAGGAATCCTGGCCCTCTCCCCTCTTGTCCTCTCCTGGCCCTCTGTCCTCTTGTTCTAACCCCAAGGCCAGCTCTGATCATGGAGCTGCATGTAGTGATACTAACCACACACATGGTCACTTAAAACCCCAAGAGAAAACTTCTCTCTCCCTCTAATGAACCAGGAAATGGGGACCCAGTGGTCTAGAGACTGGATGAGGGAAATTTTCCATCTTTTTTTCTTCTTTTATTTCCACTGCTATTTTATTCCACAAGCAACCCCAGTCACACGAACTGCATGGTAGCTTCTCCACACGCACAAAAAACAACTATCTGGTCAGAGGAACAGGGAGCGAGAACATCTAGAAAATGGTGAATGTGAGGAAAAGTCCTGGGGAAAAAAGATATAGAGAGCTGGGGGTGGGGGGAATCCCATACCCACCCCAAGTCCCACTCCATCCCAAACTGAGCGTGTCCAGAACAGACCCAAAGCAGCGGACCACAGAGTTGGAAACAGTGTCACCATCACCACCCACCGCAAGTGAGGCAGAGTTTGGGGTCTGAACCTTAAGGGAGTGACGACCTCCTGCTAAAACAACGAAATCAACATTCTCCAGAAGATTCTAAACCAAAGTCTCATGCCATAATATTCAAAGTATCTAGAGCACGATCCAAAATTACTCAACATACAAAGAATAAGGAAAATCAGGTCAGCTGTAGAGGGAAAAAATAACCAACAGGTGCCAACCCCAATACAGCTCAGAAGTGTGAATTATAAAACACCCTAGAGGAGCTATTATAACCATGCTCCATAAGAGAAGGAAAGGTGAGCACTCTTAAATGACACAATCAGAATTTTATTTTCTTCTCAGCAAAAATATAAACTATAAAAAAATCAAATGAAAATTTTAGAACAAAAAATAAATACATCAGATAAAAAATTCAATGGATGGGCAAAATGGAGATAACAGAAGAGTCAATTAAACACAGACCAGTAGAATTATTAATATAGAAGAACAGCAAAAAAAAACTGAAAAAAGGAACAGAGCCTCAGAGACATTTGTCTTATAAGAGTCTCAAAAAAGAAGAAAATGACAGAAAAAAATATTTGTAGAATAACACAGCTGAATGCTTATTAAATCTGAGGAAAAGACTGCCGCTGCTGCTTAGCTGCTGCACAGTTGTACCTGACTGTGCGACCCTAAGGACTGCAGCCTGCCAGGCTCCTCTATCCATGGGATTCTCTAGGCAAAAGTACCAAAGTGGGTTGCCACACCCTCCTCCAGGGGATTTTCCCATCCCAGGGATCGAACCCGGGTCTCCTACACTGCAAGTGGATTCTTTACCATTGAGCTATCGGGGAAGCCCCAGCGAAGACAGAAACCTACAAATGAAGAGCCCTAATGAATCTCAAGCATAAGAAAAATGAGAGAAACTTCATCAAGACATACAATAATTAAATTGTTCAAGCCAGCAATAAAGAGAAAACCCTAAAAACAGAGGAAAAAGATATGCTGAAAACAGAGGAACAAAGGAAAAATATGATGGTAGATTTTGCATTGCAAACAATATGAGCAGGTAGATGGTGAAGCAACATCGCTAAAATACAGGAAAAAAGAAATTTAAAGCTGGAATTCTAACCTAGCAAAGTTTTTTCAGACATATAAAAGCTGAAAGAATTCATGACCAGCAGACCCAAGAAATAGTAAAGGAAGAAATATAATACAAGGAACAGTAAGGAAGTCCCTCAAGTAAAAGGAAAATGGTACCAGACGGAAATCTGGATCTACACAAAAAGTAAAAAGCATGGATGATAGCCTCATAGGTAAATATACGATAATTTCTCTTATTATTTATTTAAATCCCTCAAAGAAAAACTGTTTCAATAGGAACAATAATAGATTCCAGCATGTTTAACAAATGTACAAATACAATGTAAGACAACACTAGCATACAGTCCAGGAGGGAGAAATGGAAGCTTCCTATTTTAAGATCTTTTACTCCATACGAAGTGCATAATATCACATTTTCCCATTAATATCACTGGCATGGATCTTGCTGAGGACAGGGTTACAAAGACTTGGAAGCTCATCTTCAAGGATACGAGAAACCATTCTTCACCTTCCACCAACCTGAACTGCCATCGGGCCCACATATACCCTCCCTTCACATCAAGACATCTGCCTTACAGACATAGTTCTATCTGACAAGGTAACAAGGAGACTCCAGAATCACTACCACTTTTTGGAAAACTGTGCTGCTAGCCAGCTGTCAAACATATTTATTTTAAATATATGCTTCATCAAAATTTCCAGGGTCACTCTTTTTGAAAACGAATATTCTCCCATCATCAATCTTACAGAACACTGTATAAAACAATATTATACTTAAGTCTCTAGTCAATTACACTAGATTTTCAGATCATACCTTGCAGCTGGTGTGTCTGGATTGGCATATATGGTTATGCCTCTCTTTGTTGGCCAGCACACTGAAGATTCAACACACTGTAAAAAAAAAAAAATTTTTTTTCAGGACGAATATTTATGCTAGCAACATACGTGTTCTTGAGGCATCAAAATTCCCTGGGAGTTGTCCTCATAGACAACCATCTCAGATAAGGTCCAGGCAACACAGAAATGAAGAGACCAAGAACTGGAGAGGCCACCACTATAAACACTCGACTGAAGGGTCCAAATAGCAGGCAGCCAGCCTTTCAGACAGTCAGTGTTTAAAACGTCCTGGAATTACTTTCACTTGTCTTGCTTGTCAAGGGAACTGGAGGGACAGCTAAGACTTGACCTTAACTATTAAGAGTGTCCCATGATTCCAGATACTTATACCCTTGTTTAAGTGAGAATATACACCCAATTTCGTCAAGTGGTCAGCAGGCCAAGAACAAGGACTTGAAAAGGGAGGAATAAGGGTTATCCTGTTCATCTGAAACAGAGTAAACGTATGTTTTTTTTTTCATGAATAAAACTATCATAGCCACAGTTTGGGTTCCTGGTAGATTTTAAAGGAGAATATTCTAAAACGAACACTACATAAACTTTATATTTAATGAACATTTTAAAACAGCACCTTATTTACATCTTTCAAGGAGATGTACTGTTGTTTCTTTTCAGATTCTTTTTTAGGTGAACCTTTCAATGAATCCATATTACATTTTACAGTCTTCTCTGCAATAAAAATAATAACAAAAATTATCTTAGCAAGTGTTATAAATAAATAGAAAACAGGACCAAAAGGATCTTACTAAAAAAGTGTTATCATAATAAAACCTTAATACATAAAATTGTTATGGTATAAGATTTTGTATCAAACTTTACTTGAGGGGATTAAATTAAAAAATCTTGTATCCTTATTGGGGAAAAGAAAAAGAAAAAAAATGTTGAAAAAAATTCCTTACTGGGTTACTAACAATTTAACCATTATTTATTTTCCCAAACTGGCAGACTCTATTTTGCAAAGGAGGCCAGAACATGATTCCCAACACACATGCTGTTCTCACAGTGTGCCTTCCACACTTCTCCCACGGAGAGGTGGGCTCATACTCCTTTCCCATAAGCCTGGGTGGGCTTAGAAACACAGATGTGATGTTACGTGACTTCCAAAGCTGGAATACAAAAAAGTCATACGCTTATGATCTGCTCTCTTAAATGCTCACTTCTGTAACCCAGCCGTCGTGTTACGAGGAAGCCCAAGCAACTGCATGGAAAGGCCACTACATACATTTCAGATGATAGCCCAGAAGAGACAAGGTAGACTTCAGATCAAAGAAGGAGTCATTTAATAATGACACATATCAATTCATCAAGAGGACATAAAACTTCTAAACTTCCGTGTACCTAAGTGACAGTTTCAAAATATATGACGCAAAAACTAACAGAACAGAAATGAGTCATAAGTAAAGCAATTGTATAGCTGGAGATATCAATGCCTCTCCAGTAGCTGATAGACCTGTAGACAAAAAAAAAATCATAAACACAGAGAAGACCTGAACAAGACCATTGACCAACCTGACATAACTAATATTTACCTAACACTCGCCCCAACAGCAGCACAACATGCTTTCTTCTCAAGTACACACACAGCCTTTTCCAAGTGAGACCATATTCTGAGTCATAATACAAGTCTCAATAAATTTTAAAGGATACAGAATACTCAACTGAGAATCCTGAACAACTTAAGGGGTCAACAGAGATAGACAGTATAAATAGGAAAAAGAAAAGCAAATCTCCAAGAAGAAATAATGCTGTCATCTTATATTTACCAATCTTACATTTCAAAGCTCAATTTAGCTTCCAGTTTCTATCCCAGCATGTAAGGAGGCTGGAATTCACCACTCCCTCATAACAGTAAGTAAACAGCTAACCCAAGTGAAAAATAACAACTCTTCTTATATCTGACGTAAAAGATGAGGCCACAGGGCAAACCTTCTCACCTAAAACTGGAGAGACAGATAATCACAACTCATTTGAGCAGAAATCTCCATAGAACCTAGCATCAGAGAAGGAAAATCTGAACTGTATGTTTACCAGCTACTGGAAGCTAGTGTGGGAAAGTAAATTAACAATTCCAAGAGGAAACCCAACACTTTGTGACTCTCACTAACTGGAACTCCATAGCTTCTCACAGTGAAGATCATATAAAAATCCCCTTGGGGCTTAGTAGGGGGAGAGGAAAATTAACCTTTTTGAAATATGCCACTGCATTCTGTTCTCAGCAAGGTCTGCCCTCAGGAGAAACTAACCAGAGCCTGAACTACCCGGACTGAACAGACTCGTTCCATATCGGGAATGGAGTACATTAAGGCTGTATATTGCCACCCTGCTTATTTAACTTATATGCAGAGTACATCATGCAAATGCCAGGCTGAATGAAGCACAAGCTGGAATCAAGATTGCCAGGAGAAATATCAATAACCTCAGATATGCAGATGACGCCATCCTTATGGCAGAAAGCGAAGAAGAACCAAAAAGCCTCTTGATGAAAGTGAAAGAGGAGAGTGAAAAGTTGGCTTAAAACTCAATATTCAGAAAAGTAAGATTATGGCATCCGGTCCCATCACTTCATGGCAAATAGATGGGGAAACAATGAGAGACCTTACTTTTTGGGGCTCCAAAATCACTGCAGATGGTGACTGCAGCCATGAAATTAAAAAACGCTTGCTCCTTGGAAGAAAAGCTATGACAAACCTAGACAGCATTACTTTGCCAACAAAGGTCTGTCTAGTCAAAGCTATGGTTTTTCCAGTAGTCATGTATGGAAGGGGAGAAGGCAATGGCAACCCACTCCAGTACTCTTGCCTGGAAAATCCCATGGATGGAGGAGCCTGGTGGGCTGCAGTCCATGGGATGGCTAAGAGTCAGACACGACTGAGTGACTTCACTTTCACTTTTCACTTTCATGCATTGGAGAAGGCGATGGCAACCCACTCCAGTGTTCTTGCCTGGAGAATCCCAGGGATGGGGGAGCCTGGTGGGCTGTCATCTATGGGGTCGCACAGAGTTGGACACGACTGACACAACTTAGCAGCAGCAGCAGCATGTATGGATGTGAGAGCTGGACTATAAAGAAAGCTGAGTGCCAAAGAACTGACGCTTTTGAACTGTGGTGTTGGAGAGTCCCTTGGACTGCAAGGAGATCCAACCAGTGAACCCTAAGGAAATCTGTCCTCGATATTCTTTGGAAGGACTGATGCTGAAGCTGAAACTCCAATACTTTGGCCACCTGAGGCGAAGAACTGACTCATTTGAAAAGACCCTGAAGCTGGGAAAGATTGAAGGTGGGAGGAGAAGAGGACAACAGAGGATGAGATGGTTGGATGGCATCACCAACTCAATGGACATGAGTTTGAGTAAGCTCCTGGAGTTGGTGATAGACAGGGAGGCCTGGCATGCTGCAGTCCATGGTGTCGCAAAGAGTTGAACACGACTGAGCAACTGAACTGAACTGAACTACCCAGGCTTTATCAGAGACTAATTGCCTTGGGGGAAGGGAAATAGCCAGACTGGTTGGATCTCTTTGTAGTCCAAGGGACTCTCAAGAGTCTTTTGAACTGTGGTGTTGGAGAAGACTCTTCAGAGTCCCTTGGACTGCAAGGAGATCCAACCAGTCCATTCTAAAGGAGATCAGTCCTGGGTTTTCATTGGAAGGACTGATGCTGAAACTCCAATACTTGGGCCACCTCATGCGAAGAGTTAACTCATTGGAAAAGATTCTGATGCTGGGAGGGGTTGGGGAAGGAGGAGAAGGGGATGACAGAGGATAAGATGGCTGGATGGCATCACCGACTCAATGGACATGAGTTTGAGTGAACTCCGGGAGTTGGTGATGGACAGGGAGGCCTGGCGTGCTGCGATTCGTGGGGTCACAAAGAGTCGGACATGACTGAGCAACTAAACTGAACTGAACTGAACTGCCTTGGGGGAAGGGAAATAGCCCATCTATTTCCCCACTCCTCAGGCCATCCTAGCCCTCCTAAAGAGGAGAAGTGGAGGTCTGAAAAGCACATGTGAAGGTCGCAACCCAGATGCAAAGGCTCAAAAACATGGAGATCTAATCACAGCTTTAAAGGATGCTTCTCCTCCCTCTATACCTTACAACTGTACCTCTAAAAGCCCACCTCTTACCCAGAATATCATGTCTGGCTTTAAATCAAAAAAAAAAAAAATTGCAAGGCATACCAAAAAGCAAAAAAAAAAAGACAGTTTGAAGAAACAGGGAAAGAATTAGAACCAGAGTTAGAGCAGAGATGTTGAAACTGTCAGACCAGAAATTTAGTACAACTCAGATCAGGAGATCCTTACTGCAAATTTCAGGCTTAAATTGAAGACAGTAGGGAAATCCACTAGGCCATTCAAGTTATGACCTAAATCAAATCCCTTATGATTATACAGTGGAGCTGACAAACAGATTCAAGGGATTAGATCTGGCAGACAGAGTGTCTGAAGAACTATGGACCGAGATTAGTAACAGTGTCCAAGAGGCAGTGACCAAAACCATCCCAAAGAAAAAGAAACGCAAGAAGCCCAAGTGGTTGTCTGGAGAGGCTTAACAAATAGCTGAGGAAAAAAGAGAAGCACACAGCAAGGGAGAAAGGGAAAGATATACCCAACTAAATGCAGAGTTCAGAGAACTGCAAGGAGAGGTAAGAAGGCCTTCTTAAAGAAACAGTGCAAAGAAACAGAGGAAAACAACAGAATGGGGAGAACTAGAGATCTCTTCAAGAAAACTGGAGATATCAAAGGAACATTTCATACAAGGATAGGTAAGATAAAGGAGAGAAATGCTAAGAACCTAGCAGAAGAAGGTATGAAAAGGTGGCAAGAATACACAAAAGAACTATACAATAAAGGTCTTAATGGCCCAGATAATCACGTTAGTGTGGATAATCACTTAGAATCAGACATCCTGGAGTGTGAAGTCAAGGGGTCTTAGGAAGCATTACTACAAACAAAGTGGAGGTGATGGAATACCTGCTGAGCTATTTCAAATCCTAATAGATGATGCTGTTGAAATGCTGCACTCAACATGTCAGTAAATTTGGAAAACTCATCAGTGGCCGCAGGACTTAAAAAGGTCAGTTTTTATTCCAACCTCAAAGAAGGACAATGACAAGGAATGATCAGACTTCCATACAATTGCATTCATTTCACATGCTAGCAAGGTAATGCTCGAAATCCTTCAAGCTAGGCTTCAGCAGTAGTTGAACTGAGAACTTTCATGTGTACAAGCTGGATTTCTAAGAGACAGAGGTGCCAGAGATCAAATTGCCACATTCACCGGATCATGGAGAAAATGAGGGACTTCCAGAAAAACATCTACTGCTTCACTGACTATGCTAAAGCCTTTGACTGTGTGGATCACAACAAACAGTGCAAAATTCTTAGAGATGGGAATACCAGACCACCTGACTTGTCTCCTGAGAAACCTGTATGCAGGTCAAGAAGCAACAGTTAGAGCTGGATACAGAACAACAAATTGGTTCAAAATTGGGAAAGGAGTATGACAGGGCTATATATTGTCACCCTGCTTATTTAACTTATATGCAGAGTACATCATGCAAAATGCTGGGCTGGATGAACCAAAAAGTTGGAATCAAGATTGCTGGGAGAAATATCAACAACCTCAGATATGCAGATGGTACCACTCTAATGGCAGAAAGTGAAGAGGAACTACAGAGCCTCTTAATGAAAGTTTAAAAGGAGAGTGAAAAAGCTGGCTTGAAACTCAACATTAAAAAAAAACTAATATCATGGCATCTGGTCCCATCACTTTATGGCAAATAGAAGGGGGAAAAGCAGAAGCAGTCAGTGACGTATTTTCTTGGACTTCAAAATCACTGCAGACAGCGACTACAGTCATGAAATTAAGACACTTGTTCCTTGGAAGGAAAGCTATGACAAACCTAGACAACATATTAAAAAGCAGAGACATCGCTTTGCTGACAAAGGTCCATATAGTCAAAGCTATGGTTTTTCCATGTACGGATGGAAAGTCATGTACAGATATGACAGATGGATCATGAAGAAGGCTGAGCACCGAAGAACTAGTGCCTTCAAATTGTGGTGATGGAGAAGACTCTTGAGAGTTCCTTGGACTGCAAGGAGATCAAACCAAGCAATCCTACAGGAAATCAATCCTGAATATTCATTAGAAGGACTGATACTGAAACTGAAGCTCCAATACTCTGGCTACCTGATGTAAAGATATGACTCACTGGAAAAGACCCTGATGCTGGGAAAGACTGAAGGCAAAGGAAGAGGGCGGCAGAGGATAAGAAGGTTAGATAGCATCACAGACTCAATGGACATGAACTTGAGCAGACTCCAGAAGATAGTGGAGGACTGAGGAGCCAGTCCATGGGATTGCAAAGAGGTGGATACAACTTAGCAACTGAACAATAGTAACAACAAATGATTACTATGCTAAGGGTTCTAATAGAACAAGCAAACAATATGCAAGAATAGATGGGTAATATAAGCAGGGACATGAAAATTACAAGAAAGAATCAAGAAGAAATGCCAGAGATCAAAAACACTAACAGAAATGAAGAATGCCTTTGATGAACTTAGTAGACTGTATTCATCTGTGGCAAGAATCACTGAACTTGAGGATATGCATATTAGAGAAGGAATAAGTCAAGGCAAATTTAAGGTTTTCTTTTTTGAAAACAGATATAACAGATAACAGTTTGTTCAAAATAATAGCAACAAAGTATTTCATTATTTATGCATATACATATAAAATATGTAAATATACATTTATTACAAACATACCCATATTCATGAAAAGAATAACAACAATGGCACTATGGCCAGGAAGGAGGAATTATGAATACTTTGTTATTATAAGGTACTAGCACTACCTGTAAGGTGGTTCAGTGTTATCTGAGAGTAGATTGGACTGGTTGTAAATATTGCAATATCTAAGGCAATCACTTAAAAAAAGTGAAAAAAGAAGCAAACTGATGTGCTAAGAAAGGAAAGAAATCAGAATTGTGTAAAATGCTCAACTAAAGCTATAAATGACAAAAAATGGAAGATCAAGAATAAAAAACAAAGGCAATGAATAGAAAACAGTAACGAGTTTGGCAGGTATCAATCTAACTAAATCAATCATCACTTTAAAGGGTATTGGTCTAAATTCACCAAATAAAAGACAAATATTTATACAAATTCTAGAAATTTGTATAAGTCAGTCTCCCAAGGCAAAGGAAAACAGAAGCAAAAATAAACAAATGGGACCTAGTTAACTTACAAGCTTTTACACTGCAAAGGAAACCAGAAACAAAAAGACAACTGGGAGAAAATAGTTGCAAACATCATGATTGATAAGGCTTAATTTCCAAATATATACAAGCAGCTCATACAATTTCAACATCAAAAAAACCCAACCAATTAAAAATGGGCAGAAGGCCTAAATAGACTTTTCTCTAAAGAAGACATACAGATGGCCAACAAGCACGTGAAAAGATGCTCAACATCGCGAATCATCAAAGAAATGCATATCAAAGGCACAATGAGTCAAGAGGAAGGGGACATATGTACACCTATGGCTGACTTATCTTGATGTACAGCAGAAATCAACACAACATGTAAAGCAATTATCCTCCAATTAAAAATGAATTTTAAAAGGCACAATGAGGTATCACCTCACACCTGTCAGAATGGCCTTCGTTAAAAGTCCATAAACAGTAAATGCTGGCGAGGCTATGGAGAAAAGGGAACCTACCTATACCGCTGGTCAGAATGTAAACTGGTGCAATCACAACGGAGAAAAGCATGGAAGTGCCTTAAAAAACTAAACAGAGTTGCCATATGATCCTGTAATCCCATCCATGGGTGTGTGTCTGGAGAAAACCATAATTCGAAAAGACACATGCACCCCAGCAGGACAGCACTGTTTCCAACAGCCGAGGCATGGAAGCAACGACAGATTCATCCATTGACAGACGAACGGATAAAGAATACATGGTCCCATTAAGTCGGAAAGAAACATGCACCCCAATGTTCAGAGCAGCATTATTCACAGTATCCAAAATATGGAAGCAATCTATCCATACCCAAATAAAGAAGACGTGGTGTGTATACACACACACACACAAACTGGAATATTACTCAGCCATAAAAAGAACGAAAATTTGCCATTTGCCACAACATGGATGGATTTATGCTTAGTGAAATTAAGTCAGACAGGGAAAGACAAATACTGTATGATATCTCTTATATGTGGAATCTAAAAAAAATTAAAACTAGTGAATTTAACAAAAAAGAAACAGACTCACAGATGCAGAGAACAAACTAGTGGTTACCAGTAGCGGGGAGGGAAAGGGGAGGCTCCAAAAAACAGCAGTGGATTAAGAGGTACAAATTACTATGCATAAAATAAATAACCTACAAGGATATACTGTACAGTACAGGGAATATAAGCAATATTTTAAAATATCTATAAATGCAGTATAACCTTTAAAAATTGTGAGTCACTATGTTGTATCCTTGAAACAAATAATATACATCAATTGTACCTCAGTAAAATTTTTATAGCTTAAAAAAAAAGCTAAAGTAGCTGTATTAATTTCAGATAGAGTAGACTTCAGAACAAGGGAAAATATGAAGGTCAGAAGCATGACATAGTAATAAAGAACCCAATTCTTCAAAAGTCTTCAAAAAGACATATGAGACTTAAAATTGTGTATGTGCGTAACAAGAAAGCATCAAAATACGTGAGGCAAAACTGATAAAACTGCAAGGAGAAACAGATGAGAACACCATTACAGTTAGAGACAGGAACAGCTCTCTACCAAAAATGAACAGACCCAGCAGGCAGAAAATCAGTGTAAGGGTATAGCAATTCAACAGCATCACCTCAACTGGTCAGAACTGGCATCTACAGATGATTTCATCCTACAGCAGATACTTTCTTCTCAAGCTCAAGTGGAACTGACACTAAGACAGACCATATAAAATACATCTAAATAAACTTAAAGTGGAAATTGTACAAAGTACACTATCAGACCACAACGGAATTAAACTAACTTAGTAACAACAAGATAGCTGGAAAATCCCCAAATACTTGGAGAGTAAGCAACCCACTTCCATATAATTCATGGATCAAGAAGAAATATCAAGAGAAATTCTGAAATGTTTTTAACCAAATGAAAATAAAAATACAACTTATCAAAATTTATGGGATTCAGTGATGGGCAGTTGACAGCATTAAATGTTTGTATTAGAAAAGAAGAAAAAATTTAAATTAATAATATAAGCTTCCACCTTAGAAAACTAGAAAAGAAGAGCAAATTAAATATAAAGTAAGCAGACAAAAAGAATTAAATTCAGAGCAAAAATCAATGAAAATGGAAACAGGAGATCATCTGCCACAATTGGGACATGCTATGAAATAACAGGTCCATAATCTGCCAAAGTGTCACAGTCAGAAAAGTCCAGGAAGACTGAGGACTGCTGCAGACCCAGGGAGGCGAGGAGATGCTCCACCTGATGCTGAGCCGTGTCTTCCTTCCCCAGAGGACTCAGTGCGATGACTGGCAAAATGACAGGGGTTATCTGAGAGTCAGACGATCACAATGCAGCAACGGTAACCTCTGATGTAGATGGCTAGACTGTGAATATTTTTGAAAGTACTCTTATTCCTAGGAAAAACACACTCAAGTACTGGGGAGAGGTGGGCATTCCAGTCGGCAACTTACTCTCACGTGGTTTAGAATACAATCAAGTTCTCCGTAATGCTCTCCAACTTATCTGGAAGTTTGTGATCATTCTAAAACAGAAGTTTACTGAGAAAATAAAAGAAAACTCCATGAAAACAGACTTTGATTCCTTTTCTGGTGAATCCCTAGAACAGTGTCTGAAGACGTGTGGCTTAGGGGTGTGACAGCTAACCGCCGCAGAAATCAGGACAGGGTCCAGAAGGCGTAAGCAGGGACAAAGTAAAATAACCACAGGTATTTTAAAACTTAAGAGATAACTGCCAAAACAAATAGCTTTAAAAAAAAAAGGTTTATCTCAAGCGAGGAGCCTGGGTGAGAAGAAGCTAGACAAGAAAAAATTATTTTTCTTCATAGCCTTTCTGCACTATTTGATTGTTTAGCCAAGTGTTAGAAAGTACTGAACTTTGATTTTTGAAAATGTAAGGAACTTCAAAGTATCAGAATTTAATAAAAATACAATTGAAATTGAAATAGCTTCTCACAAAAATTAAAAAGGAAAAAGAAATCTTTGCCTGAGTAGGCAACATCTAATAATTTTGTTCCTTACATGATAGCCTGGTCATATCTCATATGAGCTTTCTTTTGTTTACCATCAACCTTTTCCTTTTCAAAGATATGCAGAGTTAATTCCAACACTGACTGTAATAAAGAAAACTAGGTGGGACTTGCCTGGAAGTCCAGTGTCCTCCTCCCTGCAATGCGGAGGACCTGGGGATGATTCCTGGTCAGGGAAGCACGATCCCACATACCGCGAAGCAACTAAGCCCACATACCACAATTACTGAGCGCACGTGCTCCAGAGCCTGTGCGCCACACCTAGAGAGTCCCGAGCACCACAAAGCAACATCCTGCGTGCCCCAACAAAGATCCGACAAAGGCAAATAAGTAAATAATTATTTTTTAAAAACAAAGAGTTAGTGGCTCAGTCGTATCCAACTATTTGCAACTCCATGGACTGCAGCCCACCAGGCTCCTCTGTCCATGGGATTTCCCAGGCAAGAATACCCATTTCCAAGGGAATGGGTTGCCATTCCCCTCTCCAGGGGATCTTCCTGACCCAGAGATTGAACCCAGGCCTCCTGCACTGCAGGTACATTCTTACCATCTGAGCCGCCAGGGGGGCCCTTAAACAACGGAAAGCTGTGCAGTGGTTAAACACAATGTAAATACCTGGTATTTTTCTTGCTTCCATGGAAATGGAAGAAACAAAAATGGAAATAACATTCCCGTCAGTAACGGGCTCCATTCAGCAGGAATTCCTATGACACACTATGCCTCCTATAAGGCAAACCAGAATGTAGGTGGGGCCACAGGTGCCCAAGTCTGCCACACAAACTCTGCACGCAGAGAGCTCATCTCACCAACCCAGCAGCAGGGAATGCTGTTCCCTGCGCCACAGAGGAGGGGGCAGATGGACGGTCTCATGGCAGAGTCCACAGCCTCAAACCACATCACACTGGACGCAGCTAACCCAGAGAGAGGTGAAAAACACCACATACAGGTTTGTACAGTAGAATCTCATTTCTTAAGAAATAAGACACAGCCTCACACCTGAAAAACTGGGAGAAAAAAGACTAAAATTTTAATAAGTAGGTATCAAAGGTGGTGCTTCCCAGGAGGCACTGGTGGTAAAGAACCTGCCTGCCAACGCAGGAGACGTGGGTTTGATTCCTGCGTCCAGAAGATCCCCTGGAGTAGGAAGCGGCAACCCACTCCAGTACTCTTGCCTGGAGAATCCCGTGGACAGAGGAGCCTGGCCAGGCTACAATCCACAGGGTCGAAAAAGAGTTGGACACGATTGAGCACACACTTCAAGTTTTAGTTTACTAGAGGTTTACTACGGCTCTCTCTGAAGTACTGATAGGTACACATACACCCAATGTGGGGGTGAGCACAGAGCAGTCACCACAGAGGGTGAGCTGAGCAAGTTTTACCCTCATCCAGTAATTCCAACTCATTCAGGAACTTGTAGATACAGAGTTAAAGACGGGATATTTCTGACTTCATAAATGCCTCTTTCTTATTTTTATGCATCCTATTGCTTAAAATAAAACCCAATAAAATCCTTAGGTATATTCTGACAACAAATAATAACCACTGGTCTATGTCTGGGCTAGAATAAATCAGTCCTACACACAAACAAGTGCCTGTTACGTTCTTTATGTTTCGGCAAAATCCTACAGACTACAAGGCAAATTATCTTTGTCAGCATCTACAGCATCGGAGAAGGCAGTGGCACCCCACTCCAGTACTCTTGCCTGGAAAATCCCATGGACGGAGGGGCCTGGTAGGCTGCACTCCATGGGGTTGCTAGGAGTCGGACACGACTGAGTGACTTCACTTTCACTTTTCACTTTCATGCATTGGAGAAGGAAATGGCAACCCACTCCAGTGTTCTTGCCTGGAGAATCCCAGGGATGGGGGAGCCTGGTGGGCTGCCATCTATGGGCTCGCACAGAGTCGGATACAACTGAAGCGACTTAGCAGCAGCAGCAGCAACAGCATAAACTTCCCTGGTGGCTCAGATGGTAAACCATCTGCCTACAATGCGGGAGACCTGGGTTTGACCCCTGGGTTGGGAAGATCCCTGGAGGAGGGCATGGCAATCCACTCCAGTATCCTTGCCTGGAAAATCCCATGGACAGAGAAACCTGGTAGGCAAAACATAACTGAGCGACTTCACTTTCTTTTCACTTTCTTTCACAGCATAAATCGGTTCCATTAAATTAAGGGAAAAAGAGAGACAGAATTACCACAGCCTTATAAACAACTCTTACAGTCCTGAGATATTTAAGAATATTCTTTTATATTGAAATGGAACAAGAGAGGAAAACTCACCCAGGAGCCTACTGGTTGGCCTGAGGTCACCTGCACCCTGGGGCCACGGATGCTCGAGAGACTTTGCTAGAAAAGTTAAACCACATGACTCTGATAGAAAGAATACATTTCAAGATTAAAGCATGAAATAAAACCCAAAATACAAACGTGAATTTGTTGTAAATCACCTCTGCTGTATGATTTACAGAATACCTACCACAGGGCAGGGGAGCAACGTGAGGGGAATAAGAAACATGGGTGTAGAGGAAATATCTACCCTTGTTTCCATTGCCCATGACTGACTCTTCTCATATTTTCATGCTAATAAATGGCTCTTTTTCAAAATTCTAAAAAACACCCTTGTTTTGATAATATCGTTAAACTACTAACAGACAGACTTCTGAAAATACGTGTGCTTGTGCTCAGTCATTAAGTCAAGTCAGACTCTGCGACCCCATGGACTGCAGCCCACCAGGCTCCTCTGTCAATGAGAGTTTCCAGGAAAGAATACTGGAGTGGTTTGCCATTTCCTTCTCCAGGGGATATTCCTGACCCAGGGATTGAACCCGCATCTCCTGTGTCTCTTGCACGACAGGTGGATTCTTTACCCACCTAGCCACAGAGTGAAAATATAACTCCATGTTAATAAGAAATTAGTAACAATCTTTTTTCCTGCTCTCATAAAAACAAACCACAACAGCTCTCTTAGAACCTCAAAACTCAAACCTAACAAACTCACTAGGATTAAAATTAAAATATTTCAAAAAAATTAAAATGTTAAATTCAGAATCAAAGTCTCTGTCTCCATATGGGGAAAAGTCGATACAACAATTTACATTAATACACTAAGATTTCTATAAATAAGACAACTTAAGGGAAACAAACATTGGTGAAATCCACTCACTTTCCATCCTTTGAGAATCCTTTCCTTGCAAAAACATTGGCCAAAGAGTAAGTGCTGGATTGAGCTTACTGGAAAAGGATGCTGACTTTATATTCAATCTTGGCTTCTCCAAAGAATCAAAGTTCTTATTCTCCATGGGTGACACATAACAAGCGAAGTTCTTTGCAACCAGATCATCGTTAACACAAACCTGTGTAAACATTTCATGAATAAGACAAACACAGTCATGTGACTGTTCAAAAAACATGCCGAACTTAACTGAAAATTTTAATCTTCAGAAAAATTATTTTATAGAACAGAATTGGACAGAAATTGATCTCGTGACTTCTGCTTTAGTAATGGTGAACTACACACTTCTGGCCAACCTTCTTGAAAAGAAAAACAGGAGAAAATCTTTTTAGATAATACCTTTGGATGGACATACCCAGAATACATAAAGAACTCTCAAAAAACTCAATTAAAAGAAAACAAAACCAATTTTTAAACAGGCAAAACATAGCAGTTAAAAGAGTACAGCACTAGCATAAAAACAGACACATAGTTCAATGGGAACAGAAAGATAGCCCAGAAATAAACCCAGATATATATGGTCAATACAATTACTAAAAAGGAGCTAAGACTATATAATGGGGAAACAATAGTCTCTTTAATAAATTGTGTTGGGAAAACTAGACAGCTAAATGCATAAGAATGAAACTGTGCCATTAACTCACACCATACACAAACAAACTCAAAATGGATTAAAGACTTGAATATAAGATCTGACACCATAAAACTCATACAAGAAAACATAGGTGATAATGAGCTCCTTGACACTGGTCTTGGTGATAATTTTTGGAGTTTGACACCAAAAGCAAAGGCAACAAAAGTGAAGATAAACCAGAAGAACTACATACATCAAACCAGAAAGCTTCTTCAGAGCGAAAAAAAGCACCAAGAAAACAAAAGCATTTTTAATAAGAGGAAACATCTGTTAAGTCACTTATTATCTGATAAGGGGTTAATATCCAAAATACATAAAAACTCATAAACAATAGTAACAAACAAACCCCAAATAATCCAATTTAAAAATGGGCAGAGGATCTGAATTGACATTTTTCCAAGAAGACATGCAGATAGTCAACAGGGACAAGAAAAGATGTTGGGCATCACGAATCACCAGGGAAATGCAAATCAGACCAGAGTGAGGTATCACTTCACATCTGTCAGAATGGCTATCGTTAAAAAGACAAGAAACACCCAGGGCAGGTGTCTCAAGGATGTGGAGAAAAAGGAACCCTTAGGCACTATTGGTAGGAATGTAAATTGGCATAGTCACTCCGGAAAACAGTACCAAGGTTCCTTTAGAAATTAAAAACAGAATTCCCATACAATCCAGCAATTCCACTTCTGGGTCTTTATCTGAAGAAAACAAAATCATTAACTTGAAAAGACACACGCATCTCGGTGTTCACTGCAATGTTATTTACAATAGCCAAAATTATGGAAACAATCTAAGTATTCATCGGTGGATGAATGGATAAAAAAAAAATGTGATGTATATACATATACACACAATGGAATATTATTTGGCCACAAAAAGAATGAAATCTTTCCATCTGTGACAACATATACTGACTTTAAGGACATTACACTATATGACATAAGAGAAAGACAAAGGCTACATAATCTCCACTTCTATGTGGAATCTAAATACGAAACAGAACAAGCTCACAGACAGAGAACAGACCGGTGATTGCCAGAGCTGGGGTCGGGGGCACAGAGGGAGAAGGTCGTGAAATGGGAGAAGGGAGTCAAAAGGTAAAAACTTTCAATTATAAAATAAATAAGTCACGGGCATATGATGTACAGCAAGGTGGCTATAGTTAACAATACTGTATCGCATGTTTGAAAGTTGCTCAATCTTGTGATGAGAACAAGAAAAAAAATGCTGTCACTGTTGGTAATGGGTGTTAACTAGACCCTGTGCAATGCGTATGGACAAGTATTAAGGCGTTGTGCTGTACACAGGCAACTAATATCATGTTGTACATCAATTACACCTCTATTTTAAAAAGGATAAAACAATTTTAAAAAGGAGAAAATGAAAATAAATGGGTAAAAGATCTGGATACTTCATTAAAGATATATGGATTGCAAACAGCATATGAAAAGACACTCAAGACCACTCATCATTGAGTGAGTGAGTGAAGTCACTCAGTCGTGTCCAACTCTGCAACCCCGTGGACTGCAGCATACCAGGCTCCTCTGTCCATGAGATATTCCAGGCAAGGGTACTGGAGTGGGCTGCCATTTCCTTCTCCAAGAAGGAAAGTGCATTAGGGAAGCGCAAATAAACTTCAATGAGAGACCACTACACACCAATGAGAATGACCATGAAAGGAATGGAGAGGATGTGGAGGAAATGTAACTCACTGCTGATGGGACTGTACAATGGTCACTCTGGAAAGCAGTTTGGTAGTCTCTTAACACTTATAAAACCACCCAGAAGGGTGACTCCTGGGTATTTACCCAAGAAAAATGAAAGCACAGGTCCAAGGAAGACTTGCACGTGAATCGTCACAGAAGTTTCATTTGCACTTGCCCCACAGAGGCCACAGCTCAAATGTCCATCAGCAAGTGAATGGATGAACACTGTAGTATATCCAGACAGTGGAAGGGTACTGACAAAAAAGGATCAGCGTGCACGTCTCCTAAAAATTGGGTGTGAAAGAAAACAAGTTTAAAACAGAGAGAGGAAGAGAACACCCGGACACATCCCTGTGCTTCCTTTAGGAGCTAGAAAAGAACTGCTGGCCCCATTTATTTTTCTAGCAATTACGACCTCATGCAGCCACCGTCAGTCCTCTCTGCTGAGCCCGCCTCTGCTCTGTAACAAAAACAGCATCTTAATAATAATAAAATACTTTAAAAATACAACTCTTTCACTCACCTTTTCATTTTTCAGAGTTACATAAAGGTAAACCTCAAAAGTATCTTCTTCCACAGCACACAATTTGGCTTCTACCTGGGTAGTCGCTAAACAGCATAAATGAAAACATGAAGAAGATGATGTTAAAAGTATGCTTGAGGGACTTTGCTGGGGGTCCAGTGGTTAAGACTCTGCACCTCTACTGCAGGTCTGAATCGTGGTCCGGGAACTAAGATCCCGCATGCCATGCCTCATGGCCAAAAAAATAAGAATGGGTGAAACGACTATGACCATTTGTTAACTACCCACGACTACCCAGTGCCACAATGTCCGAGAGCCTCCTCCCTCAGGAGGGCTCTGGCGGCAGGTGAGCCAAGGTGAAGGCTCTCCAGGCAAAGTCTGCCAAGTGTCCTCTGTCCCCTCAGCCCCCATCCTCCTCCGGCCGCCCTGTGACAGCACCTCGAGCACAGCTCTGGGCCCCCCTTCTTTTCCAGTGATCCCCAAACCCACAGGCCCAGCCAGAGTCTTTCCCGAGTCACTCCACCCTCTGAACACCTGAAGAACAGCCCCACGTGTGGGTACCGCCAGGCACGCTGCTCAGCCTACTGCTGTGTTCCACTCCCTCTCACCACAAGCCTCTGCGGCAGTGCTGTTACCGCTTTACAGGCGAGGAGACCAGGCTCTCAGAAGGCTGCTCAGAGGCAGCAGAACGGTACCCA
>NW_011494852.1:1230192-1242426 GCF_000754665.1 Bison bison bison | reverse complement strand
CCACTACTCCTCAGCATGACCCTAGACGCTGCCCAGTTACTTGGCTCAGACTGCCAGGGCTTAGGACAGATGCCACAGAAGAGTCTAATTTACGGCCAACGATTTAAACAGAGAGCACACCAAACAGGTGCTGAGACATTCTATACATCTTCATTAGCAAGGACGGGGACCGCACAGTAGGTACCCACTGACTACCCTTTGCCTGCTAAAAAATAGGCTTTTCATCATTGCCGGTTCAATGAAATGCATGTAAATTATTTTGCAGTGCTGCGGTTTTACACAGACTAAGAAAAAGGCATTATCACCGTGTAAGGGTGCCTCACCTACACAATTCCTTGCTGATTTCTCTTGTCAATTACTGATGTCCACATTCATCCCTCAGATTCCAAGGGTACAAAGTCACTGTGATACTTGGAGTGGAAAAAGCTCCACGTGACTTATGAATCCCCCTGAGGGGGGAGGTCAAACAGCAAAGCACACACATGTCAAACCCTTTCCCCAACTGAAGGTGAAACCCCCTTGGGTGTCAGTTCAAAGCAGGCAGCTGCGGTCATGCACTTGCCTTACCTTTCAGGATGTTCTGGAAGTACTGAATAGCTGCACTGTCCCACTTCTTGGCCCGTCTGGAAGAGAACAAAGGCAATCTCATGAAATAAAAGCCAAGGCTAGTCATGCTAACATCACTTTGAAATTACACACTGGATGTTTCGGACATTACACACGGAACATATGATGCAGGAAATGGGGAGTCTAGCTCTGGCCTGGGGTGATGACCCCAGCTGCACCCCGCAGTAGGCTTCTCTCCCACCACCTCCTGCGCCAGTGTAGAGACTCACTGCGAATGGGCCCTTTGTGGGGCTTCCTGCGCTACCGTGCCCACCTCCATGGCATCATCCATCCCAACACCATTGTCCCATTTACCTGCAACATCTGTCTCCCCAGCCAGGGTGCTAGCTCCCCGGAACAGGGACCCTGAGTGAGGAATGCTCAGCACACACTGGCAGAGGGAGGGCTCCCTACGTGTTGGTTAAACCAAAGTTCTAAGAGTGGCCATGGGGAGCCCAGGCCCTGCTGTCTCATGGTATTCCTCACTCTGACGACTCCCTTTCACTGTGTCCCATCTCTCCCCATCATCTTGTCCTTTCCTCTGTGCGATACTGTGATTTATAGTAAGACATATAAACTTGGTCATTGTCACTGTTTCTGGCACAGAGCTCAGTGATGAGAGTAATAAAAGGTGTCTTTTGTTATGTTAATGAGGTGACCTGTAGAAAGTGCCTAGGTAACTTAGAGATGAGGGCTGGTTGCCAGGGGAACCAACCTTGTGATTAGAGGGTTGCAACTTTCAATCCCACTCTCGGCCTTTGGGGAGGGGAGAGGTACTGGAGGTTGAATCAACTGTCAAAGGCCAATGATTTAATCAATCATGACTAGGTAATGAAGCCTCCATAAACAGTGAAAATGGACTAGGTTGGGAGCCTCTGGGCTGGTGAACACTTAGAAATGTGGGGGAACAGGTGTCCCTGGAGGGAAGGCAGCCCCTTTCCCTAGACCCTGCCCCATGCATCTCTTCCATCTGGCTGCTCCCGAGTTATTTCATTTAAACTAAACTGGTGAAAATTAGAGTGCACTGTCTTATTGGCGAATTTACCTTAAGAATGTTTGTTGAAGCTCTTTGCCAATACATGTACTCCCTTCTACTCTCAGTCTTTCTCCTGGGGGCATATAATTGGCATACTAGCTGCCCCTAACTGTCCCTCTCTTGATAGACAGCTAGGTTGTTTCCAAACAATTCTGCACTGTACATTGATGTAGAGATATATAGACGCACGCATGCACATGAGTACACCTGTACCTCTCACACTCACACCCCCCCATCTCGTCATCTGACCACGCTGCCAGTGTAGATATATACACGCACGCATGCACATGTGTACACAAGTACCTCTCACACTCACACCCCCCCATCTCGTCATCTGACCACGCTGCCAGTGTAGATATATACACGCACGCACGCACATGAGTACACATGCACCTCTCACACTCACACCCCCATCTCGTCATCTGACCACGCTGCCAGTGTTTGTACGGGATGGGTCCCGGCACTGGGCAGTGCTGTGTCAGGGTTATGCCTGTGATCTTTGCTGCCTTGAATGAGCACCCCCTGAGGTCCTGGGGGCAGCGCCCCCACCCCTGCCCTTGCACTCCGCCTTCCCCCTCCTCCATCGCTGCGGCTTTGTGGGGGATAAAGCTGCAGGAAGCAGCACAGTTCTGATTCAGAGTGCATGGCCTGGTGGTACCGCGTTCTGAGTTCTCTCTCAGCTTGGAAGCCGCCTCCATGGCCGATGCTTTGTGAGGCCTGTGGAGACCCTCCCACCTCCACAGCCCCGGCCCTCATCACCTGTAGTCCCCTTGGTCCGATGACAGCATCACTCTTGCAGCTGCCTTGGGACCCACACCAATAAGATACTAAGCCAGCTGGTAAATTCGCCAATAAGACAGTGCATTCTAATTTTCAGTAAATGTGAATATGCATAAAAGCACCAACAAAGGTCTGCCAATTCAGAGCCTGAAAAGGTCACAGAGGCTTCCCAGGAGGGAGGGCAGGAGGGAAGAAACAGGGCTGGAGAAGGATGCCTGGACTTTTCGCTAATGTTTCATGATCCGATATAACCATGTTTCTCTTTACAGTTAACTTGCCCTTTTTTGTAAAACAAAACAAAACAAAACAAAACAAAAAAACAGAGCTTGGGTCTGACTCTAAAGCCCCCTACACTGCAGCCTCTGGAGATGGCTGCATGGCCAGGTTTGACAGGCTGATTCAGAAGATCCCTCCTGAAGGACAAAGAGACCTTTGAAATCATTCTGGCACTTCTCATAAAGACTTGATTTCACATAAACTTCCTACACTCAATTTAAGACTTTTACTAATGATTCAGCATACATTAGAAGCTGTACTTACACAATTTCAGCACTGTCTTCACAGAAGTTAATGTGCAATGTGACAGGTTTTGTGCAGTACAGTCTGAATTTTTTTGCTCTGTAGGGAAGCTGCATAAAAGTTTCTATGGCAACTCGGATGCTTAACAGTGAAACAAAAACAGTTTCATGATTAAAAAAAAAATTATATATAACATATTTCTTTAAAGTCCACCTATATAATTAACATACTTAATGTAAAACACACAAAATCTGATTCTAATACAGCCACCACCAACAGCAAATGCTTGGAGACAGTTGCCCAACAAGGTGAAAACTGGTTCTTGGGGGCAGAGGGAAAAAACCTTACTTTTCTATGTATAAAGCACAAAAATACATGTAGTATATAAATACATACAGCACCTAAAAGATACTCAGTAATCTTTGGCATTAAAATTTCATGGCATGGCGGCAGGGAGGGATTAGAAAAATACTGTCTCCTTAGACTGAGAAACACTGGGTAATTACGAACAAACCTGGAGGCAAATTTTATTTAAGATTTTAAAATTTCAGTTTCAATCCACAACCAGAATTACCTTTAACTTTCTGTAAATAAGCTGATGTTTTCAGAATCACTGTTTGTCAACTCTGCACAAAAGAGCTGATGGACTGCAGTTTGATAAGCAAGTTGTTGCACATTTTTATTTCCATTCTCCTTCATGAAAATGATAGCACATTTGCACATACAGTTTCGACATCAACATGTTCTCAGGGCCATGTGTGGGCAGCCTGGCCACCTCGTCTCAAACAGTTAAGAGAAAGTGATGGCACTAACCGCCCCTCTAGGCTTCCTTGCTCTAATCAAATAATTCTCTTGCCAAAAACAAACTAAATTTAAAAACCCAAATGCTAGTTGGAAATCTCTCACGCCGTTAATTATCATGTTATTTTTAATAACCAGTATGGCTTATAAAGTGAGATGGCTGGATGAGATGGTTGGATGGCATCACTGACTCGATGGACATGAGTTTGAGTAAGCTCCGGGAGTTGGTGATGGACAGGGAAGCCTGGCGTGTTGCAGTCCATGGGATTGCAAAGAGCTGGACTCAGCTGAACGACTGAACTGAACTGAACTGAACTGATGGTTATAAAGGTGCAGAAGCACAAGCCGGATAGGCATCGCCTTTCCCGTGAACACTTGCCAGCCTCCCGTGTGGGAGCAGCCTCCTAGTACAGACTCCCAGTCAGGGTGTCGCCTCTCCTGTAGCTGGGACTGTTCTTTCTCTTTCGGAAGAAGAGTCCTCACATTTACTTATTATTTATTAAACTGACATCCGCTGACACTGGCGCAGGAATCATGAAAAAATTACCAAAACACCAAGACTGACTTGCTGAGAGTGTTTTCTAGGGAACTGCAATGTGTGCGTGGTCCTGGAATCTGCGAGGGTCACTCTGTGACAGTCACACCCTCACTCTGCTAAGTGGGATAAGCAGGGACACATGTCCTTCTCTCTGTAATCTGGAGCCGTGCCAGCAAACCATTCTCTGTGTAGTAAAGCAAGGGCTTCCTAAAGGACCCACTCCATCACTTTAGCAGGGACAGGTCACACCAGGCCAGGCAAACGGCTGGCCAAGAGCACCTGCCCTTTCCAGGAAGGATGGTGGAAGGAGGGCTGGAGCTGCCTGCTGATCCCTCATCCCAACCACCTGCTCTTACACTCACTGCTCATAAAACTGGAACCTGCAATCTGCTCTTCTTGAAGCTAAAAAATTCCGGTTTATGACCTCTCGTCCCTTTATTTGAAAATTAATACTCTCCCTCAAAACTGACATTTGTCCCCCCAAAGAGCATAAAGCAAAATAAATATGTACTTACTTTCTGGATTTCACTGGAATGTATCTGGCAAAATCCACAAGGAAACACTCTGCGAGGTAATGGTCTGCTGAAGACACGATTGACTTAATAACTGCCCTGCACCAGCACTTTAGTTCCTGACAATAAACCACACAAACCTACAAAATAAGAAGAAAACTTGAGCATTAAATTCTCTAGTCATACTCAGAAAACTATAAGATACTGATAAAAGAAATCAAAGATGACACAAACAGATGGAGAGATATACCGCATTCTTGGATTGGAAGAATCAATATTGTGAAAATGACCACACTACCCAAAGCAAACTACATATTCAGTGCAATCCCTATCAAATTACCAATGGCATTTTTCACATAATTAGAACACAAAATTTTACAATTTGCATGGAAACACAAAAGACCATGAATAGCCAAGTCAAGAAAGAAAAATAAAGCTGGAGGAATTAGGCTCCCTGACTTCAAATTATACAAAGCCAGTCATCAAAACAGTATGGTACTGGCACCAAAGAAAGAAAGAAAGAAAGAAACAGGAATATAGATCAATGGAACAGGATGGAGAGTTCAGATACAAATCCATGCACCTACAGTCACCTAATCCATGACAAAAGAAATAAGACTCTACAGTGGAGGAAAGACAGTCTCTTCAATAAGTGATGCTGGCCAAACTGGACAGCTACACGTAAAAGAATGAAATTAAAACACTCCCTAACACCATACACAAAAACAAACTCAGAATGGATTAAAGACCTAAATGTAAGACCAGACACTATAAAACTCTTGGAGGAGAACATAGGCATAACAGTCTCTGACATAAAACACAGCAAGATCTTTTTAATACACTTCCTAGAGTAATAAAAATAAAAACAAACAAATAGACCTAGTTAAACATAAAAGCTTTTGCAAAGAAAAGTGAAAATGAAAGTTGCTCACTGTGTCTGACTCTTTGCAACCCCATTAACTATACAGTCCGTGGAATTCTCCAGGCCAGAATACTGGAGTGGGTAGCCCTTCTCTTCCCCAGATCTTCCCAACCCAGGGATCAAACCCAGGTCTCCCATATTGCAGGCATATTGCAGGCAGATTCTTTACCAGCCGAGCCACAAAGGAAGCCCAAGAATACTAGAGTGGAAAGCCTATCCCTTCTCCAGTGGATCTTCCCAACCCAGGAAGTGAACCAGGGTCTCCTGCATTGCAGGCGGATTCTTTACCAACTGAGCTATGGGAAGCTATAAACAAAATGAGAAGATGACCCTCAGAATGGGAGAAAATATTTGCAAACAAAGCAATCGATGAGGGATTAATCTCCAAAATATACAAACAGCTCATGCAGCTCAATATCAAAAAAACAAACAATCCAATCAAAAAGTGAGAAGATCTAAATAGACATTTCTCCAAAGAATATAGATAGATGATTTAAAAAGCACATGAAAAGATGCTCAACACCACTAACAATTAGAGAGATATAAGTCAAAACTACAGTAAAGATATCACCTCACACTGGTCAGAATAGCCATCTCTGAAAAATCTAAAGATAATAAATGCTGGAAAGGGTGTGGAGAAAAGGGAACTCTCCCACTGTTGGTGGGAATGTACATGGTAACAGCCACTGTGAGAACAGTATGGAGGCTCCCTAAAAACTAAAAATAGAGCTACCATATGATCCAGCAATCCCACTGCTGGGCTTATATCCAGAGAAAACCATAATTTGAAAAGATACATGTGCCCAAATGTTCATTGCAGCACCAGACTGGAAATTCTAAGCTCTCTCTGCTAAGGTCCCTGTGATGGATCTAGAATAATCCTCTGGTTCCCAGCCCCAGGACCATGCCCCAGTGACTGGGTTTACATGACACTCCATCTCCTGTTGCCCCATATGAACCTAATATAACTGCTACTTTTCGTGGCTAGCCCGACTTATGCAATCAAAAGAACCTAATACAAAAAAGTAATTATAAGCAACTGAAATACCAACTTAGCTGCCAAAACAGTCTATATTTCAAGTAGTATTTCAAGACACAGTGTTCAAAGCACATTCAGATACATACCTGCCCTTCTTCCAACTTTAGTGGTTTTATTTCTATATCTTGACACAGGCTGTTATAGAAGTCATTCATGGCACTATTTAGTTTTTGATAGTCAACTTCATGATCTAAAAAGGGACTACACCCTTTTATAACAACCCAGAAGCAACCTGGATCTTCAATCTGTAAAAATTTCAAAAGACAAACAAAACAATCCATCATTTAAAAGTGGAACTATAAAACCTCAGAATCACAGCAACTGTTTCAAAGTTAAGTGCTTTAACAAATTCTTGATGAGTACCTCTGTCTTAAAGGGTTAGACAGAAGATAAAAGACCTTCAATATATATGTATATCAAATTATCACCTTGTATGTCTTGAACTTATAAAACATGATATGTCAACTATACTTCAATAAAACTGGGTAAAAAGATGAAAGATGTACACACAAAAATGTAGAACACGTAACCAATAATATGTAAGTAACTCTATTGATTTTTTGTAATTTTAAATTGTCTATTGTGATTCAAAAAGCAAAGACCAAAATCTTTGATCAGTATTTTGAAAATATTCATAATAAAATACAAAAGCAAGGTTCAAGACAATGTTTTCAGTATTCCATCTCTTTTGTATGAAAGAGAAGAAAATATGAATGCGGGTACATTCTGCTCATTTTCAAAGAAACAAATGGTGGCAAATAAAAAAAAATACAAATTATTACCTACAGAGGAAGCCAAGAATGGGGTAGAAGGGATACGAATGAAAGTCAGACTTCTCTGTTCAGAGAATAAGAATAGATATCATCTATTAGTGTCATTAAAAAATAAGATTTTCATCATTAGATGAAAAATAAAAAAAATTGTGAGAAAAAGAAAAATAAGAGAAAATAAAATGAAATAAAAGAAAAAGAGAGTGAAGGACAGGGAAGCCTGGCATGCTGCAGTCCATGGGGTCGCAAAGACTCAGACACAACTGAGTCAGTGAAGAACCACAAGCTTTGATTCTCTTTGACATCCATCACAGGAAAATGGAGTTTGGAGAAGGAGTCCTACCAAGTTAAGGAGGCTCAGTAAACACCTCAGGCTCCCTCACAGAACCCCTGCAGTGTTAGGCCTGAGAAATAAAGACCATGTTTCAGGACAAAGACAACATGCTCTGTCATCAAGGGGAAAAGCAGTCAGTCAGTTCAGATGCTCAGTAGTGTCCGACTTTGTCATCCCATGGACTGCAGAATGCCAGGCTTCCCTGTCCATCACCAACTCCCAGAGCTTGCTCAAACTCATGTCCATTGAGTCAGTGATATCATCCAACCATCTCATCCTCTGTTGTCCCCTCTTCCTCCCACCTTCAATCTTTCCCAGCATCAGGGTCTTTTCAAATGAGTCAGTTCTTCGCCTCAGGCAGCCAAAGTATTGGAGTTTCAGCTTTAGCATCTGTCCTTCCAATGAATATTCAGGACTGATTTCTTTTAGGATTGACTGGTTTGATCTCCCTGCAGCCCAAGGGACTCTCAAGAGTCTTCTCCAACACCACAGTTCAAAAGCATTAATTCTTCAGTGCCCAGCTTTCTTTAGAGTCCAACTCTTACATCCATACATGACTACTGGAAAACCATAGCTTTGACTAGATGGACCTTTGTTGGCAAAGTAATGTCTCTGCTTCTTAATATGCTGTCTAGATTGTCATAGCTTTTCTTCCAAGGAGCAAGTGTCTTTTAATTTCATGGCTATAGTCACCATCTGCAATGATTTTGGACCCCAAGAAAATAATGTCTGTCACTGTTTTGTTTCCCCATCTATTTGCCATGAAGTGATGGGACCGGATGCCATGATCTTTGTTTAAGTTTTAAGCCAGCTTTTTCACTCTCCTCTTTGACTTTCATCAAGAGACTCTTTAGTCCTCTTTGCTTTCTGCCGTAAGGGTGGTGTCATCTGCATATCTGAGGTTATTGATATTTCTCCAGCTTGAGATTTAGGCAGCCCAGCATTTTGCATGATGTACTCTGCATATAAATTAAATACGCAGGATGACAATATACAGCCTTGACATATTCCTTTCCCAATTTTGAACCAGTTGATTGCTCCATGTGCAGTTCTAACTGTTACTTCTTGACCGGCAATACAGGTTTCTCAGGAGGCAGGTAAGGCGGTCTGATATTCCCATCTTTTAAAGAATTTTCCAAAGTCTGTTGTGATCCACACAGTCAGAGGCTTTTAGTGTACTCAATGGAGAAGTAGATGTTTTTCTGTAATTCTCTTGCTTTTTCTATGATCCAACAGATATTGGCAATTTGATCTCTTGGTTCCTCTGCCTTTTCTGAATCCAGCTTGAACACATGGAAGTTCTTGGTTCATGTACTGTTGAAGTCTGGCTTGGAGAATTTTGAGCATTATTTTGCTAGCGTGTGAGATGAGTGCAACTGCATGGTAGTTTGAACATTCTTTGGCATTGCCTTTCTTCGGGACTGGAATGAAAAAACTGAACTTTTCCAGTCCTGTGGCCACTGCTGTGTTTTCCAAATTAGCTGACGTATTGAGTGTAGCACTTTAACAGCATCATCTTTTAGGATTTGCAATAGCTCAACTGGAATTCCATCACCTCCACTAGCTCTGTTTGCAGTGATGCTTCCTAAGGCCCACTTGACTTCAGACTCCAGGATGTCTGGCTCTAGCTGAGTGATCACACCATCGTGGTTACCTGGGTCATTAAGATATTTTTTGTATAGTTCTGTGTACTCTTGCCACCTCTTCTTAATATCTTCTGCTTCTATTAGGTCCACACTGTTTCTGTCCTTTATTATGCCCATCTTTGCATGAAATGTTCCCTTGATATCTTTAATTTTCTTGAAGAGATTTCTAGTCTTTCCCATTCTACTGTTTTCCTCTATTCCTTTGCAGTGATTATTTAGGAAGGCTTTCTTATCTCTCCTTGCTATTCTTTGGAACTCTGCATTCAGATGCTTATATCTTTCCTTTTCTCCTTTGCTTTTCACTTCTCTTCTTTTCTCAGCTATTTGTAAGGCCTCCTCAGACAACTATTTTGCCTTTTTGCATTTCTTTTTCTTGGGGATGGTTTGATCACCACCCCCTGTACAACGTTGCAAACCTCCATCCATAGTTCTTCAGGCACTCTGTTAGATCTAATTCCTTGAATCTATTTGTCGCATCCACTGTATAATCATAAATGATTTGATTAAGGTCCTACCTGAATGGCCTAGTGGTTTTCCCTACCTTCTTCAGGTTAACTCTGAATTTGGTAGTAAGGAGTTCATGATCTTGGCCACAGTCAGTTCCCAGCCTTGTTTATGCTGACTGTATAGAGCTTCTCCATCTTTAGCTGCAAAGAACACAATCAATCTGATTTCAGTATTGACCATCTGGTGAGGTCCATGTGTAAAGTTGTCTCTTGTGCTGTTGGAAGAGGGTGTTTGCTATGACCAGGACATACTCTTGGCAAAACTGTTAGGCTTTGCCCTGCTTCATTTTGTACTTCAAGGCCAAACTTGCCTGTTATTCTAGGTATCTCTTGATATCCTACTTTTGCATTCTAGTACCCTATGATGAAGAGGACATCTTTTTTTGGTGTTAGTTCTAGAATGTCTTGTAGGTCATCATAGAACTGTTCAACTTCAGCTTCCTTGGCATTAGTGGTTGGGGCACAGACTTGGATTACTGTGATATTGAATGGTTTGCCTTGGAAACAAATAGAGATCATTCTGTCATTTTTGAGATTGCATCCAAGTACTGCATTTTGGACTCTTCTGTTGACTATGAGGGATCCTCCACTTCTAATAAGGGATTCTTGCCCACAGCAGTAGATATAATGGTTATATGAATTAAATTCTAGTCCATTTTAGTTTACTGATCCTAAAACGTCTATGCTCACTTTTGCCATCTCCTGTTTGACCAGTTTCAACTTACCTTGGTTCATCGTCCTAACATTCCAGGTTCCTATGCAATATTGCTTTTTACAGCATCGGACTTTACTTCCATCATCAGTCACATTCACAACCGGGCGCTGTTTCTGCTTTGGCTCCGCCTCTTCATTCCTTCTGGAGCTGCTTCTCCACACTTCTCCAGCAGCACACTGGGCACCTAGTGACCTGGGGAGTTCATCTTTCAGTGTCATGTCTTTCTGCCTTTTCATACTGTTCATGGGGTTCTCAAGGCAAGAATACTAAAGTGGTTTACTATTCCCTTCTCCAGGGACCATGTTTTGTCAGAACTCTCCACCATGACCCATCTGTCCTGGGTGGCCCTACACGGCATGGCTCATAGTTTCATTGAGTTAGACAAGGCTGTGGTCCATGTGATCAGTTTGGTTAGTTTTCTGTGATTGTGGTTTTCATTCTGTCTGCCCTCTGATGAAAGAGGATAAGAGGCTTGTGGAAGCTTTCTGACAGGAGGGACTGGCTGTGGGGGAATCTGGGTCTTGCTCTGATGGGTGGGGCCATGCTCAGTAATGCTAAATAATGTTCAAACTACTGCACAATTGCACTCATCTCACACGCTAGCAAAGTAATGCTCAAAATTGTCCAAGCCAGTTGAACAGTATGTGAACTGTGAACTTTCAGAGTTCAAGCTGGATTTAGAAAAGGCAGATGAAAAAAAAAAGGAAAAGGCAGAAGAACTAGAGATCAAATTGCCAAAACCTGTTGGATCATCAAAAAAGCAACAGAGTTCTAGAAAAACATCTATTTCTGCTTTATTGACTATGCCAAAGCCTTTGACTGTGTGGATCCCACAAACTGTGGAAAAGTCTTCAAGAGATGGGAATACCAGACCACCTGACCTGCCTACTGAGAAATCTGTATGCAGGTCAGGAAGCAACAGTTAGAACTGGACATGGAACAACAGACTGGTTCCAAATCGGGAATGGGGTCCGTCAAGGCTGTATATTGTTACCCTGCTTATTTAACTTATATGCAGAGTACATCATAAGAAATGCTGGGGTGGATGAAGCACAAGCTGGAATCAAGATTGCTGGGAGAAATATCAATAACCTCAGATATGCAGATGGCACCACACTTATGGCAGAAAGCAAAAAAGAACTAAAGAGCCTTTCAATGAAAGTGAAAGAGGAGAGTGAAAAAGTTGGCTTAAAATCCAACATTCATAAAAGTAAGATCATGGCATCTGGTCCCATCACCTCACAGCAAATAGATGGAAAAACAATGGAAACAGTGCAAGACTTTATTTGCTTGGGCTCCAAAATCACTGTACATGGTGACTGCAGCCATGAAATTAAAAGACACTTGTTCCTTGGAAGAAAAATTATGACCAACCTAGACAGTATATTAAAAAGCAGAGACATTACTTTGCCAACAAAGGTCCATCTAGTCAAAGCTATGGTTTTTCCAGTAGTCATGTATGGATGTGAAAGTTGGACTATAAAGAAAGCTGAGTGCTGAATAATTGATG
>NW_011494852.1:1228760-1230092 GCF_000754665.1 Bison bison bison | reverse complement strand
TGAGGCGAAGAATTGACTCATTTGAAAAGACCCCGATACTGGGAAAGATTGAAGGCAGGAGGAGAAGGGGATGACAGAAGATGAGATGGTTGGATGGCATCACCAACTCAATGGACATGAGTCTGAGTAAACTCTGGGAGTTGGTGATGGACAGGGAAGCCGGGCGTGCTGCAGTCCATGGGGTCAGAAAGAGTCAGACATGAGTGAACTGCTCAGTAAATCTTTAATCCAATTTTCTGTTGATGGCTGGGGCTGTGTTCCCTCCCTGTTAGTTTGGCCTGAGGCCAAATTATGGTAGGAGTAATGGCTGTAATGGTGACCTCCTTCAAAAGGACTTATGCCAGCATGCCGAGGCTCCCAGGACTGTTGCATTCAGTGCCACGACCCTGCAGCAGCCCACTGTAGACACACGTCTCCGCCAGAGACTCCTGGACACTCACAGGCAAGTCTGGCTCAGTTTCCTGTGGGGTCACTGCTCCTTTTTCCTGGGTCCTGGTGCACACGAGGTTTTGTGTGTGCCCTCCAAGAGCCTGTTTCCCCAGTCCTGTCGTAGTTCTGTAATCAAATTCAACTGGCCTTCAAAGTCAAATTCCCTGGAGGTTCTGAGTCCCTTTGAAGGATCCACAGGTTGGGAAATCTGTTGTGGGTCCTAGAACTTTCCTAACAGTGCAAGAACTTCTTTGGTATAATTGTTTTTCAGTTTGTGGGTCATTTGCTGAGGGGCTCTATGGTGGAGCTAATGGCAACCTCCTCCAAGAGGATTTATGCCACACGCTGTGCCTCCCATGTCTGCTGCAGCCAGAGCCCCTCTCCCCGTGGCAGTCACTGCTGACCTGTGCCTCCACAGGAGACACTCAAACACTCAAAGGCAGGTGTGGCTCAGTCTCTGTGGGGTCTCTGGGTCCTGGTGCACACAAGGTTTTGTTTGAGCCCTCTGAGCATCTCTGGTGGGTATGGGGTTTGATTCTAAACATGATTTCACCCCTCCTAACGTCTTGACTATGCCAAAGCCTTTGACTGTGTGGATCACAATCAACTGTGGAAAATTCTGAAAGAGATGGGAATACCAGACCACCTGACCTGCCTCTTGAGAAATTTGTATGCAGGTCAGGAAGCAACAGTTAGAACTGGACATGGAACAACAGACTGGTTCCAAATAGGAAAAGGAGTACGTCAAGGTTGTATATTGTCACCCTGCTTATTTAACTTCTATGCAGAGTACATCATGAGAAATGCTGGGCTGGAAGAAGCACAAGCTGGAATCAAGATTGCCAGGAGAAATATCAATAACCTCAGATATGCAGATGATACCACCCTTATGGCAGAAAGTGA
>NW_011494852.1:1221749-1228235 GCF_000754665.1 Bison bison bison | reverse complement strand
CACTCCTGAATATTCATTGGAAGGATTGATGCTGAAGCTGAAACTCCAATACTTTGGCCACCTGAGGCGAAGAATTGACTCATTTGAAAAGACCCCGATACTGGGAAAGATTGAGGGCAGGAGGAGAAGGGGATGACAGAGGATGAGATGGGTGGATGGCATCACCAACTCGATGCACATGAGTCTGGGTGAACTCCAGGAGTTGGTGATGGACAGGGAGGCCTGGCGTGCTGCGATTCATGGGGTCGCAAAGAGTCGGACACGACTGAGGGACTGAACTGAACTGACTGTCTTGTTGGGCCTCCTCCTTTGCCCCTGGATGTGGGTATCTTTTTTTTGGTGGGATCCAACATTCTCCTGTTGATGGTTGTTCAGCAGTTCCAATTTTGGAGTTCTCACAGGAGGAGATGAGAGCATGTCCTTCTACTCTGCCATCTTAAGCTCATCTTAAGAGGTCTCCAAAGTACTGTAATCCAAGCCTCCCAAAGCAAAGACAAAGAGATACAGCAGCTCTCTATCACAACCCCTAGTGTAGCATGAACAATATTAGACAAGCAAAAAAAGGAGCATGTGCTGCAAGGCCAAGCAAACAGCAGAAATTGAACCCAAGACTACCCAGATGGTGAAGTGAACAGAAATTGAACCCAAGGCTGCCCAGATGGTGAAGTGAACAGCATGCATGTATGCTAAGTCGCTTCAGTTGTGTCTGACTCTCTGCACCCTATGGACCGTAGCCCTCTAGGCTCCTCTGTCCATGGGATTCTCCAGGCAAGAATACTGGAGTTGATTGCCATGCCCTCCTCTAGAGGATCTTTCCAGCCCAGGGATTGAACCACGTCTCTCACATCTCCTGCATTGGTAGGTTGGTTCTTTACCATTAGTGCCACCTAGGAAGCCCCTGAAGTGGTACAGGCAAGGACTTAAAAGCAGCTATTATAATACTATGTTCAAAATCTTAGAAGATAAGACTGCTGTAGAGAGGGTTTTGTTTTTTATTTAAAGAAGAATCTCACAAAAGAAAAGAAAACTTAAAAAAAAATAAAATAAACCTTTGGAAAACAGCAATTCTAGAACTGAAAATTAAAACAAAACAAAAATTTATTAGTGATGTGTTTACCATGCCTACTCAGTAACATTGTGCTGGAGGTCCCACAGTAAGACAAGAAAAAGATGTGGGCTTCCCTGGGGCTCAGTGGGGAAGAATTCACCAGCCAGTGCGGACGACATGGGTTTGATCCCTGATCCGGGAAGATCCCGCACCCCGCGGAGCAACTAAGCTCACGTACCACAGCTACTGAGCCCATGTGCTCTACAGTCCCTGCTCCTCAACAAAAGAAGCCACCGCATCACAACTAGAGGAGCCTCTGCTCGCCACAACTAGAGAAAAGCCCATGAGCAATGAAGACCCAGGACAGCTAAAAATAATTACAAAATAAACATTGTTAGGAAAATCAGAAAAGAAGAAAGAAAAGTGTCTCTATTCACAATAAGAATATATATGGAGAAAATTATAAGGAGCCTACAGAAAATACACTAGAACTGATAAGTGACTTTAACAAGGTTTTGGGGTACAAGGTCATATAATAAATACAACTGTATGTCTACATTAAACATTGGAAATTTAAATATAAAAAACAGTGCCATTTGCAACAGCACCAAAAAGCAGGAATTACCTAGGAGGAAATCTAACAAAATTTGTATGCTAAAAGGTAAAAAACACTGATGAAATAAATCAAAGAAGGCCTGTAATGCAGATACACTGTATCCATGGAATGTTAAGATTCTGATTTCCCCTCAAAATGAGTTAAGAAATCAATGAACTATTTATGAAATTCTTATTGAAAGGCCAGTGGAACTAGAACAGCGCCTATAATTCTGAAAAAGAACAACACAGTTGGAACACTCACACTATCTGATTTTGAGGCTTAATATAAAGCTGCAGCAATCAGAACTGTGTGGTACTGGAGAATTCACAAATACATAAATCAACAGAACAGAAACAGAATCACATATATGTGCTCAACTGATTTTCAATAATGGCACAAAGGCAATTCAATGGAAGAAGGATAGTTTTTTTCAACAAATGACGCTGAAAAAATTAGATATATATACAAAAAAAATGAACCTTGATCCATTCCTCATAATGTATATAAAAATTAACTGCGAGGGATCATTTATCTAAAAGTAAAATATAAGACTATAAAAATTTTTTGAGGAATACATGGGGTGAAATCTTTGTGACTGTGGGTTAAGCAAAGATTTCTTAGATAAAACACCAAAAGTACAATTTGTATAAGCAAAAATTGATAAACTGGACTTAATCCGAATTTAAACCTTCTTTTAAATTTAAAGTTCTTTGAAAGGTATTGTTAGAGGAATGAAGAGATAAGCCACAAACTGGGGCAATATTTACAAGTCACATATCCGAAGAACTTTATCCAGAATATGTAAAGAACTTTTCAAAGTCAATAAGCAAACAAACCGCCATGTCAGAAGAATGGGCAGATCTGAGCAGATACTTGACAAAAAAAGACAGATGCATGGGAAAAACAAGCACATGGAAACATGATTTAGAAACAACTCAAGAAGCCTTCAACTGGTGATGGTATAAACAGTCACTGATCCACACAATAGAATACTACTCAACCCTAAAAAGTGCCACAATGTAGATAAGCCTCTAATGCCTTGCGGTAAGTCAAAGCAGCCAAACTCAAAGGCTACATACCACTGTGATTCCATGTGTACAATCCCATGTTTATGACATTCTGAAAAAGGCAAAATTAACGAAGACAGATCAGTGGTTGCCAAGGACGAGAGGTGGGGAAAAGGAACGATACAAAGGAGCACAAGACAATTTCAGAGTGTGAAGAACCTGTTCTCTATGTTGATCATGGTGGTGACTACATGACTATGCATTTTTCAAAATACCACAGAACTCTACATTAAAAAAATAAAACATTTTATGAGGAAAAAAGATACAAGGCAAATATGGCAAAATGTTAAAATTTGGCAAAGCTAGGTGGCAGATGTCCAGGTGTTTATAATAGTTTCTATGCTTTTTTATATGTCTAAAGTATTTCCTGATAAAAAAGTTACATTTTTAAATTATTTTTACTCAAAAGTAATGATTTTTTAATGATAAAAAATAACTTCTTATCCTCTGATGTGGCATCACCTACGCAGTATTTTTTACTAAAAATGTCCAACCTGAACACCATCATGAGGAAACTGACAGACAAATTCAACTTGAAGGATATTTTGCAAAGCCTAGCAGGAGTAACTCTGTAAGTTTCAATGACATCAAAGGTACAAAAAAGCCAGAGAACTAACCCTAAATAAAGGAGATTAAAAGGTCATGGCAACTAAATGTAATGTATAATTTTATTGGATCCTGGATCAGAGAAAACAAGTTATAAAATATATTACCTGAACAACTGGAGAAATTTGAGTATGGACTATGTATTAGGCAGTATTGTATCAACATTACATTTCTCAAGTGTGATAATTATACTATGGTTATGTAAGAGAAAGTCTTCTTCTTAAGAAACACATGCATAAGTATTTAGAGTTCACGACTAATTCTCAAATGGTTCAATAAAAGAAGTCAACAATTCTATAAAATAAAGAAATATGGGCGTCCCCATTGGCTCGGTGGTAAAGCCTGCAGTACAGGAGTCGCAGGAGGCGTGAGCTTGATCCCTGGGTGGGAAAGATCCTTTGGAGCAGGACATGGCAGCCCACTCCAGTATTCTTGCCTGGAGAATCCCATGGACAGAGGAGCCTGGTGGGCTGCAGTCCCTAGGGTCACAAAGAGTCAGACATGACTGAAGCGACTTAGCATGCATAAAGAAATGTGCAAGTATGTGTAAAAATGTTAACCAAAAATCTGCAAAAATGTTAACAATTGTTGATGCTAGGTATAGAGTATATGGTTATTCTCAAATATTGCTTTTGTAACCTGTTTTCAAGGAATTTGAAAATCTTCAAAATACCACGTTGGAGAAAGATGTTTTTAAAAAATTTTAGACATTAAAAAAATTTTTAAGGCACCATAGATACTTTGGAGTTTCTAGAATGTTTAAATTTTTTTTTTTTAATCTGCTACTAAAGAAAAACAGACTCACAGATACAGGAAACAAGCTAGTTGTTACTAGTCGGGAGAGGGAAGTGGGGCCAAAATAGGAGTAAAGGATGAGACACAAATTACTATGTGTAAAATACATAAGCAACAAGGATATTTTGTACAGCACAAGAAATTACAGCCATTATTTTGTAATAACTTTTAATGGAACATGATCTATAAAAATATAGAATCACTCCTGAAACTAATAAAATACTATAAACTAAAAAAAATTTGCTACTAGAACCTAAAAAATGTACAAAGGGTCAGTTTTACCAGCCAGAACAATTGCATCAAATTGCAGCTTTGTCCCTGTGCTTACTTTCTGGGCTGGGCTCACAATTCCCGCCACCTCCACCTCTTTCTTTTTTTTTTTATCAATTAATTTATTTTAATTGGAGGCTAATTATGTTACAATATTGTAGTGGTTTTTGCCATACATTGACATGAATCAGCCATGGGTTTACATGTATTCCCCATCCTGAACCCCCCCTCCCACCTCCCTCCCCATCCCATCCCTCAGGGTCACCCCAACCCTCAGGGTCACCCCATCCCTCAGGGTCATCCCATCCACCTCTTACACCAAGGTCAAGGCCTCCTGCTTCCCGCCAGCGCCATAGGCAAAGCTGCCCACAGTCATCACGTTTTTTTCCCCCCTGCATGTCTACAGAATTTCCATTAGATAAATTCAGACCCAGGTACTGAACCCACATCTCCCACACTGCAGGCAGATTCTTTACCGTCTGAGGCACCAGGGAAGCCCTTCGAAAAATATTATCTGTAAAATTTTGGTCCACTTTCTTCTCCTCACCTCTACCATTTAAACTCGAATACTTTGCTTTTACTCAAGTAAAAGTAGAATTAGCTATCCGGCATGAGAAATACCTCACACCATTAAATTAATATGATTTAATTGAATTAAAGTATGTTATTATTTCTCAGGAATAGTAACTTATCTTTCCTGTCGTTTTCCTTTATCTTCATTTATCTGAAACTATGTAATGAGTGTGTCTTTTCCCACATTCAGTAACAGGAGTGGGTTAAGTGTCATTTAGAACATCAGTACCAAGACTCATCATTAATCATCAATTCATGTTCAATTCCCCTTAGTATATACAGTATTTGCATAATAAGTTCAGATGTTTTAGTCAAGTTCACTTTTCAACATCAGTTATAAAAATTAAGATGTTAATTTTAAAACGTCATAAAAATGCCAGACTACATGGCACTTGGTCCACTTTTGGTCGTGAGAAGTCCCTGGACAGCTACTGCTTCAATCTCAATCCAGCCTCCAGTAGGCAAAGCACGCCCCTGCAGCAGATAAACTACTCTTGACATTGTTTGTGGATTTCACTGACAGTTCTTAAGTCATACACTCAGCCAGCAGAAGAGTTGTTTCTATCACCTTAGGCCACAGCCTGCAGCTTCAGAGTCCCCTGTCCAACCGGGATGGGGGCCCGCCGGAGAGGACTCGCATCCGGGGAGAGGAACAGGTCTACACACTGCGGACGCGGGGCGGAGGGGACGGTGGCTCACCCTGCGCGGATCCCGGACCAGGTGCGTGGGAGAAGGTGTCAGACTCCGTCCCTCCCCCGAGGTTCTGAATACAAGACACCTAGTTCAATCTGAATTTCGGAGAAACAACGAATAACTTTATTAAGTACGTCCCCAATACTGCACGGAGCACCCCTGAACGAAGATTTCCCGTTGTTAATGTGAAGCGTCCAGGAGGAGCCCATCCGGAACCCCTTCGCGCGGGTCCCCACGGGGCGGCCCCTGCACGGGAGCGGGTAAATGGCCGGGCCCGGGGCTTCGCGCTCGCTCACCTTAAGCACGAGGACCTGGAGCATCTTCCCCGCGCCTCGCCGGCCGTCCGGCGGACTTCTCCTGGAGAGACGCGCACCGCCGCGGCCTCGCCCCAGTCCTGCTCTCAATGTCGCCACTCCCTCGCACCAGCTTTGGAGGCGAAAACCTGCAGGGCCGGCGTCCGAGGGGGGCCGCGCCTCCTCCCGGGTTAGCGCCGCGGAGCCCGCGAGCCAAGCTCCGGCCACGCACCGCTGCAAACAGCGGGCGACACGCCGCGCTCCCACCCGGACGCCGTCGGGGGCGCGCTTGGGCGCCCGCACCGCCCCCAGCCGCCCAACCCCAGACCGCAGAACCCCTGAGACTTCCAAAACCACACGGACGCCA
Source organism: Bison bison bison (assembly GCF_000754665.1). Taxonomy (NCBI): domain Eukaryota; kingdom Metazoa; phylum Chordata; class Mammalia; order Artiodactyla; family Bovidae; genus Bison; species Bison bison. The sequence goes on along the minus strand of NW_011494852.1, from coordinate 1,221,925 downwards.
ACGGCCGGACAACCGCCGCCGCCCTGCGCACGGCGCCCTGGAGGCGGGGGCAGTGGGGGCTGGGGGATCGGGGGGCGGAGCTGCGGGGGGGTCACGTGGCTCGTTCCCGGGTCCGCGCGACTCCGCGTGGCGCGGAGTGGCCGCCTAGAAAGCTCATGTCCTCCGACTCCCACTTT
>NW_011494852.1:1200928-1221649 GCF_000754665.1 Bison bison bison | reverse complement strand
ACCCCGCCTGCCGCCTCCCTGGTCTCCTGACCACATCCTCTCCGACCTCCACCTTCTGGTATGGCTCCTAGTCCCCACTTTCCTCCCACCTGACCCTCACCTGGAAGTCCTCCCCATGTGTCTTGGACACTCTTGTGATGACCGCAGATCGCAGACTGCGGTGTCAAGGACCAAGTTTTGGCCCGAATGTGTAATTTTTTGTCGTTGAAGCGCCGTAGGGTTAAGTTTTCAACTCTTGGAAACTTCTGGTTTCTCACCTGAAACTTGGGATTCAGTGGTTCTCAGAATTAGATGAGGTCACCCTGTGTGAGGGGCTTCCCTGATAGCTCAGCTGGTAAAGAATCTGTCTGCAATGCGGGAGACCTGGGTCTAATCCCTGGGTTGGGGAGATCCTCTGGAGAAGGGAACTGGCTACCCCACTCCAGTATTCTGGCCTGGAGAATTCCATGGACTGTATAGTCCATGGGGTCAAAGAGTCGGACACGCCTGAGCAACTTTCACTTCATTTTCACCCTGTGTGAAACCAAGGACACCCAAGAAGCACTCAAGGAAGGTTAACTTTTATTACCATCGCAGGGATCTGTCTCCAAGGCTTTAGTAAGCCAACAAACAGGAAAGTAAAAGAATATTATTTAAATATCGAAGGAACCACAGCTTTTTAAAAGGGAGGGGGTGCTGGGTGCTAGATGATTTTGCAGATGAATTCTTTAATATTTCAGTTCGGAAAAAAAACAATTTCTTAAGCTCGTGTCAATAAGATGGCAAAAGATGCACCAGTTTAGAACAGGGTTATATATTTGGGAAACAATACTCATTAAGCTTTCAAGTGTATTTATTTTACCGTGGACCATTTTAAAAGTCTTTTTTTTTTTTTTTTTTAACTTTTTACAATATTGCTTCTGTTTTAGGTTTTGGTTTACTTGGGCTGGATTCATGTGGGATCTTAGTTCCTTGATGAGGGATTAGAAACTACACCCCTTGCCTCGAAAGGCAAAGTCCTCCAGGGAAGTCCCAAGCTTCCAGTTTTAAATACAAGCTTGAGTTTACAAGTCAAGCAAACATGCACTTAAAGCCTCAAGCAGGAGAGAGGAGCCCTGTGCCTGTGGCCGCCAATCAGGAGGAAAACACAAAAGTACATGAAGTTCACCTGTCGCTGAACTGGGCTAACCAGGCCCCACCCCCCAGTCAGGTGCCTGTCAGGACCAGAGCACCTGAAAGCTCCAGACTTTGTCAAAGAAAGATGGGAAATGGCCAGGTCTGTTTTATTTTTCTACATTAACTTTTTTTATCCTTTTTTAAAATTTTTATTTATTTTACTTTACCATATTGTGTTGGTTTTGCCATACATTGACATGAATCAGCCATGGTTGTACATGTGTTCCCCATCCTGAAGCCCCCTCCCACCTTCCTCCCCATCCCATACCTCTGGGTCATCCCAGTGCACCAGCCCCAAGCACCCTGTATCATGTATCTAACCTGGACTGGCAATTTGTTTTACATGTGATAATTTACATGTTTCAACGCCATTCTCTCATATCATCCCGCCCTCGCCCACAGAATCCAAAAGACTGTTCTATACATATCTGTGTCTCTTTTGCTGTCTTGCATACAGGGTTATCATCACCATCTTTATAAATTCCATATATATGCGTTAGTATACTGTATTGGCGTTTTTCTTTCTGGCTTACTTCACTCTGTATAATAGGCTCCAGTTTCATCCACCTCATTAGAACTGATTCAAATGTATTCTTTTTAATGGCTGAGTAATATTCCATTTTGTATATGTACCACAGCTTTATCCATTCGTCTGCTGATGGACATCTAGGTTGCTTCCATGTCCTAGCTATTGTAAACAGTGCTGCGATGAACACTGGGGTACACATATCTCTTTCAATTCTGGTTTCCTTGGTGTTTATGCCCAGCAGTGGGATTGCTGGGTCATATGGCAGTTCTATTTCCAGTTTTTTTTAGGAATGGCCACACTGTTCTCCATAATGGCTGTACTAGTTTGCATTCCCACCAACAGTGTAAGAGGGTGTTTTAAATAGGAGGTCCCAGAGGCAGTTCTCAATCCCCAGAGTAGATACAGAGTACAGCCAGTTGATGTTTTTTTACTTTTTGAGACAGGCCTGGGACTCTTCGCTGCAGTGCTGCAAAGCTTGCATCTGAACACACTTCCCCACCAGCTAAAAAATAGAAATTAAATGGGACTAAAAATAACCGTGTGCAGTTGGGGCAAATTCTGGACCCAAATGATACAGAGACCAAAAAACCCAACTGCCATTTCTGAAGAGCTAGGAGCAAAAACCTGGGTGTCTGGAGCAAAAGCAGAGTACTGCGCATGCCACCTGCACTCAGCATCACAAAGAGGTGGGCAAACCACCTAAGCCACCCTCTAGTTTGACCCCTGACCACACCCCAAAGAAGAAATGAGATCACCGCCTCACACATACTCAGGGTACAGGGGCCCATTAAAGCCCTGCCTGAATTTATGGGCCCTCTCTCGTCAATTTCTATCGACTGGGGAAGGCCAGGAACCCCGGTGGGTATCATTGATTAGATACCCTGCTACTATAGGGTGTTTTGCAAACTTTTCACAGCATGGCTCACAGAAACAAAAATATTTACCAGTCTGCGCTGAGTCGTCAAGACTGCTGCAGTGGGAACTCAGTGTGTGGGGCTTCAGCCACACAGACCTCTGGAGGCTGAAGGGCGTCAGGATCTGTACCTGTCTCCCCTTCCCGCAGCTAATGGGAAGCACTTTTAAAGTGATGGAAAGATAAGAAGATGAATACAAAAAGATTTTAGGTCGGTGCATTTTTATAAAGTGGTTAAATTCTGGTATCAAAACCTGACCAAGATAACACAACTCTAGACTAATGAAGGTGCTGAAATCCCAATAAAATGCTACCAGTAAAATCTAAGACCAAAAAAATAAAAATTAGGAATGCAGGAAGGTTTAATATTGGTCAGTCACAAACATGGCTAGCTTATGGCTCAGCAAGCAACCAAAAGTTGTCATGAACTGATGGGCTCTCGCAGGCACCGTGGGGTGATGATGGGGCTCCCCATAATGGGGATGATACTCTGGTTCTGCAAAGGGCTTCGTGGAGAGTGGGAGAAAGCAATGGCACCCCACTCCAGTATTCTTGCCTGGAAAATCCCATGGACGGAGGAGCCTGGTAGGCTGCAGTCCATGGGGTCGCTGAGAGTCGGACACGACTGAGCAACTTCAGTTTCACTTTTCACTTTCATGTAGTGGAGAAGGAAATGGCAACCCACTCCTGTGTTCTTGCCTGGAGAATCCCAGGGACGGGGGAGCCTGGTGGGCTGCTGTCTATGGGGTCACACAGAGTCGGACACGACTGAAGTGACTTAGCATAGCATAGCATCGTGGAGAGTGAACTATTCTTAGGTTTTTTTACTTCTCCCTTCTCTCTCCCCAAGAGAAGGGAGAAAAGGAGAGAAGACAAAGCATTAGGCATGGCAGGAGGCGGAGTCTGAGTTAGCAGGACTTGTAGTCATGCTAGACCAGTCTCTTCTGTCGGTGTGCTCATGGTGGCTTGAGAGGTTATCGGGAGAAGCTGATCTAAGTTTCCCAGTACTGACATAACTCTAAAAAGTGGGCATGAAGGGGACATTCTTTACTCCCCTCAATGCCAGATCCCTCCTCCACCAAATGTAGTTCAAATGATCTTACCTTTGAGTCATCAGTTCCCATAGGCAGTGTGTACTTTCCCAGTTTTAAAATATTCTTGTTTTAAAAGGGATGAAAAACAAGTTTGGCCTTAAAAGCTGGCTTCATTGGCCTTAAAATCAGGCTTCACCTGATTTGGAACTTTTAAAATTCTTTTATTCTGCATTAATCGAGAGGAAGTGAACGTTGACGTTATGCCATTCAACCCAAAAGCAGAAGCCTGGAAGCTGTCCAGGGTTTTTCCCCAGACACCTCACTTATCTTTGATGGACTTGCTCGGTCCATCAGAGAAGGTCTTCTTCATGGTTCCTACTAATATTATACACCTGTCAGATTACCCTTGTTTCTAATAGCTTGTTTCCATAGCTCAGCATGGTGTTACTCACTGAAAGATTCTCATATTTCCATTTCTAACTGTACACAGAAACTAAAATTAACTTTTATTGCTTCCTATGATGAATTTCATTTCCTCTGATTAGTACTCTCTGAGCTCTTGCTTTGTTTCTCTTTTTATTTTTAGCCCTCATGCAGGACTGTTTTTAAGCAACTTATAATTAGGTTTAATTTTTTTCAGTTTTGATTGAGATGTAATTGACTAATAACATTATATTAAGCTTGAAGTGTGCAACATAATGGTTTGACATATGTATATATTGTAAAATGATTACCATGTATGTTTAGTTAATATCCATCAGTTATATAACATAGTTAAAAAAAGTTTTTCCCCTAGAGACAAAAACTTACTATCTACTCTTTTCTTTGAAAAAAGATGTTTATTTGGCTGCACCAGGTCTTAGCTGCAACACTCAGGATCTTCGATCTTCTTTGCAGTGTGCAGGGTCATCAGTAACAGCATGGGGGATCTAGTACCCCAAGCAGGGATTGAACATACGCCTCCTGCACTGGGAGTATGGACACTGGACCACCAAGGACATCCCTACTCTTTTTTTTTTTGTAAGTTAAAAAAATTTTATTTCAATTGTTTGTATTCTAATTTTATTAGTATTTTGTTTCTCAACCTTTGAATTTTAAACATTTTTAGCTTTCTGACTTCTAAAAAATTTTTGAAGTAGATCTGATTTATAATGCGTTAATTTCTGCTGTACAGCAAAGTGATTCAGTTAGAAATAGGTTATTTTTTCATATTCTTTTCCATTATGGTTTAATCATAGTATATTGAATATAGTTCCCTGTGCTATACAGTAGAACCTTGTTGTTTATTCTATATGTAATAGTTTGCATCTGCTAATCCCAAGCTCCCAATCTTTCCCTCCCTCACCCCTTGGCAACCACAAGTCTGTTCTCTTTATCTGTTATCATATACTCTTAAAAAAAATATATATATATATATATATTTATTTGGCAGAACCAGGTCTTAGTTGCAGCACTCAGGATCTTCAATTCTCACTGCGGCATGCAGGATCTCTAGTTGTGGCATGCAAACTCTTAGTTGCGGCATGAGGGATCTAGTTCCCTGACCGGGGATTGAACCAGGGCCCCCTGCGTTGGGAGCGCAGAGTCTTAGCCACTGGACCACCTGGAAGTTCCACCATCTGCTCTTTTAGAAACTTTGAAATATATAATACAGTATTGTTAACTGTACTCATCATGTTGTATATTATAACCCTAGAACTTATTTATCTTATAACTGGAAGATTGTTCCTCTGACCACTTTCACACTTTCCTACTTTTGGTAACAACAAATCTGATCACTTTCTATGAGATTTTTTTAGATTCTACATGTAAGTGAGATAGTGTAGCATTTGTCTTTCACTGACATGTCGCTCAACGTAATGTCCTAAAAGTCCATCCGTGTTGTCACAGTGCCAGGATTTCCTTCTATGACTAAATAGTATTCCATTTTTTAATATATATATACACACATACATATATATATATATTCAACGTGTATCTGTCCATTCATCCATTGTTATCCATTCATTCCTTGTTGATGGACACAGGTTCTGTCCATGTCCTGGTTATTGTAAATAGTGCTGCAGTAACATTAGCATGCTGCTCTCTCTTCAGGATAATTATATAAATGCTCTCAGTTATATGTGTGTGTGTGTGTATATATTATGACAGTTCTATTTTTTAACTTTTGAGGCACCTCCATACTGTTTCACCTAGTGACTGTACAAATTTACATTCCCCACCAACAGCGCACAGGGCTTCCCTTTTCTCCACAACTTTGCCAAAACTTACCTCTTGCCTCTTTGATGACAACCATTCTAATAGGTGTGAACTGTTGGTATCTCACTGTGGTTTTGATTTGCGTTTCTCTAATAATTAGTGATGTATAGTACCTTATCATGTATTTATTGGCTATCTGAATGCCTTCTTTGGAAAAGTATTCAGGCCCTTTGCCCTTTTTTTTAACTTTCATTTGCCTTTATTTTTTGCGACATTTATTCCCGGGCCATAAGTGTTTGTTTCTTCAGTTTCTTCTGGGATATCTTTTTCTTCTGTGCAACCTCCTCTTCTGGTTTAGGAACAGTCTGTTCTTTTTCTTCTCATCTCCATGTGGCAGGGAGAGCTCATGTAGGGGTTGGTCCAGCCGTGAGCTCTGTAAGTCCTGCGCTGCATCTTGGGGGCTTTGTTCACCTGGATGTGCTCACTGACCACAGAATCTATATCTAAGCCCTTAAGTTCAGCATTATGCTCTTCATTTTTGAGCATGTACAGTAAAAATTCAGCTCTCTTTTTGGGCCACCAACCCTGCATCCAGCCCTGTTTGGCCTGTGCACACCTACCAACTCCACCGTTGTAACGATGGAGTGACATCCTTCAGATACTTGGTGACTTTTTGGAAAGGCATACCCTTTATGGCCTGGGCAGTTTCATGAATGTTCTTAAAGTGAACACGAAGATTTGAACCTCTTGATTTGCATGATTTTGTGGAGTTTTCTGGGTAGAGTGAATAGCGCACCATTTTTAGAGGTCATCTCAGGCTGCTTATCGGAAAAGCCCATTTTTAAAACTGGATTGAATTTTTACCATTAAGTTCCGTATATATTATGGAATATTAACCCCTTTATCAGATGTGTGGTTTGGAAATAATTTCTCCTGTTCAGTTGGTTGCCCTTTCACTCTGCTGATCATTTATTTTGCTGTGCAGAAGGTTTTTAGTCTGATGGAGTCCCACTTATTTTTAATTTTGTTGCATGTGCTTTAGGTTGTCATATTAAAAAAATTATTGACAAGACCCATGTCAGTAAATTTTCCCCTATTTTTGTGGTTTCAGGTCTTCACATTTAAGTCTTTAATTCACTTTGAATTGATTTTGTGAGTGGTATAAGGTAGGGGTCTAGTTTCATTCTTTGGGCTCTTGATTCTATTCCATTGGTCTATGTGTCTGTTCTTGTACCAGTAATATACTGTTCTGATAGCTTTGTAATAACGCTTGAAGTCAGGAAGTGTGCTGCTTCCAGCTTTGTTGTTCTTTCTTAGAATTGCTTTGGCTATTGAAGGTCTTTTGTGGTTCTATGTGAATGTTAGGGTTTTTTGTTCTATTTCTATTAAAAAAAAAAAAAAAGGACATACTAATCTTGATAGGGATTGACTGAAGCTATAGATGGCTTTCAGTTGTTGTTCAGTTGTTAAGTAATGTCCTACTCTTTGCAACCTATGGACTGCAGCATGTCAGGCTCCTCTGTCCTCCAGTATCTTCTGGAGTTTGCTCCAATTCATGTCCACTGAGACAGTGATGCTAACTAATCATCTCATCCTCTGCTGCCCTCTTCTCCTTTTGACTTCAATCTTCTCTAGCATCAGGGTCTTTTCCAGTGAGTGGGCTCTTCGCATCAAGTGGCCAAAGTATTGGAGCTTCAGCTTCAGCAACAGTCCTTCCAATGAATACTCAGGATTGATTTCCTTTAGGATTGATTGATTTGATTTCCTTGCAGTCCAAGGGACTCTCAAGAGTCTTCTCCAGCACCACAATTCAAAAGCATCATTCTTCAACGCTCAGCCTTCCTTATGGTCCAACTCTCACATCCATACGTGACTACTGGAAAAAACCACAGCTTTGACTATATAAACCTTTGTGGGAGATAGTGAAGGACAGGGAAGCCTTGCAGGCTGCAGTCCATGGTGTTTCAAAGAGTTGGACACAAACATTTGTCAGCAAAGTGATGTCTCTGCTTTTTAATATGCTGTCTAGGTTTGTCATAGCTTTCCTTCCAAGGAGCAAGTGTCTTTGAATTCCATGGCTGCAGTCATGAAATTTGGAGTGATTTTGGTGTCCAAGAAAATAAAATCTGTCACTGCTTCCACTTTTCTCCCATCTATTTGCTATGAAGTGATGGGGTCAATGCCATGATCTTAGTTTTTTGGGTGTTGAGTTTCAAACCAGCTTTTTCACTCTCTTCTTTCACCCTTATCAAGAGGCTCTTTAATGAAGTGGCTTTGATTAGCATGGACAAAAAATATCAATTTTTCCAATCCATGAACATGGGCTATCTATTCAATTTTTTGCATCTTCAATTTCCTTGATCGATGGCTCACAGTTTTCAGAATAGAGATTTTTCACCTCCTTGGTAAAATCGTGTTGTTGTTCAGTAGTTCAGTCGTGTCCAGCTCTTTGCAACCCCATGGACCGCAGTGTGCCAGGCTTCCCTGTCCTTCACCATCTCCCACAGTTTGCTCAAATTCATATCCACAGAGTCAATGACACTATCTAACCATCTCATTCTCTACTGCCCTTTTCTCTTTTTGCCTTCAATTTTCCTCAGCATCAAGGTCTTTTCCAATGAGTCAGGTCTTCATATCAGGTGGCCAAAGTTTTGGAACTTCAGCTTCAGTCCTTCCAGTGAATTTTCAGGGTTGATTTCCTTTAGGATTGATTGGTTTGATTTCCTTGCAATCCAAGGGACTCTCAAGAGTCTTGTCCAGCACCACAATTCAAAAGCATCATTCTTTCGTGCTCAGCCTTCTTTATGGTCCAACTCTCACATCCAGACATGACTACTGGAAAAATAATATCTTTGACTCTACAGACCTTTGTCGGCAAAGTGATGTCTCTGCTTTTTAACATGCTATCTAGGTTTGTCATAGCTTTCCTTCCAAGGAGCAAGCGTCTTTTAATTTCATGGCTGCAGTCATTGTCTGCAGTGATTTTGGAGCCCAAGAAAATAAAGTCAGTCGCTGTTTCCATTGTTTCCCTATCTGTTTTAAATGAAGTGATGGGACTGGATGCCAAGATCTTAGTTTTCTGAATGTTCCGTTTCAAGCCAGCTTTTTCACTTTCCTCTTTCACCTTCACTAAGAGGCTCTTTAGTTCCTCTTTACTTTCTGCCATTAGAGTGGTATCATCTGCATAACTGAAGTTGGTGATATTTCTCCCAACAATCTTGATTTCAGCTTATGATTCATCCAGCCTGGCATTTCGCCTGATGTATACTGCATATAAGTTAAATAAGCAGGGTGACTATATTCAGCCTTGACATAATCCTTTCCCAATTTTGAACCAGTCAGTTGTTCCACATCTGGTTCTAACTGCTACTTCTTGACCCGCCCCCGCATACAGTTTTCTCAGGAGACAGGTAAGGTGGTCTGGTATTCCCATCTCTTGAAGAATTGTCCACAGTTTGTTGTGATCCACACAGTCAAAGGCTATTGTGGAATCAATGATGCAGATGTTTTTCTGGAATTCCCTTGTTTTCTCTATGATCCAACGAATGTTGGTAATTTGATCTCTTGTTCCTCTGCCTTTTCTAAACCCAGCTTGTACATCTGAAAGTTCTCAATTCACACACTGCTGAAGCCTAGCTTGAAGCATTTTGAACATAACCTTACTAGCATGTGAAATAAGTCCAATTATATAGTAGTTTCTACATTCTTTGGCACTGCCATTCTTTGGGATTGGAATGAAAACTGACCTTTTCCAGTCCTGGGTCCACTGCTGAATTTTCCAAACTTGCTGACATACTGAGTGCAGCAATTTAACAGAATCATCTTTTAAGAAATTAAATAGCTCAGCTGGAATTCTATCACCTCCAACTTTGTTTGTAGTAATGCTTCCTAAGGTCAACTTGACTTCACACTCCAGGATGTCTGGCTCTAGGTAAGTGACCACACCATTGTTGTTAGACTGGTCTTTAAGACCTTTTTTGTAGTTCTTCTGTGTATTCTTGCCATCTCTTCTCAATCTCTTCTGCTTCTCTTAGGTTAAATTTAGTCCTAAGTATTTCATTGGTTTTTGATGTTACTGTAAATAGGATTGTTTTGTTTCTTTTTCAGATAATTTGTTAGTGTATAGAAATTCTACTGATCTCTATATGTTGGTTCTGTATCATGCAACTCTACTAAATTAGTTGATTAGATCTAACAGGTTTTTGGTGCAGACTTTATAATTTTTAATATATAATATCATGTCTTCTGAAAACAGAGACAATTTTACTTCTTCCTTTCCAATTCTAATGCCTTTTACGTCTTTTTCTTGCCAACTGCTTCTATACTATGTTGAATAGGAATGGTTAAGAGTGGGCACCCTTGTCTTATTCCCGATACAGGTATTAGAGGAAAAGCTTTCAACCTTTCACCACTGAGTATGATGTTGGCTGTGGGTCTGTCATTTGTAACTTTTACTATGTATGTTCCTTTTATTTCTAATTTGAGTTTTTAATCATGAATGGATGTTGAATTTTGCCAAATGCTTATTTACACCTATTAATTTGATTTTGAACCGTTCTTGCATCCCAGGGCTGAATCCTACTTGATCATGGTGTATGATCCTTTTAATGTGCTGAATTCAGTTTGCTAATATTTTCTTTAGAATTTTTGCATCTCCAGTCATCAGAGATATTGGCCAGCAGTCCTTGCAGCGTCCTTATATGGCTTTGGTATCAGGGAAATTCTGGCCTTGTGAGTTTGGGAGTGTTCCCTCCTCTTCAAATTTTGGAAGAGTTTGAGGATTGGTATTAATTCTTCTTTAAATGTTTGGTAAAATTTACCAGTGAAGACATCTGGTCCTTGGCTTTTCTTTTTTGGGGCGTTTTTTTTTTTCCCCCTGATTCAACCTCCTTACTCACTATTGGCCTGTTCGGATTTTCTCTCTCTTCCTGATTCAGTTTTGGCAGGTTCCATATTTCTAGCACTTTATCCATGTCTTCTGGGTTGCACAGTTTTGTTGGCATATAGTTGTTCATAGTAGTTTCTTATGATCTTTTCTATTTCTGTGGTATCAGTTGCATTGTCTCCTCTTTCATTTATAATTTTATTGATTTGCCTCTTCTTTTTTTTTCTTGGTCAGTCTAGCTAATGATTTGCCAATTGTTTACCTTTTCACGGGCTTCCCTTGTGGCTCAGCTGGTAAAGAATCCACCTGCAATGGGAGAGACCTGGGTTTGATCCCTGGGTTGGGAAGATCCCCTGGAGAAGGGAAAGGCTACCCACTCCAGTATTCTGGCCTGGAGAATTCCATGGACTGTATAGTCCATGGGCTTGCAAAGAGTTGGACATGACTAAGTGACTTTCAATTCAATATCTTTTCATAAAATCAACTCAGTTTTGTTGGCCTTTTCTATTGTTTTCCTATCTCTACATAATTTGCTCTAATTTCTTTTATTATTTTCTTCCTTCTGCTACATTTGGGCTTTATTTAATTTTCTTTTTCAAGTTCTTCTAGATAGATTTAAAAACATTTAAGATTCCTTATCATCCAATACATTTAACCCATTTTTGCATATCAGCATGGTTGATGTTTATTTCTATGTGAATTGTCTTACTCTAAGCTTTTGTTTGATAGCCATTTTCATGTTTTCTGTCTCTGCCTTAGGGGTTGTGCCTTGCTTCTGATTGATTTGAAAAGTGACCTTTAAATTCTAATAGCCATCTTTGCATTCCAAAATATTTAAACAAGTATTATCTCAAAACTACAGCTAATGATTCCTTCCTTTCACGTTTTGTTTTTCTTATTCCTCCCATAGCCACTTCCTGTTAATAACATAATCTGGGATTACTGAACAAAATTTTTATGGAAAAAGGTATCTTTTTAAAATAAAGTAGGTTAAATCTTGAATTATTTTTAACATCTGCAGTGCTTTTGAGCCAAATTTAAAAAGTTACACTTGCTCCTATATTTTATTTCCATATTCACCATCAGGACTTCTATCATGCAGCTCTATTTCAAAAGTTTTTATTTTCAATCATCTTTTAGTTATTTCTATCAAATCAATTCTTCAGAGATTTGGACTCTTCAAATCCCATGTATAAACAAGGATTATTTCTGTGGCTCATACGTATGGCTGATATAAAATTAGTGAACGCATATGTCCTTTTCCCCTCAGCATATTATATATACTATCCAGTGTATCACATTACTGGGTGATACACACTAAGATGATTTTGTGCCTTTGTAAGTAATCTTTTCTTCCTCTCCTTGAAAATGTGTTCTCTATCTTTAAAATTCAAAATGTCATCCGAGTATTGAACAATTTTTGTTATTTTTGTTTTGACCACAGTGGGATCTTTTTATCTGAAGATCAACATTTTCCTTTAGCTCAAGAAAAATTCATTCTATAAATAATGCTTATCTTCTATTTGTTCTGGAACTTTCATCTAGACATGCCAATAATCCACATATTGGATGCCCAACCTCTGTTCTTTTTTACTTTGGCTGAGCTGGGTCTTAGTTGCAGAACACAGGATCTTCAGTCTTCACTGTGGCATGAGGGATCTCCAGTTGCAGCATGCAGGATCTAGTTCCCTGACCTGGGGTCAAACCTGGTTCCCTGCTCTGGAAGCTTGAAATCTTAGTCACCTGACCACCAGGGAAGTTCCCCAACCTCTGTTCTTAATATCTGTTTTTCTGAAGCTTTAGTAACAAGGAGACCCAAGAACAAAAACAGTTCAGAGATTCAGGTTTGTCTCAAGGCAACAGTATGTACTAAGTTTCTGAGGTGGAAAGAACTCTGAGCAGTCAAGAAGAGAAAGAAGATCCTCTGAGGGGAGTGCAGAGGGAGAGGCGTGCTTGATGACATCAGAGAAAAAGGTGGGGCCTTGTAGACCACAAATTCAGTGTTTAAGTGTGAAGAAAAGCCATTGAAGGACTTTAATGAGGGCAGTGACATCATGTCAATGTCAAGTTCATTTTTCCAAGAGGAATGCACTGAGGGGAAGAAAAAAAATGGAGACTGGCTCTGAAGTTCTTACAGTTGGTTAAGTGAGAGTCAACTGTGGCTCAAACCAACGTGATAGCAGTGCAGAGGTGGGAAGATGGGAATTCCAAGATAATTGTGTATAACAGATAAGTACGACTTGATAGTCGCCTGGATATAGGAATGAAGGAAAAGGTGGAATCACAAATGACTAAGATTTTTGCTTCAGTGATTGTTAGACCCCAGGGAAGGCTATGCCAAGGGAACCTGCTTAGGAGGGAGAAGTATAGATCAGGGAACAAGCTAAACTGTTTTAACAAAGAGATCCTAAAATACAGTGGCTTATATGAAAAGAAGTGTATTTTTCTTCACATAACAAGCAAGAGGTGAGCAATCCAAGTAGCAGGCAGTTACGCTTTCACATCTGGCCTCTGTCTCTGGGTCCAGAGTAGCTGCTCCAGTTGCCACCATTTCCAGCCAGTGAGAAGGGAAAAGAGAAAGTGGAAGGCAAGCAGTTTCCTTTAAGGATGTGACCTACATATGCCCATGTATGTGGGCTCCTCCGACAAATTATCCTCCAGGAGATAAGTCCCCTTACATTCAAGTCCTTTTTTTCTCCCACATTATAGGGCACTCTTGTTTTATGTTGACAAAGACCTGTGAGGATAAGGACATGTTAGCCTGAAATACTGACACCCGCCCAATTTTAGATTCTTATAGAAGTCGTTCAAAAGCTGGCCTTGCTGCTTCCAGGAAATGAGTAAAGCATTGTTCCATCCAATTCTTGGCCGTGTTGTGGTTTCCCTGCTGACTGTAATACCAGATCAGGCCTCTACTGACAGGCAACAGATACCACCTGCTAGAAAAAGAATCAGGTTCTACTCTTGGCTGTGACACTGACTAGCTGTGTGAATTTGTTTCTCGGTTTTCTCATCGGCAAAATCCCGGTGTTGACTGAGGTCTCTCTCAGCTGTAACATTCTGTTTTCAATGAGAATGAAAGAATAGGATGCCCGAGGCTAAACATCGGTAAGAACTGCTACAGATTTAGAAGCCAGATGGAATGCGAACACTATCTGTTGCTCTCAAAATTTACATGTTGGAATCATTTACTGAAGACAATAGATTTTACTCTAGATCAGAGTTTCTCAACCATGACCAGATAATTCTTCACGGTGGGTGGCTGTCCTGTGCATTCCAGGATATTAAACTGTATCCCTGGCATCTCTCCACTAGATGGCAGTAGCATCTCACTCTCAGCTGTGACAACCCAACACGTCCCAGACACTGCCAGAGGCCCCTAAAGGGCAACAGTGCCTGGGGCTGAGAACCACTCATCTAGACGTTTTCCTCTGTGTGTGTGTGTTAGCCGCCCAGTCGTGTGCAACTCTTTGTGACCCCACGAACTGGAGCCCCCCAGGCTTCTCTGTCCGTGGAATTCTCCAGGCAAGAATACTGGAGTGGATTGCCATTCCCTTCTCTAGAGGAACTTCCCAACCCAGGGATTGAATCCTGGTCTCCTGCATCGCAGGCAGATTCTTTACCATTTGAGCTACAGGGAAGTCTTCATTTATCAATACTTTTTATGAAAAGTGAAATTAAATGTATTGATACAATGCGTAATATAGTCAAAGATCTGAAATAGAACTGGTTTCTTCTTAACCACTTCCCATCTGTAATCAATAAAGATTATTATTCCTCTTAAGAGGAAGTAAAAAAAAATTACCCATATTAAAAACACTGATAATAAATAACCATTAATAAGCATGATTAATGATGAATAGTTCTATATTTCTCTAATAACCTCTTTGTATTCTGTCAAGTAGCACTCCAAAATAAAAATTATGACTTCTGTTATGGCTTCATATTTCTTTACAACAATCACTAAAGTAATTTCCAATCTGGTAAACTAATAACTTACGCCGTTTAGTTTTAACGGAATTACATCTTAATCATCAAGCTAAAGTCATAAGAAAATAATGACACTGTCACTTGAAGGTCATCTCAGTCTTCCGATCACCATGTGTCTAATCAGACACCCTTAAATTAGTTCCAGCAGAAAGTCTAAGGAATTAATGGATCAAACTCCTAGCATATAAGAGTGAAGAGAGTGAAGTCGCTCAGTCGTGTCCAACTCTTTGCGACCCCGTGGACTGTAGCCTACCAGGCTTCTCCGTCCGTGGGATTCTCCAGGCAAGAATACTGGAGTGGGTTACCGTTTCCTTCTCCAGGGGATCTTCCTGATCCAGGGAACGAACCCAGGTCTCCTGCATTGTAGGCAGACGCTTTAACCTCTGAGCCACCAGGGAAGCGGTAAAGTAGTATGCTAGCATATAGAGTAGTATGCTAATATAGTTAAAAGACAATGCAGCAGAATGTCTGATTTAAACTTTTGATAACAGAACAACACAGGAGTGGAAATCTCTGTGAAATCTTTTGTCTCTTTTTGGTAACAAAACATTAATACCTTATACTAGTGTGATACTATAAGGTTTAAAGAATAAAATAACAGAGCTACACAATACACTTGAGATAGGAGAGACTGTCCTAGAACTTACAGGAATAAAGTTCCTTAAGTTCCAGGCACCTCTAGTCAACCCTCATTTTTCACTAGAACAACTACAAGTGGGCCAGGTATAAGGAAGCTGTTCCCTACAGACGGCTCTTACCCACTACACAGCTCTTAGGATACACGTGTTTATACTTTGGCAGAACTGTCACATGGATGCTATAATCTGTATAATCTCCATAATTGTGGGAATTATACAACACTATTCGGTGAAATTTCTTGCCTTCGTTCATGATTTCTTCAGTCTTTTTTTCAGTGGACATACAGTTTTCTAAAAAGTTTGAATCTTCTAAGTACATCTCATCTCCTGAAAAATAATAGTTTAACTTTAGTGTTATTTTATAAAACCTTCAATATATTAGTATTTATTTTTATTCATGTGTTTGGAACTGATATAGCTGTTAAATAATCAGAACTTTTTGAGTTTACCTCAATATATTTCTTGTGTTTTTAATATCCCACCTAACCTCACCTGTTCCCCATTTTCTAGCCAAGAATTTTCTTTGGGCACATAAATATTTATAACTGGTACTTTTTAATCCTGAACTATAATTTTTTATACTAATTCAAGACTCTCTTTATTTCATTCAATATAACATTCATCTCGATATCCATATAATTTTGGTGTTTCAATGTGGGCTGCTCCAATCATTTTAAGGTTAGAGAAATCATCATTTACACATCAAAACTGCTAAGCTGTCCCACTGCAGGATGAGTAACAAATATTATCATGATTCTGAGAAGTGAGACAAGCAGCCGTAAGTAAGAGAGGTCAGAAAACTCCACTGTAAGCTGCTAAAAAACTTCTGTACTAACCCAACAATAACTGACCACCAACAAAACTCTCTTTCAATCAAATAAGTATAATTTACAAGTTTTCATAATTCAAAATTAAAAGGTAAAGTGAGATAATATTCAAGAGAACTCTTGCCAATGTCTAGGAAATATATTTACTTAAGTGTATATGAAGTAATATATCCAGAATTTCTGATTATAATAAAAACTATGAATATCTTATAGAACTTGAGCTTATCTAATTAGTTCCACTGTAGCATATAAAACATAGATTGTAATTCATGTGTCTGTGTGGGAGAACATTGCCATACAGCCCAGAGCATTAAATGGGAATATCAACAAGAGCACTGGTAAACACAGATTTACCTGGTAAAAGATGGATCATCCCATCAGCAGTTAACAATATGATCGGCATCCATCTTTCCGTTCCTTCTGATTCACGATCCAAAGAAAATTTGTGCAAGTCAGAGAGAGAGGCAAAGTTTCCTAGTCTACGTATTTCGTAGAACTGTGGGGGTGCAAGCAAAATTTCCTTTGATATGAGCCTTTCAATTGCCTCTGATGGAGACGACCACTGTGGAAGACAAAGGTAGAGTTTCCTAAGGTTTACCCCATAGACAATCCAAGATTTGAGATCCTTGGATCAGTACTTAAGATCTATCTGAAAAAAATGTATAAATTAATTCATTAATGTATCTTGCTAGATTCCTCTGAGACAACAAGGAAAGATTCAGTGAAGAAAGCTGGGTTGATCCCCTTCAGAGGTTGATTATTAGGACATGGATCCTGAGAACTAGTAAATAAGCCAGGATAGATCACAACGGGTTGAACTGGGAGAGTTGTTCAGCATAAAAGACAGGAGATGCTAAGAAGGCAAGGAGGTTCTGATCACTTTCAAAGGAAGACTAAAGTATAAATTCATGGCAGCAGATTGAGAACTTAGTGCCCGTTCATTCCTCCCATAAATGGGAGGGACTCCCAAGGGTCTCTCGTTCCTGCCTACTTTGGTTAGGCAATAAGGACATGCTGGTGGACAAGACAAAGCTCTCTCAGGCCTAGTAGGACCTTCAGCAAACAAAATGTAGCATGGTACACGCAGTGTGTTACAATGACGGTAAAGAGCCAGGAGCAAGAGAAGCTTTCAGAAAGGTCAAGAGGCGTGACTCAGTCTATTGTCCCAGGAGTGAAGTAACTGCATTATATCAACCAGTCAGCGCTTAACGTAAGTGACCTCACTGCTGTGCCCTCCTTCCCAAGTCTTCCTTCCGTCCACATTCAGATAAAAAGAGCTGATTCAATTAATATGAAATAACTCCAAAAGGTCTTTCTTTCTTTAACTGCTTTACTGCTAAATATCCACATACACTGGGGAAATTGACCCTCACATCCAAAACCAGGGAGTTGAAATTGACTGCCTAGAATAATTATAGGCCAACAATTTACAAGCTCGTATGAGAAACCTGAGCAAAGGAAGTCAGATAAGACTAAGTGACTCGACAATAATGACAATAAAAAACTACAAGACCTCAGCAAAAAAATGTGACCCATAACCAGAAGAAAAATCAGGCAATAGAAACAGACCCAGAAATTATAGAGATGATGGAATTGGCAGAAAAGGACATTAAAAATCACTGTTACAAGTATGTTCCATTGGCTCAAAGATGTAAAGGAAAATATGAACATGAGAGAAATAGGAAATGTTTTTTAAAAAAATAAATGGAACTTCTAGAGATGAAAATTACACTGGATGATATTTACAGCAATTTTGATACTACATATAAACAGAGAAACTTTGAAAATACAGCAATAAATCTATTCAGAATAAAGCACAGAGGCAAAAAGTTAAAAAAAAAATGAACAAGGCATCAGGGACCCACAAAAAATTATCAGGTGGTCTAACATACATGTAATTGGAGTCCCAGAAAATAGGGGGAGGTGAAAAATATTTGAAGAAACAAATAATTATTAACAAAACAAGAAGAAAACTATGCACATCAAAGTCAAATTACTGCTGCTGCTGCTAAGTCACTTCAGTCGTGTCCAACTCTGTGCGACCCCATAGACGGCAGCCCACCAGGCTCCCCCGTCCCTGGGATTCTCCAGGCAAGAACACTGGAGTGGGTTGCCATTTCCTTCTCCAATGCATGAAAGTGAAAAGTGGAAGTGAAGTCGCTCAGTCGTGTCTGACTCTTAGTGGACCCCATGGACTGCAGCCCACCAGGCTCCTCCATCCATGGGACCCTCCAGGCAAGAGTACTGGAGTGGAGTGCCATTACTGAATACCAGTAATTAAAGAGAAAATACTTAAGTAGGCATACATATCAAAACCAAAAATACAAACACATTATGTACAGAGGAACAGAGTTAAAATCAAACTTTTCTAAAAGATGATGAACATGCACTAAATTTACTGTGGTAATTATGTTATGGTGTATGTAGGTCAAACCATCATGCTGTCACCTTAAACTTACACAATGTGCTGTGCTAAGTCGCTTCACTCATGTCCAGCTCTTTGCAACCCTATGGACTGTAGCCTGCCAGGCTCCTCTATCCATGGGGATTCTCCAGGCAAGAATACTGGAGTGGGTTGCCATGCCCTCCTCCAGGGGATCTTCCCGACAAAAGGATCGAATCTTTGTCCCTTATGTCTGCCGCATTGGCAGGCGGGTCCTTTACCGCTAGTGCCACCAGCTGTGTGTCAATTATATCTCAATAAAACTGGAGGAGAAAAAGCAGATTTCTCACCAGAAGATCATGCAAACTGGAAACTAATGAAGTAACATCTTTAAGTACTGGAAGAAAAACGAAACAAAAACGCATACTGTCAACCTATACAGAATTCTACACCCACATGAAATAGCTTTCAAAAAATAAAGGCAAAATATTTTCAGACAAACAAAATTTAGAAGATTCACTGTCAGAAGAACTGAAATTCAGGACATATTAGAGGAAGCTCTTTAGGCAGAAAGATACCAGATGTAGATTTAAATCTATACAAACGAATGAAGAGTGCAAAGATCACATATATAGGTAAACATAAAAAACATTTCCCCTCATTCGCAGTGTACAACAGAGTAACTGCTTAAAGCAAAAATATTCACTGTATTGTAGAGTTTATAGTAGAAATAAAAGTCAAATGTATGACTACAAAAGCATACATGACAGGGGGGGCGAAATGGAAATTTATTATTTTATGGTTCTAATACTACACATGAAGTAAGAGATGTACTGCAAATCCTAAAGCAATGACAAAGAAGTACAGGTAATTAGGCAATAATGGAGATAAAGAGTCCAACAAATACTCAAATAATCCAAAAGAAGTCAAGAAAAGAAGAAAAACAGTGCAAAGAATAGAAGGGACAGATTAAAAAAACTAACAGCAAGATAGTAGATTTGAGAATAACACTGAATGTAAATGATCAAAACATTCCAATTGAAATGCAGAAACTATCATAAAGGATAAAAAGTAAGACTATATGCTGCCTACAATAAACATACTTTAAATATAAAGACAGGTTCAAAGTAAAAAATGGAGGAGGATATGCTATGCTATTGCTAATTAAATGGAAGACTGAGCAGCTATATCACTATCTGATAATAAACTTCAGATTTCAGAATAAGGAACATTATCAGGGATAAAGAAGGCTAGTTCTCACAATCAAAGACTAGTTCATCACAATCAAAGACTAGTTCCAAGCTTGAACAGGCTTACGCAACGCCTTGCAAAGGAGCTTCCAAATACCCGAAGGAAAACCTGGCAGAACTGAGAAGAGAACAAGACAAACCCGCAAACTGTTCGTTAACGATTTCAACAACCTTTTCTCAGAAATTGATGGAACAGGTAGGTAAACGATACAGAAGACCTAAAAAGACACCATCAACTAACTTAATCTAATTGACATTTTAAAAAACACTCCATCAAATACAGCAGAAAACACATTCTTGTTCAGGTGCAGAGGAATCATTCACCAAGGTAGGCCATATCGGTAGCCGAAAGTGAAAGTGAAAGTCGCTCAGTCAAGTCCGACTCTGCGACTCCAGGGACTATACACTCCACGGAATGCTCCAGGCCAGAATACTGGAGTGGGTAGCCTTTCCCCAACAAGTCTCAAATGAAAACGTTTCAAATAAATTTTAAAAGACTGAACTA
Organism: Bison bison bison; assembly: GCF_000754665.1. Lineage (NCBI taxonomy): Eukaryota > Metazoa > Chordata > Mammalia > Artiodactyla > Bovidae > Bison > Bison bison. Next base: position 1,201,341 of record NW_011494852.1, on the reverse strand, counting down.
CGAGGAAACAAACGGCTGCGGGGACGAAATAAGTGAAAGCGTGGCAACTGCTCAGGAAGGACCACTAGCAGAACTCCTGGGATCTCCGCCGGCCACCCGCTGGAGAAACCGCGTGGGGAGACATCTTCGAGGCCCTGGGACTGTGAAGCGGGAAAAAGCAGAAAACAGTTCACCAATGTCACAGCTTTGGCCTGCTGGGCCGGGGTCCGGACCGCGTGGGTCCCAGGCCCGCTCAGTAGCTAACTGGCTATTACGGCCCTGAGGCGGCCTACTGGAAGGTCCGGGGGGAGCTGGGCCGCCTGCCGGGGTCCTCATTCTCTAGCTCCTGTGGATCCCCACTCCGGGCCGGGAGGACGCCCTACCTGGCAGTCCACCACCTCCACTAAGTCGGGGAAGACCGGCGGCGGCTCTTT
>NW_011494852.1:1200704-1200828 GCF_000754665.1 Bison bison bison | reverse complement strand
CGGGGGCTCTTTCAGGCAGCACAGGAAGAGGGTGGTCTCGAAACGGCGGCCGCCGGGGCGTGAGAAGGGCGTGATCCAGCCGCTCCAGTCGTGCAGCGCCCAGATGTCGGGAGTGCAGTCGAGC
>NW_011494852.1:1195692-1200218 GCF_000754665.1 Bison bison bison | reverse complement strand
GGGGCGGCGGGGCCGGGGCGCGTCAGCCCCGCCGCCAGCACTAAGGTGGCTGCCCGCCTCCAGCTGCTTGGGCCCGCTCGCACCGGGACACTCATGACGGGCAGCGGAGCGCGGCTACCGGGCTCGGGGTTCTGGTGCCACTGGAGCTCTCCCCGGAAGCTTGCTAAGTGAACTCCCGCCTCTCCCAGCGAGGCGTGCACGGGGCAATCGGTGAACCCGGGCTGTTTGGCCGAGCTGGCGCCTGCCTGTAAGAAGGGTGTGGTGCCCACGCAGAGAAGCTCCGCCTCGAATGCCCGTGTTCCCAGCCAGGTCACTCGCGGGACAAAGGCTGTCACAGCCACGTGCTAGGAGGGCCTCATCTTCCTCACCCAGGCAGGACACAAGACTACAGCTGGAATGCTTAGGATCGCACAATGACTGTCGAGGTAAAAGTGCGATGCAAACCTAGGCCTGGCGACACATACCTGACCAAACAAAACCTTAGAACTAGGACTTTCTGGATTAAACCAGGAATCGACAAGAGGATATGTTTCCTCTGGCGGTGGGGTGGGAGGCGGTGAAGGGGAATCCAGGGGGTAGGTGTCGGAGCTTTGCAAACTGACATGAACCACAGCAATGAGAAACTGACGGATGAACCAGATACCAAAATACAAATTTCACACTGCACAGTCTGAGTGTGAAAAGTGCTCCTTGAATCCCAGGACAATCTCCTGCCTTGTGATCTGGGACACCTTTTATTGACAAGGGCACCTGGGACCCTTAAGCATTTTAGGCCATTTGCTAATTTACTCTTTCATGAAAAGTGAAAGTGTTAGTCACTCAATTTCTTTGTGACCCCATGGACTATAGCTCTTTTGTCCATGGAATTTTTCAGGCAAGAATACTGGAGTGGGTTGACGTTTGCCTCTCCAGGGGATCTTCCCCACCCAAGTATGGAACCCAGGTCTCCCCAAATGCAGGCAGTTTCTTTACCACTGAGCCACTGGGGAACGGTTTCTCCTACAATTGCTATTATAGGTGATCACACATTTGTTATGTTTTTGGATGAGTATAGAGACCATGGGCTTCCCAGGTGGCACTAGTGGTAAAGAACCTGCCTGCCAGTGCAGAAGGCATAAGAGACATGGGTTTGATCCCGGGTCAGAAAGATCCCCTGGAAGAGGGCATGGCAACCCACTCCAGTATTCTTGCCTGGAGAATCCCATGGACAGAGGATCCTGACAGGCTAGTCCATAGGGTTGTATGGTGTCATACACAGTTGAAATGACTTAGCACAGAACACTTACAGACCATACTCTTTGAGCCTCATTTTCAAACTATCATTCGAATGTGGGATGTTTCCTGGGAGAGAATCCAGAGATGGCACCAGCTGTATTTAGGTTGACTTTTTTGTTAACATCATTTTCTAAAGATGCTGCTGCTGCTACTAAGTCGCTTCAATCGTGTCTGACTCTGTGCAACCCCATAGACAGTAGCCCACCAGGCTCCCCCATCCCTGGGATTCTCCAGACAAGAACTCTGAAGTGGGTTGCCATGTCCTTCTCCAATGCATGAAAGTGAAAAGTGAAAGTGAAGTCGCTCAATTGTGTCCAACTCAGTGACCCCATGGACTGCAGCCCACCAGGCTCCTCCATCCATGGGATTTTCCAGGCAAAAGTACTGGAGTGGGGTGCCATTGCCTTCTCTGTCTAAAGATGCAAATACATGTGTACTGAGCACATCCCAGAAACAGAACCACATGTTTAGAAAAGCACACAGAGGCAAGGGAGTGCACATATACTGGCAGATTGGGGTTTGGGGAGGTGGAGTCTGCCAAATTTCATCCATCTCAAGTCTCTTCATAATCCACAGTTGGGGACCTTTCCCTTATCTGCTTTCCCACTACATTTGGCTGTCTGCTCTGAGATAATCATTTCACAATCTATTGTAGAGATCAGGGTGGTACCCCGGAGTCTATGTTTTTACCAATCCCCAACCATTGAAGTCATTTCAGTGCTTTGAGCCATAGGAAGCCATAAACGGTGATGACATGATTAAGTTCGTATCTTCAAAGGTCACGCTGACAACAGCATGATGACTCCATTGGATGGGGCTGTTCTGGAACCCCATGGAATGTGCTGGGGAAGCAATAATGAGGGTCTGAACTAGGAGAGTGGTTGTGAAGAGGGGAGAGGTCGGGAGAGGGAATGATTTACTAGAGAGTATTTAGGAGGTGGGACTGTTGAATATGCAGAGCAAGGGAGAGGAAGGAGTTAGAGTTTTATCTTGGGAGATTGGAAACTCAGTAGCTTCAAACAGTAAGCATTCACTATCTCACAGTTCCTATGGACCAAGAGCATCTTAGCTGGGTGATTCCGTCTCAGTATCTCCCATGAGACTGTGGTCAGCATGTCAACCAGGATTTGATTAGGGGCTGGGGGATCCATTTCTACAATGGCTCGCTCATATGACTGTTGTCTAGAGGCCTCAGTTCCTCACCACATTGGCCTCTCCACAGGGCTTCCTGGATGCCTTCAAGACTTACTTGGTAATCAATGATTCAGAAGAGAGGAGGGAAGAAGTCATGATGCCTTTCCTGACAGCCACAGAAGTCACACTCCACCACTTCCACAGTGTCCTATTGTGACACTGGTCAGCTCTATTCTGTATGGGAGGGGACCACATGTAAACACCAGGAGGTAGGGATCATTGGTGGTCATCTTGGAGGCTAGCTACAACAGTGGATAAAAAAATATCTAAGCATTAGGAGAAAAAGGTAAATTCCTCTATAGCCTTTGACTCAAAATCTAGAAGCATAAGGGAAAAGATTGATCAGTTTGACACACCATGCATATTTATAACTTTATTGTGACAACAGATACCATAAGTAAGTCCAAGATGTAATAAACTGAGAAAATTAACTCTATTGCGTTTCACAAAGGATTGAGAGAAAAAATGGAGAAGAAAAAAAACCTCAAGGGACTTCCCTACTGCTCCAGTGGTTGAGACCACCGAGTGGTCCACCTTCCAAGGCAATGGACTCACATTCAGTCCCTGGTCCAGGAAACTAACACCCTACATACCACGGAGCGACTAAGCCCTCGTGCTATACCTAGAGAGAAGCCTGTGTGCCGCACCTAAGACCCAAAGCCACCAAATAAGTAAATACTAAGAAAGAAAGAAAAAACCTCCAATTGTGCAATGGGCAAGAGATATAGAAAGACAGTTCACTGTGATCTGTATATTTAAGGTCACACATGCAGCAAGTGTTGGAATGTCTCCAGGCCTATCAGCATGTCCTCCAGGTGCCCTGCCCGGCACTGTTCTGCCAGGAGCGTAGTGTTTTACCCCAGGCCTGACAGTAAGTATACACAGCCATCCCCTATTAGAGTTGGCAGTTCCCATGTGCCACGTGATCACAAGAAATGAGTCACTTTGTTTATGACAATAGTTGCTTATTTTAGAGAGGGACACTTGACTCTCGGTTCTTATGTTTCACTTGTCTGATCCTCCCCAGCTATCTTTATGATAGTAAATGTCCTCATTTGATTTATCATGACAGGCATGATCCTGAAAGAAAAAAAAAAAAGACTTCCCAAACATGTCATGCTGTTTGTTACCCATAGCGATCCACCTCAGTGAGCCTAAATTCACTTCTGTTGTTTGTTATGTATCAGGTTTTTCCATGGGAAAAGAAAGGAAGAGCCTATGCGTGGCTAGCCATGGAGAGATGACTTCAGCTTGGAGAATCAACAGGGGCCAGGAGAGTGTGTTCAGCCTGCCCGGAAATGAAGATGTCATTGTGGTTAAATGAGATTCACCTGTGAATGACTGGCACCAAGAATCACCACATAAAAATGATTTCTCAGAATGCTTTTTGAGAAGAGTTTTCAAAAGGTTCATGTTTTCTCAAAAATGCATCGATTCCATTTAGGTGACAGTCTGGAAAAGGCAACACTGCAGGGACAGAAATCAGATCAGTGGTTGCCAGATTTGAGGGTGAGAGGAAAGGATTGCCTACAGAGGACAGGAGGGAACTTTAGGGTGGTAATGAAAACATCCTATATCTTGGTTGCGGTGGTGATTACGTGGTTGTATATATTTGTCAGAACTCAAAAAACTGCACACCTCAGAAGGGTGAGTGTTACTCTATTAAAATTATACCTTAATAAATTGCACTTTAAAAATGTACAGGTTCCAACTTCTAGATAACCTAAATTTCCTTCTATAAACTTGACCATTTTATTACATACCTTCTCTAATTTGACACGTTTATCAAGTTTTAATTTTCAGATTGGTGTAGCAGATTTCACCTAAATTATAGGAAGTTAGTATTTTCATATGTATTGATTCTTCTGCCCAGTCATTCCATTTTCAGTTCAGTTCAGTTCAGTCGCTCAGTCGTGTCCGACTCTTTGCGACCCCATGAATCGCAGCACGCCAGGCCTCCCTGGCCATCACCAACTCCCGGAGTTCACTCAGACTCACATCCATCGAGTCAGTGATGCCATCCAGCCATCTCATCCTCTGTCGTCCCCTTCTCCTCC
>NW_011494852.1:1188778-1195243 GCF_000754665.1 Bison bison bison | reverse complement strand
GATGGGACCGGATGTCATGATCTTCGTTTTCTGAATGTTGAGTTTTAAGCCAACTTTTTCACTCTCCTCTTTCACCTTCATCAAGAGGCTTTTTAGTTCCTCTTCACTTTCTGCCAATTCCATTTTAGGCAGCCAATATTTATTGAGCCTTGTGCCAGAAAAAAATCTTACCTCAATATGACTATGGGCCTTCCCTGGTCTAGTGGTTAAGAATCTGCCTGCCAGTGCAGGGAACGCTGGTTTGATCCTTGGTCCAGGAAGACCCCACATGCCTCGGAGCAACTAAGGCCTTGTGCCACAACTGCTGAGCCTGAGTGCTGCAAATACTGAAGCCCATGCACCTAGAGCCTGTGCTCCACAACAAGAGAAGTCACTGCAATGAGAAGCCCACACCCTGAAGAAGCGGAGCCCCTGCTCGGGGGCAACTAGAGAAAGCTCGTGCAGCAACGAAGACCTAGCACAGTCAGTACCCCCCAGCACAGTCAATACCCCCCAGCACAGTCAGTACCCCCTAGCACAGTCAATACCCCATGAAGTCTTCGTCATCATCATCATCGAACTTAGTCACCTCCGATTCTTTTGCGACCCCATGCACTATAGCCCACCAGGCTCCTCTGTTCATGGGATTTTTCCAGCAATAATACTGGAGTAGGTTGTCATTTCCTCCTCCAGGGGAATCTTCCCTACCCAGGGACTGAGCCTGTATCTCCTGCATTGGCAGATGGATTCACCAGAGTCACCTGGGAACCCCACCCCATGAAGTATATCCTATTATTACTCCTGTTGTAAGGATATGGAAATTGAGGTCAGGGAGATTAATGAACACCTTCAATAAGAATGGATTGGAATTCAGGGCTACCCCAGATTCTGTAGTCAGTGTTCCTAACCTTGATGCTATTGTCTTGATAATACATTTTCTGTGTGCACCCACGGCTGACTCATGTATGGCAAAAACCACCACAATATTGTAAAGTAATTATCCTCCAATTAAAATTAATTAAGAAAAAACATGCTTCTGATTCCCTGTGGGTAAGATTCTAAAAGTTCTGCTTTGCCTGTTTGTGGTTCCTGGAGGGGTAGGGGTGTGTGTTCTGAAATCATTTCTCATTAAAATTGAGACCCTAACTGTTAAAATTTATATTTTAATAACTAACCATAAGAACATTCAAACTTTATTGTAAAAACAATATAACAATATTAAATACAAATATATTGAAAAAATACCATTTATAATCCCACCAATCCCACCAAACATTAACAAACATTTTCATTTATGTAAATTTCTTCATAGATCTTCTCTATGTGCCTGACACATACCTACAGACAAAAGACATTCAAATTTGCTTTCTGGGGACTTGGTCCAGTCCATGCTCCGGATGCAGGGGGCCCAAGTTCCATCCCTGGTGAGGGAACTAGATCCCACATGCTGCAATTAAGAGTTTGCGTGCTGCAATTAAGGATCCTGCATGCCACATCCTGAACGCCACAACTAAGACCCAGCCCAACCAAATAAAGTATTTTAAAAATTGCTTTCCTGACAACAGCATGTTAAAAGGACTCTTAAAAATTATTTTGTCAACAGGAGTTTTCATGTGGCTTATTAACATTTGTCATATAAGCCTTAAGGTTATAACATTCTAAATTCAAACACCAGAGAAGAAGGATGCTGAAGATCTCACAGTACTGCAGTGAAAACACCCAAAATCCTCTTTGGAGTGAAATGAAAATAAGTAAATAAAAGAGAGGAATGCTTTTACATAAATCTGTCCTGTGCTCATGGATGCAGGGCATGTAGTCAGTTCCTGCACCTTTGGTCAGTTCCTAAGAGCTAAAGGAACAGTATTTGAACATGACTCTGATCTGTGTTGACCACAGCCAAATAGTGTTCATATGCAGATCTACTGTTCTTCCTGGATTCCATCTTCCATGAAAAGAAGAGTATGATTGTATTGTAGAAAAACACCTGGAGATTTATAATCCTGGCGTCCTTCTGAACATCTCTTTATGTAATGAAATCTGTGAAGTATAAATTCACTTCAATTTAAATGTACATGAAGAAGATTAAGAATAACTTAAAATATCATAATAGTTGATAGCTGAATCATTTGAGGGTGCCTTTTTCAACAAAGTTATGAATGCTGCATGTTATCTTCCTGCATTGCAGGTGGATTCTTTACCAGCTGAGCCACAAGGGAAGCCCCTTTAAATTATTAATAACCATTTTAGTTAGAAGCATCATTCAAACATGAAGCTTTTTACTTCCAACTAGTGTCTGATGCCACGTACAAAACCACCCACGCTGTGCTAGTTTCCCAGCGTCAGGTAGGCAATGCCATTACAGTTCTGAGGGTACAGGGCAGTTACAGAAAAGGATTCTCCAAGACTCCATGACAAACTATGGGATTTCACATCTATAAGTTACCAGAATCAGTTTAGGTTGCTGGGTAAAACCAAGTGTTTAATAAACACAAGGCCTTCTTGGATTTAGAGTCTGAATTAAAAATTCTAATCTAGATACTATAAATAAGTAGCATTTTTACACACGTGCGATAGACTAAAATCACAGTAAGCTTAGTTCATTCTGATTTTTAAAATTCATATGGAAGTTTACCACCAGGCTAAGTTTAGACAAACTGTAAGATTCCATTTCAATATGCACCAAAACCAACAATAACAACCCCTCGCCACCCCCTCCCCCCAAAAAAGCCCCAAACAAAAGAACTCTTCCCTGTCTAACTGCATCCTGTTAAATGTTTTTGAGTTCACCAGTCAGGACCCTCCAATTTCACAGATGAGGGAAGGGAGACACAGGGAAGTCAGTGACTTGTCTGAGGTACTTGGAGAGAAAGGCAGAGCCCTGCCCACTGCAACTGGTCTGGCCTTGTAGGAGGAGGCACTCCCCGAAGGAATACAGAAGTCAGTCCTATAGCACTTCTATTTCTGAGGCTGCCTTACGGGCTCGCACTTTGGGGCTTGCACCCTTAACAAACACTCATTACAGAACAGAGAACTGCATCCTAAAAATCAACTGTCTAGCTAAAAAAAAAAAAAAAATGAATGTGCATGTTGAAAAAAATGCAGCACGATCAGGGTTCTCATGCAACCTGGAACTCTCTTCAACCCAAACTGCTTTTCAGTCATTGGACATCATGCATCTCTTATGTAGCTTACTGTAAACCTTAGGCAAATCATTAATTTTATGCTCTAATTTGACTTGCCAAAAATATTTTCCCTTGTGGCATTTAAAAGCATACATTCTTAGAGTACATAAAAAAGAATTTGCCAGGCATTTTTCCTTCTATAAACATTGTTCTGTTCTTTTTTTCTAATAGGAAGAGCTTAAAGTTCCCGGGATAAGTGTCTTGACATTATGAGTTCTTGTCATATCAGGATCAGATAAAGCTGTGCTATTTTCCCAAAAGAGAAGCCAGGTATATTTTATCTTACATGTATTCAACATACGATAGATTTATCAATATAATAGCACTTAATTTTTGAGGTAAAGACCTATCCTTTCACTTGTACCTTTAATTTAGGAAAGTTGACTCTAACACTGACTATACCCTATATACCCTTTATTAAATATTTGTAATTTTTTAATCACTTGTATCATGGTATAAGATCATACCAAATGTTTTAAGAAAATTAATGACTTTGATATCCAACCTCTAAATTAAATCAGGCTTCTACCAGAAAACAACCTCTTGAATGATACAGAGAAATGAGATCAGGGAGATATTGTTATAGAGCAGCCTATTGCTCAAGCAGAAGGTGATTTTGCTCTCATCATAGAGCAAAAAGTTCTATTAGGCAATGTTATAACCCCAAATAATGCCAAATATTATGAATATTTAACAAAGAGGTGTTTAGGTTAACAGAGCCACAGGATAAATACCTTCATTCTAATTCAGCTTTTTCGGTGTGTGTACAGTACTTTATCACTGATTTCAGGGAGCAGTGGATTCTCAGAACCAGGTACACATCTGATTGCACGTGTAAGTAAATACTCAAGGATCTGTCAAGTGGATGGAAAGAGTGAAAATAAAGACATTCGCTTGTTCCAATTGCCCTCTATGGATTACACAACTTCTACACTTGATCTTAGCCAAAAGGCTGAGAAGTGATGACTACACAGCTTCTAATGGGCTGTTTCTATAACAGATTCTGATGAATCATGAACAAAAACACCTTCAAAAGAACAAAGAGTCACAATTTTATAGATCAAAGAATATATTTAGGGCTTGGTTTTTAGGGATATTTTCCAACACTGGGTCACAATATGCCCCAGCCTGAGAGACATGAGGTGACAGAGTCCATGCTTTATCCCAGGTGGATGAGAAAGAGGGGAGTTAGAAAACTTCCTATGTCATTTCTGAAGTTATCCTGGGAAGGCAGGTGTAAAAAGAAATTGATATGGCCCAATTCAGATTCACCCAGACTGGATGAAGCAGAAGGAGTTCCTTTTATTAGTTATTGTTGCAGAACTCTTAATCAGCTTAAGATTTTGTGGATCTTTTAAAATCATTATCACAGAAACACACAAACAGGTCCTGTGGTTTAACTATCTGTGTGTTGAGGAGTGGGACTGGGTGAGCGAGGCTGGGAGGGTGGTCCGTAGGACTGAGCTCTTGGGACTGATATTTACTTTTGACCCTTGGCCCTTCAAACTGCCCTGTGAAACACTACCCATTCCCTCTCCCCGGTCCCCTTTCTCCCTTCTGGGGTGAAAAAGAGAGAGAGAAAAAAATTCTTTTCACTTTTCAGCCAAATCAGTCTCTGGGTTTTATTCCAAATTATCTATAGAGTTAAATGCGTCTGTTTTCTCAGCCGTTCTTCCCCAGTAACGCTCTCTCTGAACCACAGGTGGGGAGTTGGTGGCACTGCTCAGGCAAATTCCAGCCTGGGACCTAGTGTGTTTTCCACATTTCCTTATTTATTGCCACAAAGAGGCTAGGGCCACTTAACTTCTGTCATCTACACCTGTGGTTCCAGTAGTTTATGCTATGATCTCCTGCCTTAAGAAGACAGATTTTCAAAATAAATGGAGATGTTTGTTTAGCAATCTAAATATTTAAGTAAAGACATCATGTAACGATTCATTGGCAACTGTATGAATTCGTGGCCAAATGTCTTTTACAAAAAATCAGCTTTGATAGTACACAATGTGGTCATACGATTTTTTTAAACGGAAGTTTTTTTTAAAAAAAGCTCCTTAACTTTGGAGTTAAAGCTGTTACGTTCTAACCCAGTCTCAGGGCTGATTGGCTCAAAACCTCTGTGCCCAGTGATGTCACTTGACCCTCTCAGGGGGTGTCCAGGTCAGGGAGTTGTGCAACTCCCTCCAAAGCCAGGTCTCCTACTGGCTAGCAAGCAAATTCCAAGGGATAGTTAGGATTAAGGGCTCCAAAGAGGATTCCCCAGCCCTCCCCCAAAGGAGGATCAAAAACTCTGGTCTAGTTCTGGAACAAAAATAAGCCCCAGTCAAGGAGAAAGTGCTTGTATGGACAGACTGCGTCCCTTCCCAAAGCTTGTGTCCCACCCAGGGAGTCATTTTCAGTAGGCAAGCAGGTGCAGAAGTGTGTAATCCTCCCTGTAAGAACGCACACTCTCCTACGCTTAGGCCCCAAAGGATGAAGGTTATAAAACTGCTCACATCTCATTACCATTTGCTTTCTTGTTCCAGGAAACAAAACCAACACACACAAACACAAAACATAGCCCTCACCTCACACTTCATTTCACCCCATCCTCTTTCCAAACTGCCTCTCTCCGAGAATGGGAATCACCCGCAGGGGCTGGGGCACCAAGCTCAGCCTCAGTGTAAACACGCCCCAGCAGCACAGGCGGTAACGTATTAACTGGGAGGAATCTCAGGTCACCGAGAACGGTTTTCTATTAATAGGGGATAAAGCTCTTGCATACATTAGCGATAATGCCCTGGTGGCCCGCGCAAAATTAACTCCTCCCGGGCCAGCAAGAGGGAAGCCACGTTCTGCCCAGGCAGATGTGTGCTTGAAACACGCGTACAAACATACACGTTACACACACTGTGCTTTAGAACCGCTCCCCTTAAACATGCCAGATCCCATTCCCATCCCTAGTCCAGGCGGTTGCAGACGTTCTCCAGGGGTGTCTCCCGAGAGGGGTTGGTGGAGGCGGGGGCCCGTCAGGTACGGGTCAGCTCAGCTTCGCCACGCACACCGCCAAGGCCACAGCCGCCAGCAGCACGGCGCTGAAGATGGTGGCGGCCTTGGCCTTGCTCAGGTCGCAGGGCCCAGTGCGCTGTTCTACCGACACGCCGCCCACCGAGGAGACGCCGGCACTGGCGCTGGACAGGACCGCGGCACCTGCCGCCTGCCGGGCCTGCACCGTCCAGCGGGGCACGTTGACCTTCATCTCCATATCCTGGATCATTTCGCCCACCTGAAGGATCTCCCGCTCCAGCTGGTGCAGGTCTTCCACGTC
>NW_011494852.1:1185731-1188678 GCF_000754665.1 Bison bison bison | reverse complement strand
GCTGCGGACGCTCAGGGCGCGCGCCGCTACGCCGGTCGCGCCGCCTTCCACCCCCGTGCGCACCAGTGGCCGCCGCGGCTCCTGCAGCGGAAACTCAGTGCTCAGGGCCAGTGCACGCCGCATGTCGGCTTCCAACAGGTCCAGGCAGCCGGAGAAGGCCACCCAGAGGCGCTCGAATTCGGCGCGCTCCTCGGCGCCCAGGCTCCGGTCGCGCAGCGGGGCTGTCAGCCGGACGCGGATGGCCACCGCCAGCTCCTGCGCCTTCTGGCGCGTCTTCTGCAGCTCCTCTCGCAGGTTCTGCGAGTCTGCGGAGCCGCCGATGGTCAGCACCAGGTGATGGTAGCATGCGGTCGCCTTATTAAGCGCGTCCAGTAGCGCTTTGCACTCCTCCTTCGCCATGGCGCTGCTCTCCCGCGCACCCCGGCCGCCTGCGCCCCTCTCACCTTCACCCACTCAGCGCAGCAGGATGCAGCCAGCCTCGACGGCGTTCCCCGGCCGGACGGTCCGAGCACTCCTCATGGCCTGAGAGGAGCTTGGCGCTACCGCTGCTCAGGGTCCACAACATGCGCTTCCGCTGACCCGGTTTGCCATTCCCTCATCCATCCTCCCCAGGTGCGCTCCTAGTCACACGCCGAATCTCTGCGCAGCTCTCGCCTCCACGGTAGCACCTGCGAAGCCCGTGTTGAGGTCCCCATCCTCCTCCCGTGCCGTCGCCAGGGCTAGCGGGCCGCTGAGCCGCTCGCTCCGAGCGCCTTAAGGGCGGCGGGGTCGGGTTTCTTAGATCCGCCCACCCCCGCCCTTCCTCGCTGGGCGCTCCCATCCCCTGGACCAGGCATAGGCGGGGCCCTGAGCGGGGAGGTCACGTGCAGGTCCCCCATCTCCCCCTCCTCTGCACCCCATTACAGTCTGGAATATTAGCGCTCAGCAGATCCAACCCTCCTCTGTTTTTGAGAAGGGGAAACTGAGGCTCAGATTTAAAAGGGGGGAGGAGGATAAAGATCACGCCACGTGCATGTAAGTGATGGGGCTACAACCCAGGGGCTCTGACTCTTAGACCCAGCCAGCGACGTAAGTAGTATGCTTCGTAGGACTGGACACCCCTGTCCTCCAAACCGAGTAGTAAAGGGCAATCTGCGGGGCGGAAAGGCTGCCGTATCTCCCCGTCCTAGTCCAGCCCGCTTTCCAGCAACAGGGCTTGGACTCCACCCCTTGTGTCAGATGTGTTTTTCGGCCCCGCCCCCTCCCGTTCCAGGCAGGCGCAGTCGATGGCTCTGGGCTGGTCCAGTCTGAATAGGAAGTGTTGCACGCCGCCTGAGCCCCACCCCTGGCTGGGCGGGATCAATGATTGCTCTGCGCACGCGTCACTCTGAATAAAGACAGCTTCTCATTGGACTGACCAGAGTCCTGGGGTGCGACTCCGCCCAACGGGGGTGGGCGGTGCAGCAGTTCTGCCGCGTTGGGGTGGTGGGCCCTGAGGTCTTTATCGAGGGGCCGGGAGGTATCGGCGCCACTCCTGGAAGGGCGGGGAGTGAAACTATGTAGACTTTTAAGTAAGTGTCCTCCCTCCTGTCTCCTCCCGCGCCTCCGTTCCCTCGGGACGGCTGCGTCTCTGGGCCCAGAGGCCGGGCGGGGCCTCGGAGCGGAGAAGGGGGAGGGGCTCTTTCCTCGGCCGGCGCCCCAAGCTGGGCTGGCTGTCCCTGGGAGGCCCCCGAGGCCTGGACCCATCGCGGAGTGGACTGCCGCGCCCGTGCTCTCCAGCTCCCGACCGCAGCCTGGCTCGCTCTGCCCCTCGTGTGTGTTTGCGGGTCGAGGGGTGGGGTTGGCGAAGAGTGAGCCCTCTGACCCCCGCGGCATCAGGACAGGTTAGCAGTCTGGGATCCCGGGAGCTCAGACTTGGGGGCAATAATAGGCAGGGCCGTCGATCACGGGCTGGGTGGCTTCTGGGGTTTAAGGGAGGCCTGGCGGGGCGGGTGGAGGGGAGGCTGTGGATGGGAGGCTGTGGATAGGGGTGCGGATCCTCGAGCCGGGCTGTCGTGGTCCCCGTGGTGATGGAGGAGCTGGAAGGAGAGGAGGGAATCCCTGCTAGCCTGCCTCTCATGGGGCGGGGGTCTCCTCTTCCAGCTGGGTTAAGATTACCCCGGGAAAACTATGAAGCACCAAACGGTGTTCTGGATTCTGAGTCTGTTCAGTTCTTTTCGTTGAAAATGGACTGCCCATTGGCGCGTGAGCAAGGCGGTGCGGCTCTGGCCGGCCCTGGAGGTGCTGGGGACGTGGGCGCTTGCGGTCGTGCAGGGCCACCGGGAGCAAGTGGGGCGTCTTCTTTGAGGATTTAGGACATTCAGGGAATGAGGCGCAGACGAAACTGTAGGGGACTCCTAGTTTGCCTTGTGCTGGAATTTTCCAAGATTTTTGGGTTTCCGGAAGAGAGACCCCTATTTTGATTGCACCCTTCCACCAGCCCTAGAGAGGAGCAGCAGATGTTAGCAGGATATTTACATTTCCAGGCACCTTGCCAGGTTTGGCATTGAGGCAGTCGGCCCCGCCCCCAACCCCGTCCAGAGCACTGGGTTCAGGGGCCTCTCACGCAGCAGTCTGTCCTTTAATTGGTTGTCTCAGTGGTGATACTGTGGCCCTTGGCCATCTCAGCCACTTATGGGCCAAATGGGGCCTTGACAGAGGAAGAGTAGTTTTTAGGATAAAATGGGTAGAAGGGAGGAGAGCCCATCTCTTCTGGGAGCTTTGTGGACAGCAGAAGGAGATGAAGCTGCAGAGGTGGGCAGGAGGCCATGAATAAGAGGGCCTCCATGCCAAGCAGAGTAGTTGAGAGTGCATCTGATAGGGAGTGGAGTAGTCCCGCACAGGGCTCAGTGTTGGAAAGATCCTGTCTTTCAGGTGGACAGGTTTGCGGTGCATCAAAGGTCAGGGCCTGAAGGCCTGGGGCGGGGGG
>NW_011494852.1:1146899-1185612 GCF_000754665.1 Bison bison bison | reverse complement strand
GTGAGTTCTCCTCACCTGGCCTTGTCACCTGCGATAATCCCTTCTGGCAGCACTGCTGGGAGGGCAGCAGTGGTGTTTGCCTGGGGCCTGGGCTCCAGGTCTTCACTGTGCCTCCTTGTGGCTCTTGGACTGTGTTGCTCTCATGAGGGCAGGCGCTGGGGTTTTGTTCTACACATGTCGGCCTGTTAGGTCTTTTATTTTTCCAATGTGGATCTGATCTTGGCCAGGCAGCAGTAAGCGGTGGCACAAAATGAGATCTTGATTTCCTAGCCAGGAATCGAATCTGGGTAGCCTGGATGAAAACCAGGAATCCTAGCCACCAGAACGGTAAGTGCTAGAGGTTGGAAGCCATTTTTCCCTGGACCTCTGCTCCCAGTGAAAAATTCATTTCTCTAGGAGCCAAAAATGTAAATGCAGGTACAAAGTTTACTACTAGAGACAAAGCATAACAACAAGTGGGAGAAAGCACAGAGAAGCTGTTTAGTTAAGACAGAAACAAGACAGAGATGCACACCCAGAGAGGAAGGGTGTGGACATCCCCCCTTGTGAGGAGGGGCACAGAACAGAGGCGATTGTCATTTAATAGGACAGTTCTTCCAATTTTAGTATCTGTAGTATCTGTGTTGCTGAAGCGAGCACAGGACAGTTCTTCCAGGTCTTTGTTTACCTTTAGCCAATTATCTGGTTTCTTTTTCCACACCTGACCTGCCCTAGGACCCTCCTCAACATGTGTGCAGAACTTTTTTCCAGGATGGATTCTGGCCCAGAGGCCTGTGGGATGCCCTTAACATCACATGTTATGGGGTGGTGCCCCCTCCTTTTTGACCCGCAAGGAGCCTTTCTGCACATATGAAATGTCTCCCTTGGCCTAAGGATGGGAAATACCTGATCTTTTAACAGGATTTAGTCTCACTCTGCCCCTGCCATAAAAATGCCCAATGTCTGGTTATTTACCCGATTCCTGTTGCTGGTTTTTATATAGAGGTGTAGATCTCACAATATAGACAGGAATCTGGTCATAAATTTGTTGTCCTGGAGCCTGTTTGTCTCTTGCTTCAGGAAATATAAACAGGGGGCTGGTGATGAATGTCAGGCCTGGAGCTCATCTTCTTCCCACCCTAGGAGGTATGAATAGGAGGCCAGTTGTAAATGCTTAGCCTGGAGCCCATCTGTCTCCTCCTCAGACAGTTTTTAAAGTCTTTATTGAATTTGTTACAATATTGCTTCTGTTTTGTGTTTTTGATTTTTTTTTTTTTTGGCCCTGAGGCATGTGGTATCTTAGCTCCCCAGCCAGGGATCGAACCTGCACCCCCTGCATTGGAAGACAATGTCTTAACCACTGGATCACCAGGGACACCACTGTTAGTGTTTGAGTCAGGGCTCTCCTTCTGTTTATGAAGTGCCAGGGTTAGGAGAAGGCAATGGCACCCCACTCCAGTACTCTTGCCTGGAAAATCCCATGGATGGAGGAGCCTGGTGGGCTGCAGTCCATGGGATCGCTAGGAGTCAGACACGACTGAGCGACTTCCCTTTCGCTTTTCACTTTCATGCATTGGAGAAGGAAATGGCAACCCACTCCAGTGTTCTTGCCTGGAGAATCCCAGGGACGGGGGAGCCTGGTAGGCTACCGTCTATGGGGTCACACAGAGTCAGACATGACTGAAGCGACTTAGCAGCAGCAGCAGCAGCAGGGTTAGATTGGTGTCCAGTAACTTCCTCCTTCCCTAGAGGAGCAGGGGAATGTGACCACATGATGCTAGATACCAGATCTAGAAAGGGTTCAGACCCAAAGAGTTGCCCTGAGGCTGCTTCCACGTCCAAGAGAGCGCTGAGAAGTGGTCCGTGGTGCTCCTGCCCTCCAGCCCGAGGGAGTTTGGTGCTGGTGGCTCCCCTGCATTTCCAGGAACAGGGTGTGGAGTGGCTTTCTAAGGGGTAGTTGTATTCCTCCAAACTTCCCTGCTTCCAGCCCTCTTCCAGCCCTGAGGCCTTCTCTCCTACTGTGAGGCTCCACATTCCAGCCAGCTCTGTGCTTAGCCTGCTCTGAGCACATTTGGTTTTGGCTTTTTGCCGATACTTGCAGGACCAGCCCCTCATCCTCCCCTGCATGCGGGTGGTGGATTTCCAGCTCCTGGGAGAGATAATCCCTCCCTGGGAGCTTGATCTTCCTCTAACACCTCGCTGTCATTTTGTTGAACTGGACCAGCGGTTACTGCACGTCTGCAGGGAGCCAGGCAGCCAGGCTTCAAAGTGCTTTGAGAAGCCTATGGACAGGAGCCGTAGACATTACAGAAGGACACGAGTGGCTGTAATACCACACGTTACATCATCAAACTGCTTCCATGTGGTATTAAGCAGAGATGCATAGGAAGTTTTCCCTTTCTGCCTTTTCCTTCAGAGACACATTAAGCCTGCTGGAGAATATTGCTCATCAGTTGGAAAATACGCCTGGTCAGAGTCTATGGTCAGGGCCCTGGGGGTAAGCAGGAGCGGCCACAGCAGTGAGATTTCGGCAGGGAGTGCTTCTCTGGGAGGTGCAGACTTTCCTGGGCTGGCTTCTGCTGAGCCAGGCTGCACACTATCACCAGATGGTCCCCGACAACACAGACTCATCCGGGCTGGCAGGACGGTTGAAGACCACAAAACCACGGGTGTGCACACCACCTCCTAAAATGCCCAGCACTGGTCTGAGGCCTCGCTTGACTCTCCTTTTCAAAATAACCTCAAATAATTCATGTGCAAGGGTATTTGGTACCTCTGACTAATTTCACTGGGTTTTCTTTTTTTTGGGGGGGGGTTTTCTATAAATCATTTCATCATTTGCACTTAAGAAAGAGTGGAATTTTGTGTGTGTGTGTGTTTTTAAGGAGTTTAAATGAGGTTTCACACCTCTTTCCCTCACATGTGATTTTAAAATACAAAACCAATTCTTGCAAGTAAACTTGTCAGATTATTTTAAAGCACATACCCCTGTATAAGAATTCAGCTCTGGCATTAAGCATTATTACATATCAGTATTTTTATTTATTTATTTATTTGGCTGTGCCAAGTCTTAGTTGTGGCACACAGGATCTTCTGTCTTTGTTGTGGCGTGCAGGATTTTTAGTTGTGCTGTGTGGGAGCTATTACTAGCTTCCCGACCGGGGATGTAACCTGGGCCCCCTCCATTGAGAGAGCAGAGCCTTAGACTCTAGACCACCAGGGAAGCCCCTGATTATTACATATTTTTAACACTGGGACAGAAAGGTCAAGAACAGAGCAGGACAGAGCTCTCTGTATCCCTACTGCTGGACGGGATTCAGTCATTGGCAACCAGAGACTGATGTCCAAGAGCAGGCGTATGACTTGGACTGAAAAACAGCCAGCTCCATCCCATTCACCAGCAGTGGGTGCGGAGAGTCTTTTGTGTTCACAGTTCATGCATTTAAACCCAGCGTTTTGACGTGACATTCAGGGCCCTTCCCTTCCCTTGCTGCCCCTCTCTGACCTGCCCTGTCTGGATTCTTATTATTTCTCAGAGCTCATGTTCACAGCTAGTCAAGCCGAGTTTATCCTTGAGTTTATTCCTGTGCTCCCCAGGAATGTGCTCCTGCCTCCTGATGGCTTTGGCCCCACTGTGGTCCCTGCCAAGGAGGCCTCCCACACGCCCTAGCCCAACCCCATCCCTGGTACTCCTTTCTCCTTACCTTGCCTGGCACTGTCTTGTTTCTAAGTCTTCTTGCTTCCCAGTGAGGTGGCTCGCTCCTCCATCAGAGCCCACCTTTGTCAGGTCTGTCTCGTGGGCGCGGGTGTTGGTGTTCTGCCAGCATCCTGTCTGGCTGTTGAGCAGGAGTGTCCCTTCTCAGTTTTAGTCTGACCTTGTCTCATCCTGTTTCTCATGTGGTTTTTATCTAAGGCATCTTTACTTTTGTGCTCCGCCGTGTAGAACCGGCTGTGTCTGGAACCAGCACAGAACTTTGTTTTCTTATGACTGTGCCCCAGCCAAATTATATTATCCAGTTCTTCTGGTAGGGACTCATAAAAGGATTATCTGTGCTCCAGTAATGGTTGCCTTCAACGATTCAAATACCTAAATGGTTGCAGAGCTGGGGCCTGCGAAGGGATTATATGTAGCCATTTTCATGCTAGGCTCTTCTCCCTAAGAGGATTTGCAGGGAGCTCAGGGGACTTCTTCAGGCAGTCCTCAGGAGGGCCTGCAGCCAAGACAGCCCAGCCTGGACCAGACCGAGGGGATCTGATGCGGAGCCTGTTTGGCTGTCTGTCACGGGGACTTCTATAAGGGAAATGCAGTGTGGAGTCTGTGCCTCCGTGGCTTGTGTGCTGTAACCCCTAGGCATAATTATTTTTACATGATGAATGCAGTGGTTAAAGGGATGAGTGTTAGAATAAATTCTGACATCCACCTAACCTCGAGTTGGACAGCTGACCCTCAGTTTCTTCATCTGCAGCATGGGGCAAATGATACCTGTGGTTATTGTGAGCATTAGTTGTATTTAGTTACCTATACTTATTGTGAGCATTCAAATGGGATGAGAATGTGTAGAAGTTATCACAGTGTCTAGACCAAGGATGCTTTCAAATAAATGGTGGCTGTTTTTAACATTAGACTTTAGGGATGGAATTCATAATGCACTTAGGCATACTGTTTCTAGTGTTTCCCCAAAGAGGCGTTTTAGAATACTGTTACATAATGAGAAAGTAATTCAGTTTTTCACTTATATTTCATTCATCTGATTGTATCAAGGATAAGATTACTTGATGCCCTTTACTGTTGCTACTTTTCTCTTTTTAATGAAAAGAAGAGGCTCAAAGAACCTTTGGCAGGCAGTGGTATCTAACCAGGTTTTAAATAATGTCAATTGGCTTTATCATTTTTAATTATAAGATTATCTGAATGGGAAGTGATGCTGGTTTCCCATTTAAAGTAGTGATAAGGGTTCTTTTAAAAATAAATTTTAAATGGGAGTAGATGTTTAAAGGAAAATGTCAAACATTAACAATAGAGCCGTTGTGTACAACTGTCCTGCCCTGGGGGAGAAGAGGTGTTGGCCAACTAGGCTGGTGTGTAGCCTATGAGCTGCTTACTAAGCCATGTGCTCTGGCACAGGGCTGTACCTACGGGGAAGATGGGCTGCCTTTTTGTAATTCTCACGAAAGCACCATGTGGGCTGGCAGAAAGTGACCGTACATTGGTGTGTAGAGTGGCAAAAATAGTGAAGGTAACATGTAAATGGAAATCTCATAAGACAAGTATTCATTTTCTCCATTGTTCAAACTGAGATGGCGGCTCAGAGAGGTGAAATGACATGGCTAAAACTCTGATTCCTTTTCTGTGCCCATTTTTCGTATTCCCGTCTCATACTTCAGTTAAAAACCGTGCTGATACATGGTAAGGGGAGTAGACCAGGTGAATTGGAAGCCCCATTCACAATAGGAGCAAATCTATACAGAATATATATATAATGTCTAATAAAAGTTGTACATGATCTATGATCTTTTTAAAAAAAATTAAATTTTGGCTGCTCGGTGTCTTCATTGCTGTGCACAGGCTCTCTCTAGTTGCGGTGAGTGGGGGTCCTCTTTCATTGTGGTGCATGGGCTTCTCACTGTGGTGGCTTCTCTTGTTGCAGTGCACAGGCCCTGGAGTGTGCAGGCTTCGGTACGGGTGGCACACAGGCTCAGTAATTGCTGCTTGTGAGCTCTAGAGCACAGGCTGAGTAGTTGTGGAGCTCGGGCTTAGTTGCCCTGTGGCCTGTGGAATCCGCCTGGACCAGATAGCAAATCCACACCCTCTGCAGGTGGGTTCCTAACCAGTGGGCCACCGGGGACGTCCATGATCTGTGATCAAGTGGAGAAAATTTAAGTAGCAGACATAAAAGAGGATGAAGGTAGACATACCATGCTCATGGAGAATGATTCATTATTATAAAGATGTTGACTCTCTAGTCTGTAAATTTAGTGGTTACAATAAAAATCCCAATAGAAATCTCATGGAATTGATAGACTGACTCTAGTTCATGTGATATTGTAAAGAATTAGGTATAACCAAACAACTTTGGAGAACAGGGGGAGAAGTCTTCCTATATGAGATGTCAAGGCTTATGATGAAGCCATGGTTATGTAAATTCATGTGGTCTGATCCTTTCCTAAAGTAATCGCCACTAGCTACATGTGGATATTAAGTATTTGAAATGAGGCTAGTATGAATTGAGCAGAATACACATCAGATTTTGAAGACTCAATAGACGTAAAAAGAATGTGAAATATGTCAATAATTTTAAAGCATTGTTCACATGTTGGAAATATATTGTACCTATATTAAATGGCACCCCATTCCAGTAGTCTTGCCTGGAAGATCCCATGGACGGAGGAGCCTGGTAGGCTGCACTCCATGGGGTTGCTGAGGATCGGACATGACTGAGCGACTTCACTTTGACTTTTCACTTTCATGCATTGGAGAAGGACATGGCAACCCACTCCAGTGTTCTTGCCTGGAGAATCCCAGGGACAGGGGAGCCTGGTGGGCTGCCGTCTATGGGGTCGCACAGAGTCAGACACGACTGAAGCGACTTAGCAGCAGCAGCAGCATATTAAATAAAATATATAATTAAAATTAATTTCACTTTTTAAAATATGACTACTAGAAAATTTTAAATAATATATGTGATTATGCATAATGTATATACAATTACATTTCTCACATAAATCTGTTGGATGGCACTGGTCAAGACCATTGAAACAGACTAAAGCCCAGAAATAGGGCAAACATACATGGGAAGTTGGAATTTGAGAAAGGTAACATTATCAGCTGGTGTGAAAGGGATACAATATATGGAACAGTTGGCTTATGCTGTGGACTGAATGTTTGTCTCCCCCTGTTCCACACCCCCCGCCCCCTGAGCCAGCCCAAATTCATATGTTGAATCCCTAATCCTAAATGTGATGGTATTTGGAGATGGAGCTTTGAGATCTAATTGGGATTAGGTTAGGCCGTAAAGGTGGGGCCCTCATGATGGGATTAGTGGCCTTATAAAAGGCAGAAGTGATAGGAGAACTCTTTCTCTACCATGTGAGGATATAGTAAGAAGGTGGCCAACCCATACAGTCCAAGACGTGGACCCTCACCAAGAACCAGATCTACTATACTAGCACCTTGATTTTTGACCCCAGCCTCCAGAACTGTAAGAAATAAAATGTTTGTTGTTTAAGCCCCCTCAGTCTATTGTATTTTGTTATAAGACCCTGACCAAACTAAGATTACCTTCAGAAAAAATTTAAATGCCCAATTTATAGCGTATATAAAAATAAAGATGAATTAAATTCCAAAAAATGATAAACTTTAAGAGTCTTGGAAATTACAGGGACTATTTTTGTGGCCTTGAAGTTGGAAAGGATGTGGTTTCAGGTAGCCTTTGCTGCATAACCAGCCAGCCCCCAGATTCGTGACTCACAACTGCTATAGTTTGTTGTTCCTTACAAGGAACTAGCAAGGTGGGTCTTCTGCTGGTCTCACCTGGCTCACTTGTGTGGTTGCACTCAGCCAGTGGGCTGGCTATGCCCACTGGACCACCTCTCTCTCCCTCCATGGGCTTTCGTCCCATGGGCTTCTCTATTGCATGGTGATCACGTGGTACCAAATGAATGAAAGTGAAATCTGCAAGGTCTCTTGAGGCTGACACTCAGAATCACAGAACATCAATTCTGTGTGTGTGGTTGGTTAAAGCAAACCACAGGGGTGGCTCAAATTTGAGAGATGGGGAAATAGACTCCACCTTCTCATAGAGGGAATGGTGAAATTTACAAGGGGGCATGCCAAGATGATAAGATTTCCTTAGCTCCCAAGACCACTGACCAGTAAGGCAAAGATGGACAAGTTCAACTACATTAAAATCAAACACTTTTATTTCTGAAAACACTCATTTGGAAAAATGAAGAGACAAGTCACAGATCCGGAGAAGATATTTGCAACATCTTTTAGTGTCCAGATGTCGAGAGAGCTACCAATTGTAAAGAAAAGGGCCAGCAAACCATGAGAAAAGTGGCCAAAAAACATGGTAATTTATAGCATGTAAAGAAGTGATAATCAACTTCATTAAAGAAATGAAAATTAGAAACAGCAAAATAGCTGTTTTATGCCCAGACTGGCATAAATGAGCTGGTCTGACCACTCCGAGGAGCACTGGCTAGGATGTGATGGAAGGAAGGGGAGTGCTCACGGACTTGGCAGGGAGGTCGTAAGCGGTCCAGTGGTGTTAGCTTCTGGTGAAGGTGTAGGTGTATGCTGCAGTGCCTCTCCTAGTCACATTCCTGGATGTGTACTCCAGGAACACATAAGAGTGTAGGAGTGTTTGTGTCAGCATTCTTTGTAATACTGAGAATGTGGAACCAACTTAAGTGTAGGATATTAGATAAATTGTGTCGTGTTCACTTCATACAGTACAGCAGGAATTAGTAAATTAATAGGAGCTGTGTGGATCAGCGCTGAAAGAACTTGAAAACATAATGTTGATGGAAAAGATGGAATGTTCCCGACTACTTACAGTGTGATACCATTTATGTAGATTTTGAAGCCCATAAAGCAAGATTTTGTATTATTTATGAACACATGAGTTTTAAAGGAGTAGAAATGTCAGCAAGAAGGATATAGAAACAGCTTTAAGATAGTGGTTGTCTCTGAAAAAGGAGTAGAGGATGGGAGGGTGGGGGCAGGTAGGGGGAACCAGTCTACTCTGATATACTTTATTTCTGAAAAGAAAATCTAAGGCAAATATGGCAATGTGTTAAGATTTGGTAATCCTGGGTGGTGGCAGTGGTTTAGTCGCTAAGTCGTGTCTGACCCTTGTGACCCCATGGGCTGTAGCCCACCAGGCTCCTCTGTCCATGGGATTCTCCAGGTAAGAATGCTGGAGTGGGTTGCCATTTCCTCCTCCAGGGGATCTTCCCAATCCAGGAATCAAACCCTGGTCTCCTGCGTTGCAGGTGGATTCTTTACCGACTGATCTATCTTGGGTGGTAGGTTAGCATTATTACTCTACTTTTCTGTTATGCTTAAAATATTTCATTAAAAACTTGCATATCTTTAAAATATCATAATTTGAGTCATGTAGGATGTTCTAAAAATAGCCATTGTTACTTTTGCAATGACTTGAAGCGTAACAAGATTTTCTGAACATGATTTATACATTTAACCAGTAAGAAAAGTCATCTTGGAACTTGTGGGTTTTGTTTGTTTTTTCCTGACCATGTGTTAGGTCTGTAGAGTAATGCATGTCAGGGATGCTTTTTGGACATTGCTAGATCAGATGTGACACACCAGTCTGAAGGTGGTCATTTACTGCTGTTTCCTCTCTTGTCCCAGGAGACTCGCTCTGCCCCACCTGAAGTCCATATGGCTCTGTATGATGAGGACCTCCTGAAAAATCCCTTCTACCTGGCTCTTCAGAAGTGGCGTCCTGACTTGTGCAACAAGGTGGCCCAAGCTCATGGCATTGTAAGTGCATCGATCCCGAGGGTGGTCCTCTGCTGGGTGTGGGAGGCTCACCTACAAATATGGTAGACTTCAGTTAAATTTAGCAGGAGTCAGGTATAGAACTGCTCAGTGCAGCAAGCCCCAGACTATGCTCGACATGTGGACGAGCAAAGAGGAACCGCCCTGAGCAGCTTCCTCCAGGAAGCCCCCTGAGACTGCTTCAGCCCGGGTGTAATCTTTTCTCTGAACTCTCAGCCCCTATTATCACTGCTCTCATGGTAGTCACCTCTGTTTCTCCTGTTTCCATGTTGACCAGGAGGGCTTCTCCAGGGCAGAAATCATATCCTTCCTTGTCTGTGAGATGGGTGCTCACTCCCGCAGAGTAGGGGAACGTGTAAATGTATGGGTATGTCACCTTCAAAGGCATTTCCTGAAGAGGAGGAGCCGAGGGAAGTTTCATAGTAGAGACCACAACCTCAGAAGCCTACAGGGGCAGCCAGGTAACAGGAGCCAGAGAAGAGAGAAACCGTGGTCTGTTGGCAGGGCGTCTGCTGCCTGGAGGGAGGAAGGGCCCACACTGCAGGCCGGTTTTCATTCCGAGGTTGGTGAACTTGGCTGACATCTTACACACCGTGGGATACAGAGAATTAGCTGGGCGCCTTTGTGCCGCCTGCCTATGGCAGGGCCTCTTCTTTTTTTTTTTTCTAAATAATTTTTATTTATTTATTTTTGGCTGCGCTGGGTCTTTGTTGCTGCGAGGGCTTTTCTCTAGCTGCGGCGAGCGGGGGCTACTCTGAGTTGCGGTGCTCGGGCTTTGCATTGCGGTGGCTTCTGTTGCACGGCGCGGGCGCTAGGGCATGCGGGCTTCAGTACTTGCTGTGCGTGGGCCTCTTCCCTTCCTGCATGTCCTCTTTTCTTCTCATACTTTTGTTCCCGCTTCTCTTACCCATTGATGGGGTCTTAA
Organism: Bison bison bison; assembly: GCF_000754665.1. Classification (NCBI taxonomy): domain Eukaryota; kingdom Metazoa; phylum Chordata; class Mammalia; order Artiodactyla; family Bovidae; genus Bison; species Bison bison. The sequence goes on along the minus strand of NW_011494852.1, from coordinate 1,175,182 downwards.
GTGAGTCAGGTGGCCGAGGGTTTGAACCAAAGGAGAAATGAGTCAGCTCAGGTTTCTCTGCAACCTTAGAGCTGACTTTTCCATGCTTAGCCCACCCCTCTGCCATCAGAAGCCTGTTTTTTGTTTTTTTCCCCCAAGTCCCTTCTGGTTTTTATGATTGGTTTTGTGATTAATATCTCTTTCCCAGAATTTTTTTTACTTTGGATTTTAGAAGTCATAAACTTCATTATTTTAAAAAAAAAAAGGCTAAGAGAATACAGTTATTTCCAAAGAAGAAAATAAAATTCTCATAAAGCTCGCCACAGGTGTTCACTGTCATCCATTCATTTCACAGCAGCTCTTAAATGCTGCTATGTGTAAGACATTAGGTTTGATGTGGGAGATTCAGCCAAAAATATGAGTAGGCATCACGATTTTTACCCTCATGGATCTCTACCCAGACTTCTAGTGGGAGAGACGGTCTCACTCTGGGTTAATATTTAACTAATTATGGTTACCGTCCATGGGATTTTCCAGGCAAGAATACTGGAGTGGGTTGCCATTTCCTTCTCCAGGGAATTATGGTTAAGTGTCACAGAGAAAAGGCCCAGACATCATGTTAACTGAGAGGGCCTGACCCAACTGGGGAAATCTTTCCTTCCCATGTTTGTTCTGTGGTATTTTGAAAAGAAATACTGTCTAGATAAGAGTGTATTATCACAGGTAACTTTCTCTTTTTAAAAGCGCCGTACTGCGGACTGCTGTTAACCTCTCAGGAAGCCTGAGACGGGGACCTGTCTCACTCGTCACTGTGGTGCCAGCACTTAGCATGCTCCCTGTCACCCAGGAGGTGCTTTTGCAGCTGCCAGCTCAGAATCCCACTCAAGCTCACTTTAGCAAAAGGAGAATTTGAAATAAGAACTTCAGCATCTCGGTCACCTTCCTCTAAGATACATCGAGGAATAGGACATGCTTCTTATTTTCTTTTTTAGCCTGTGAGGTGTGCATGTGAGATCTTAGTTCCCTGGCCAGGGATCAAATTTGTGTCCCCTGCATTGGGAACGTGGAGTCTCAACCACTGGCCCACCAGGAAAGTCCCGGGAGATACTTCTTAAGTTGCCATCCCGAGATCCCAAGGGTGCCCTAGGCTTCTTACTCCGGCTCCCGCTGAGATCCACAAGGGGCTGCGTGGGGCCCACATTCAGTAGACGTGAGAATCAGCGAGGCCAGCTCCTCAGGAAATTGCAGCTGTGGGAAGGAGCCGGCTGCTGCTGTCCTGTTCAGCCAGGCCAGGTGCTGATAACCAGCTCCTGCCACCTGTTGGCCATGTGATGGAGCCCCGGCTCATCTAACCTGTCTTATTGCTCTTTCTGGGTCTGTTGGTTGAGTGTAAAAAGTAGAATATCCCAATGACCTCTAGAAGAGAGAGCACTCATCCTTTCTGCCATCTCTGAGGGACCCACATGGCCTCAGCAGGTGAATGCTATATTTCCTTTCACGGGGCTTGGCCACTGGGCTGAGTTTGTGCTAAGTCACTTTAGTCATGTCCAACTCTTTGCTGGCCTGTGGGCTGTAGCCCGCCAGGCTTCTCTGTTGGTGGGACTCTCCAGGGAAGAACACTGGAGTGGGTTGCTATGCCCTCCTCCAGGGCATCTTCCTGACCCAGGAATTGAACCCATGTCCCTTAAGTCTCCTGCATTGGCAGGTGAGTTCTTTACCACTCGCACCCAACCTGGGAAGCCTGGACTGAGTTGGGTGGTCCTTGAATCTGCCCTGGGGATTAGGGTCCTTTACTAGGCTCTAAAAATGTGAAGTCACCACTTTTTATTTACTCTTTTATTTGGCTGCATTGGGTCTTCTCCACAGCATATGGGGTCTGAGTTCCCTGACCAGGAATCAAACGCGTGTCCCCTGCATTGCAAGGTGGACTGTTGACCACTGGCCCTCAGGAAAGTCCTGAAGTCACCACTTTTGAACATGTGTCTCCCCAGGCTTAAATGCCCTTCACATCTCCCTCTGCAAATGGAGCCGGCAGGCCCCCTCACATGATAGCTGAGGGTGCAGGCTGGCTGTTCCCCTCACCTGTCCCAGCCCCTCCTCGAGTTTGATTTCCTTCCCGAACCTGCCTTTGATGGGGCTGCCCCGTGTCCTGGAAGGCACCGCCTGCCACCATTTGCTCTTTGACTGGACAGTGGAACCCCATCTCCTAAAGTTCCTTCCCATTCTGATTCCAGAGACCTGTGACGCCCACACATTGTCTCACAGTCACCTTGTTCTTGTGACCATCTGGTTATTATGCAGTGAGTTTTCTTCAGCGCAGCTGCATAGGCCTCCCGCACCCCGGGGCTGTTGTTCTTGGGGCATTGGGCAAAAGTTCTCCAGATTTCCCTGGTGGACCGGAGGGTGGGGGGGTGGGTCCATTTGCCTATAGGAAAAACAACAATAGCAAAAGGAGATGACATTTGGTCCTTTAATCATGGTCCTGTAATTATGGGTCTAATTATGGGGTATGCAGGCTTCTGAGGGCTCACCTGGGAACCTAGCATCGTGATTCTAAGTTCCAGGGAACTGACTCAAGAACATGCTTATACAGCCCAGCTAAGGGCACTGAAGTTCATGTTCCAGTTCTCAGAATTTGCTTAGTAGAGCTTCATCTGACAAACACCGAGTATCTCCTATACTCCAGACACCACGCTGGGTTTGCAGAGTTACTCGGAGGAATGGGGGACACGACATGCCTTCGGGGATTTCCACAAACAGGTCATTTGTAGGCCAGAGGGTTGAGTATTAGGACAGAAGTCGTCATGTGCTCCTGTGGAGTAGCCGACCCAGGCAGGGGGATGTCAGGAGGGTACGCTGGAGTGAAAGTGAAAGTGAAGTCGCTCAGTTGTGTCCGACTCTTTGCGACCCCATGGTCTGTAGCCTACCAGGCTCCTCTGTCCATGGGATTTTCCAGGCAAGAGTACTGGAGTGGGTTGCCATTTCCTTCTCCAGGGGATCTTCCCAACCCAGGGATCAAACCCAGGTCTCCCGCATTGTAGACAGACGCTTTACTGTCTGAGCCACCAGGGAAGTTCTACCCTGGAGTAGGTATGACTAATGCTAATTCTTGTTTTTATGCTTTCTTTTCTTTAATGACTATTATTTTAAAAAAATTCTTTACAAAGGGGTTATAATAAAAAGTTTTATTGTTAAGTTCTGAACTGAGTCCCTAACTCATGGTCTTCTCAGCAACTCTGAACTTTGCGTCTTCCACACCAGCTGCTACAGCTCCACAACCTCTGTTCCAGAAATAGTCTGAACCTCCCTCCTGCGAGGGCCCTTGGCACCTGAGCCTGCCTCCCGTGGGTGGCTTCATAGCCACCCACCACTGATCCTCCTCACACCGGTCTCAGCAGGAACCTGGTGGATAGATGGAGCCACAGAGAGCCAGCCACTGGTTTCTGCTTGCAGTGAAATGCACCAGGCAGCCTCGCCTGCCTGAAAACTCTGGGAGAGTCCTTGAAATTGGAGGCTTCCCTGTTCACTCAGCAAGCACTGATTGGTATCTACCCTATGGTGAGCCATGGGCTTGGTAAGGGGGATGCAGTGCCTCGGGAGCTGGCCGTGCTTATTTAAGGAGGCAGAGAAGGTATGTGTACACAGCGAGGATGACACAGGATGCAGTCGCAGTGGTGGTGGGGTGAGCGGTGTGTATCTCTGAAGCACTCAGAAGCTCCTGGCCCCTTGGAGGCCCCGCCCGCACCCACTGAGCTGGAGTGGGGCAATCCCGTTGCCTGCCTTTGGCCACCTAAATCCCTTAGGCCTGGGTCATGCTGTCCTCTTGCCTGGGGCCAACCCTCTCATCTCCAAGATCTTTTTGTGTTCCAGGTTACAGTGAGGCCATCTAGGAGCCTTGAGGCTGTTTCTTGATTCTCATACATGAGGGTCTCTTGTTTTTTTAAGCTGCACTTTTATTAACCTTTTAAAATTATTATGATTGTCTCCCCTTTTGCTCTCTCTCCTCGTCTGGTACCACCAAGCCCACCTCAGGACCTTTGCACATGCTTTCTTCTGACGGAAGTGTTCTTCCCTGGACTTCCTTGGTGGTGCAGTGGTGAAGACTCTGAGCTTCCACTGCAGGGGGCTTGGGTTTGATCCCTGGTCTGGGAACTAAGATCCTGCGTGCTGTGTGGTGTGCCCCCTCCAGAAGAAGTTTTTCCCTTAGATCTGTACTTGGTAGGTCCTTCTCTCCATCCATTCGTTGCTCAAATGAGGCTTTCTCAGAAAGCCCTCCCCCTTAACAACTTGACCTGAGTTAGCTAACCTTTGCCCCACTCCAGGCATTCTCTGGCTTGATGCCCTGCTTTATTATCTGCATAAAACTTACTGATATATGGAATCTGTTACATTGTTAAAAAAATCTGTAGCCCCCACTTAGAATGTAATGTCATGAGGACAATTCACCATATCTCCAGCAGTGCCCAATGTCATGAATATTGAATGGAGAAAAAAACAGGAAAACCAAACTCAAATTTTAATACTTACTTGAATAAAGTTGGCTACCTGAAAATTTTTTTTAAAAGTTATTGTGTTTAATCTCAAACATGAACAAGTGAAAAGAATCATACCATGCACCCCTGCTGCCCTCATCTCTCAGCCGGGCTCAGACGCCAGCACTTCTCACTTCAAACCCTGCTGCCCTCTCCCCTCGGCCAGGGGATCATTTGGAAATAAATTCCAGAAAATTATATAAGGTAGTCATACTGACACCCCACTCCAGTACTCTTGCCTGGCAAATCCCATGGACGGAGGAGCCTGGTGGGCTGTAGTCCATGGGGTCATGAAGAGTCAGACACGACTGAGCGCGTTCACTTTCACTTTTCACTTTCATGCATTTCAGAAGGCAATGGCAACCCACTCCAGTGTTCTTGCCTGGAGAATCCCAGGGACGGGGGAGCCTGGTGGGCTGCCGTCTATGGGGTTGCACAGAGTCGGACACGACTGGAGCGACTTAGCAGCAGCAGCAGTCATCTGATTTCATCTGTAAATCTTCAGGAATGTAGTTTTCAATGATAAGGACTTTAAAAAAACCCACAAGCTCACGCCATTATCATAGCTCAGAGATTCCTCAGCGACTCTTCAGTGTTGTCGCTCACCATGCAAATCTCCCACATCATCTCATCATTTTTTGTTTTCCAGTTGGTTAAATCAGAATCCAGAGGAGATCCACACATTATTCTGAATTTGATAGGCCTTTGTTTTTTTCAGTTGAAGTTATAGTTCAGCTCAGTTCAGTCGCTCAGTCGTGTCTGACTCCTTGCGACCCCATGAATCGCAGCACGCCAGGCCTCCTGTCCATCACCAGCTCCCTGAGTTCACTCAAACTCATGTCCATCGAGTCGGTGATGCCATCCAGCCATCTCATCCTCTGTCGTCCCCTTCTCCTCCTGCCCCCAATCCCTCCCAGCATCAGAGTCTTTTCCAACGAGTCAGCTCTTCGTTATAGTTGATTTACAGTATTGTGTTAGTTTCGGGTGTACAGCGGTGATGCAGTGATTCAGTTCTTTTTCAGATTCTTTCTCATTACAGGTTATTACAAGGTATTGAAGATAGTTCCTTGGGCTGTACACTAAATCTGTGTTACTGGGTATGCCTTTTAAGTCATTCTTTTTTCTCCTAATGAGCTAAACTTTTAGAATAATTAAACCGTACCTACTTAGTGTGTAAAGTTCATCCATATTGACACGTCTACAGGCTTGTGAAGCCATCACTGCAGTCTTAAGTGTCTTATTATTGTGTTTTTAATTTTGAAAAATTAAATTCCATTAATAATTATTATTACTTTCCAGCTGCACGTTTTTGTCGCAGTGCACACGCCTTCCCTCGGTGCAGCTCACAAGCTTCCTTTGTTGTGGAGCAGGGGCTCTAGAGCACACAGGCTCATTAGTTGTGGCACGAGGGCTGAGTTGCCCCATGGCATGTGGGATCTTAGTTCCCTGACCAGGGATTGAACCCACGTCCCCTGCATCAGTAAGGGAGATTCTTAACCATTAGACCACCAGAGAAGTCCCTTAAGTTTCTTTTTAGCTATATCCCTTTCTTTCCTCATTTTCCTTCTTTCCTTGAAATTCATGTATCCAGGTCATTTATCCCGTAGGCTTTCCTACCTTCTAGCTTTCGCCAGTTGCAGTTCTGTGTTGGTGTTCACCAAAGTCCTCTGGTCTTTGTATTTCCTGAACTTGGTAGCTAAGTCTAGTTCTGGGTCTGATTCAGTCTTGATTTTTTGTGGAGGGGCAGGGCCACTTCATACACAGTGGTGATCTTTCATCAACGAGGGCCTCCCTTTCCTGCTCTGAGGACTTGGTGTGCCCCTGTCCCTCGTGGGGAGAGAGGCCATGCTGCTCTTTTCTGACCTACCTAGGGAAGCTCCTGATGACAGCTGCTGTAAGGCCCCAGAGTTTCATGGTGTCTTTGCAGAGGGAACTCCAGCAGGGACTGGGCTGTGTTCCTAGCACTGGCCTCCAGGAGGCCTCAGGACAGGGCAGTGATGGGTGTGGGTGGCAGGAGTTTAAGACATGGCTCTGCCACTCTCTCTGTACCCTAGGACAAGTTGCTGAACTCCCTTGAGCCTTAGTTTCCTTGTCTGTATGATGGGGACAGTGCAGAAGCCCCTTGTCTTGTTCGAGCGGCTTCAGGAGTCAGGGCCCTGGTCAGGGGCCCACCTGGTCGACCCCCTTGGTTGTCTTCTTCCAGGTGCACTTGAGAGCCTCCTCTTAAATGTGAGTCCCCGGGCCACGCACAGATGCGTGGATGCCAGGGCACTTTCCTTTGCTGCACTGAGCAGAGAGGCTGGAATCAGGTCAACGTGGTGGCCACGGTGGGACCAAAATTCACGTTTCAGGTTGAACCTGCTCCAAAGACAGAGTCTGGCACCTGAAATATCCCTGGTGGAGGTGGCAGCCTGAGCTAGGAAACTGTATTTCTGTGGCTGATACAACCAACTGATCACAATTGGGCTTAAAAAAAGCATAGAAAAAAGATGGGAAGGAAACTGTCCTCAATGTGCTGTGTTTATCGTGAAGGTGGTGGGGTTACGTGTCATCTTTTAGTTTCACTTTTCTGTACCCTTCAAACCTTTCTTCACTTGGAATCGTTCCTGAGCCTGCTGAGGACAAAGCCGCCACCTGGGGTAGCTCTGGGGAGGGGCCCAGCGGGGTGGGACCGAGGCCCCCCCACCTCCATTGCCCTCACCCCTGAGATCCTGGATGGATGAGACGTCCATCCAGGCTTCCATCACAGCGACAAGAGATTAGCTGCTGCTGCTTTGACCTGTAACCCCAGGGGTTGTCTGCCTGCAGGTCTCCACTGCAATTCCAGCTGGAGCATCTTTGGATACATCCCGTTCCGCTGAAGTTGTAAACAACACATCTGTTTAGTATTCACCTTAATTTTTTTTTTCCAGGTGTTAGTACCCTGCAAAGGAAGCCTGTCAACCAGAATTCAGTCTACTTGTCAGTTTGAGTCCTATATTTTGATTCCAGTGGAAGAACACTTTCAGACCTTAGATGGAAAGGTATTCTTTCATTTCCTACGGGTCACCTAGGACCACTCACTCAGCGTCTGAGAGTTCGGGAGGGGAGGGAATCCTGCTGCTCACCCTTTCTTGTCCGTGTTACCTGGTGGCTTTGACGCCACAACAGCCCTGCTGCCTTTGCGTGAAGAGAAGCTGGCCGTGGAGAGCAGGGTCCTGGCTGTGGCCTGGAGTTGGAGGTGGTGCTGGTCACATCTCGCTTAGCCCCTGAGGCTTCTGCCAGGGAACTGGGGAGTCGCTGGGACACCTCCTCAGAGAGGCCCTGTCAGAGCAAGCTGTTCATCCCTGTGCCCTTGGGATCAGAGATGAATTTCTAATTTTTTAAGAAACCTGTAGGGTGAGATGGTCAGATGGCATCACTGACTCAATGGACATGAGTTGGAGCAAACTCCAGGAGATAGTGAAGGACAGGGAAGCCTGGCGTGCTGCTGTTCATGGGGTCGCAGAGTTGGACACTACTTAGTGACTGAACAACAGCAATGACACAGGAAGTTTTAACCTATAGAAAGTTCCAGTAATGTACAGAGAGCATTCACATAGCTTTCTCTCCAGACTGGTCAGCTGTTTGCATTTTTGGCCACATCTGTTTCATCTCCCCACCCCCATCTATCTATCTTTCTATCTGTTAACACACACACATATTGTTACTTTTTTCTGAACCTTTTTCACAAAGAGTGAGAATAAGTTGCAGACACCCTGTCCCTTGGGCTTCAAAACAATGTGTATCTCATATAATTCAGCACAGTGATCATACTCAGAAAATTTCAGGTTGGCAGAATACTCTTCTCCAACATACTGTCCTTAAATAAACTGTGCTAACTGTAATACCCTTTTAGAGCAAAAAAGACCTTTTTTTAAGATTCAGGATCATGCAACATATTCAGTTTTTATCTTTTTAGTTTCTTTCTTATGGAACAATTCTCAGCCTGTGTCTTTGATGACATTGATATTTTTGTCTTCCTTTGTAAACTCTCCCTCAGTGTGGGTTTCTTTGATGTTTGCCTTGGTTAGATCACAGCTAAGCGTTTTCAGTTAGAATGCCTACTGGAGGGTGCTTTATGTCAGTACTTTGTGTCCAGAGGTATGTGACGTCTGTCTGTCTCATGGTTGATGTTAACTTTGGGGTAGGCATTTTCTTGTTTGTTTTTTTAAGTGGAAGCAGATAGTTTCTGAGAGGGGTAAGTTCCGTCCCTGGTCAGGAATGGCTGTGGTCCCCAGCCTACCCACAGTCAGCAGTGGGGGCCCACACTGGTTTAGCCGGGGCTTGTGGGTGCTTGGGGGGGACAGGAGGTGGGTACAGTGTGCCAGCGTGGGAGAGGGGAGTCTGCAGTCCTGCCACCCCTGGCAGGCTGCTGTTTTCCTGCAGGGTTCTGCTCACCACAGCTGTGCATCAGTTTACTTGTTCACTTCCCAAATCCATCAGAACAGAAGCACCAGGCTCATCGTGGCACCCCAGCCACGGCCAGAGTGATGAGCCAAGGAGGGGTGCAGCGAGCATCCTCTGACCCCTCTGGGTCATCTGGGTCATTCTGATCTCTTATTCAGAGAGGAGAACCTTCTTTTTCTTTTTCCAGAGAACACAGGCTTTCTTCTTCTCTAAGGAACAGCTTAATGCTTTTCTGTTGTGACATATGAAATTGGTCAGGGTATTATGTAGCCACCATAACAGGGTGAACAAGGAGGAAAGAAGATTGAAGTATTGCTGCCCTCCTGAAAACCACACTGGGGGAGAGGTGGGTAGGTGGGTGGGGTGAAGCGCCTGATGGTGGCCAGGCTGAGAGGGGCTGGTGGTCACAGCGGCTGCTGGTGCAGTGACCTGTCTCTTGTTCTAGGATGTCTTTATCCAAGGAAACAGGATTAAACTAGGAGCTGGTTTCGCCTGTCTTCTCTCAGTGCCCATTCTTTTTGAAGAAACTTTCTACAATGAGAAAGAAGAAAGTTTCAGCATACTGTGCATAGCCCATCCTTTGGAAAAGAGAGAGAGTTCAGGTATTCTGGGAGAAAACCCCTTTCTCCTGACTGGGAGAAACCTGCTTGCGGAACTTCCTCCTGACACAGCAGTTATGAACATCTCATAAGATATTCAGGAGCCCATGAGAAACCTGCATAACTGCTTACAAGAATTCCCCCTGGAACATAGATCGGAAAGTCATCTTGAGCCAGTGTGATGTGGGTGAGGCCACATCACATGCGGCTACATGTGACCTCAGTGGGAATGTCACGCCCTGGAGCTGTGCAAAACGGCAGCCCTGGCTTTGTCTCTGGGCCTCAGCTTCAGGACTGTCTTTTATGGCATTGTTAGTCACGGAGCCCCACTGCCGTGCTTCTCTGAGATCTCATTATTTTCAACAGATAATATAATTCTTCGGTGCTCCAAGAAAATTGAGATAATGATGTACCAAATGCTGTCCGAGGTCTTATTGTCAAGAATCAGGGCTTCATCACCAGAACCTCCCAGGCCATGCCTGTGATCCCGGAGAGTTCAGGTTTTTGTCCCAGGAAAGGGCTTCAAGAGGGCCAGGCTCCCTGGACCCCCACCTGGGCCACTGTTGGGTGATGTCTTGAAATAAGCTTATCCCTCTCCTCCTGTGGTAGATGGTGACCCAGGAGCTGGCGGAGCAGGGCAAAGGGTTGTGGGACTTCTTTTCTTCAGGAAACAGCAATGGCTTCAGCCAGCCTGACCCGCTTGTCTCTTTTTTTCAGAAGAGCCTTCGACATCCTCAGATTCTTTTTCCCTGAAAACCATCGAAGATGTGAGAGAATTTTTGGGAAGACACGCGGAGAGATTTGACAGGAACATCACCTCTTTCCAGCGAACGTTCAGAGAGTGTGAACGGAAGAGCCTCCGTCATCACATAGTCAGTGGCTGAGCCCTGCTTTGCCATAGGCGTGCCCTGCTCAGAACGCCAGGATCACTCTGCCACTTTGCTGCCGCCTCTGTTGGCAACGTTTACATATCTGAAGCGAACATTTAAACGTCCAACAAAATGTTGGATTCTGTTTAAATGTTTCTTGTTACCTAAAAAAGTAATAAGCACAGTAGAAAACCTGAAAAATCAGAGAAGTATCACGATGAATATTGTTATCATCTGTGTTAACCCTAAGGGGAATTTTTTTTCCTACTCTTAATGCGTAGACACCCCCAAAAAAATTGGGAAAAAAAATCACATACTTAATTAAAAAAAATCACATACTTAGTTTGATAAGCTTGCATTAGGACTTAGAGCTTTTTGCCCAGGAAATCCACTTTGTGAGATATTCTCTTGGCTCCATCCTGGGTTCAGTGTCGTGGCCTCAGATTCTGAGGATGGCCTCTCTGCTCTGTATTCCGCAGGACTCCGTGAACGCTCTCTACACCAAATGCCTCCAGCAGCTGCTGAGGGACTCCCACCTGGTAAGCAGCATGGCCTGCAAAAGAGAGACTTGCCAGAAAGAGAAAGACAAATACCATACAATGTCAACTATACGTGGAATCTGAAGTATGATATGAACGAACTTATCTACGGAACAGAAACAGACTCACAGACATAGAGAACAGACTGATGTTTGCCACAGGGGAGAGAGTTGAGGGAGGGATGGAGGGGGAGGTTGGGGTTAGCAGTTGTAAACTACGACATATAGAAAGGATAAACAACCAAGTCCTACTGTATAGCACAGAGAACTCCATTCCATATGCTATGACGGACTGCCCTGGTGCTCCAGTAGCTGAGACTCCGTACTCCCAGTGCAGGGGCCTGGGTTTGATCCCTGATCAGGGAACTAGATCCCACACGGTGCAACTAAGAGTTTGCGTGCCACAGTTAAAGATCCCAAGTGCCTCAACTAAGACCCTGTGCAGCCAAATAAATAAATGCATATTTTTTAAAAAAATCCTTTGATGAACCATAATGAAAAAGAATATCATGGGAAAGAATGGCTATATAATGGAAAAGAATATAGAAAAGAAAAAGAGTATAGAAAAAAAATCTTTTCATAATGGAAAAGAATATAGAAAAAAGAATGTGTGTGTGTATATATGTATATGTATGTGTATAACTGAATCACTTTGCTGTCCAGCAGAAATTAATACTGTAAATCAACTATACTTCAATTAAGAAAACAAAACCAAAACCAAAACAGAGACGTGTGGTTTGGCCCAGTCCAGTCCAGTCCACGCTCTGTAACTGTCCTCTCCTTGTCCTCCAGAAAGTGCTCGCCAAGCAGGAGGCCCAGATGAACCTGATGAAGCAGGCGGTAGAGGTAAGGGCCCTGGGAAGTGAGGGGCGAGGAGGTCCAGGGCCGGGGCCTCCTCTGCTGCCCACTTTCCCACACACACACTCTTGAACCTGTTGACCTCACAGATGTATGTCCAGCATGATATTTACGACCTGATATTCAAGTACGTGGGCACCATGGAGGCAGCAGAGGTAGGTTCTGTGTCATCACCATGAAGGACGGAAGCCGCGTTCTAAGCCTTTTCAGACATTTGAAGCTTCATTAAAATCTCTCGTTAGGATGCTGCCTTTAACAAAATCACGAGGAGCCTTCAAGATCTTCAGCAGAAGGATATCGGTGTGAAACCTGAGTTCAGGTAAGGGTTTACACTGCAGCGTTGGCGTCCTCGGAGCCTGGGCCGCTGTGTCCGAGAAGCGGGACCCTCAGTAGCAGCGTCAGCTCTAGGTGACGTGGTTCAGACTGTGGAGCAGGGCAGTTATTTGTGACCAAAGATAAAGGCTTAAAGTTGGTAGATGAGTGTTTCAGAGCTGGCACATTGCTGCACCCAACTTCCAGCGTGCCAGTGGGTGGGAGCTGGAGGAGGTGGGGTCGTGCACAGCTGGTCTCTGGGTGGGCGTGCAGCTCACCCAGGTGGGCCTTGCACACTGACATCTCTCATCACCTGCTGGTCTGAGGGACCCCTGCCTTAGGGGCACCTCCTTTTGATTTTGTTTCTTTCTTTTTTTTTTTGGCTGCAGCTTGAGGCTTGCAGAATCCCAGTTTCCCGATCAGGGATTGTACCCTCACCCCACCCTGCAGTGGAAGCGTGGAGTCCCGTGCCCTGGACTGCCAGAAAATTCTCTGGAGCCCCTCCTTTTGAGTTGTATCCTGATGAAAGGATACAAAAATGTCTAATCTCTTTGTCTAATTTTTCCCCCCCTTTGGCCTATTTCACTCTGAAGCTAAGGATTGTTGATTTCTTTTTCCCTCTAATTTTTTGGTGCAGCTACATCACCTGGCAGCCTGCTCGAGACCTTGAAAGCTGCTGGGTTTTGCTGCTGTCTCAGATTACTTCTGAGTGTCTATTTCTGTTTGCCATTACTTATGGTTTGCCGTGAGAAATGTAAATCTGAGGTTTGTGATTACCAAGAAGGAGGGCCTTCACACCGTGGTCTTATATGGTCATGTCCCAAATCACTTTGCAGCTTCAACATACCTCGAGCAAAGAGGGAGCTGGCTCAGCTGAACAGGTGCACGTCCCCGCAGCAGAAGCTGGCTTGTTTGCGGAAGGTGGTGCAGCTGATCACCCAGTCTCCCAGCCAGAGAGGTGTGTGCTCAGGGAAGGGGCTGGCAGGGCAGTGGCTGCAAAAGTCCAGATGCAAACATCTGTTGGGGAGCAGTGCCATCTTAAAGGGCCACAGAGATGGGCTGATGTGTAATAAAGTATTCCCGTATGAGCACCCCAGAGCCTGTTCTGCAGAGTGGGTGCCTAGTAATGGGGGTAGGGGGTAGTGGGGTAGGTTAGGCATCTTTAGGTAAGGAAATGCTGGTGGAGAAGCAGTGGCCTCAAAAACAAGCTAAGCTAGTGATGGGTACAGGGGAGTTTAACTGTTAGGTTGTTCTAATTTTGTATACTTAAAATTTTCCATTATTAAAAGTAAAAACTAAAAATTAATGAGAAGGCAGATCTTTGTGGGCCAGTAGGGATGCTCTTCAAAGTGTATTAAATCAAATGAACAGGAGTGTGTACAGTATACTTCCAGGACACTGCACAAAGGGGGTGGCTCTATACCCATATATGTATACAGGGGGGTGATCATAGCCTCTCTTGGAATGATACATGGGAACCAACAGAAGTGGCTTCTGGGGAGGAAGTCTGGGCGGCACGGATGGGAGAGCCATGCATGGTCTGCTCTTTTGCACCATTTGGAATTTTAAATGTGTGACTGGGTTACTTAAACAAAATTTCAATGAGAAGTTGCCCATCAGCCCTGGACTCTGCAGTGTATAAAATGGCAATGATCTCAGGAGGAAAGAGGCTTCTGGCAGTGATCCTGGCACACCTTCGAGTCGTATCTACCATCACCGACTTGCCTGGGCTCTTTCCCTGTCCTGGGATTGCTGGGGACAGGTAGCAAGGGGTGGTCTGCTTGGAGCTTGCTGTTTTCTGCACATGTTCTCAGGAGGCATTCATTTCCTCCTGGAGTCTGACATCTATTCAGGACACTAGAAAGGAAATTGTGCGATTGAATTTCTCCCCGATGTGTCATCTTCCCGGATTGTGGTTTTGTGGGTTGGACGGTGGTGGGGAGTTGATAACGCCTGTCAGTCCATTTGCGTCCCAGGATGGCCCTGAATGTGTGTTTCCCGCTTGCAGTTAACTTGGAGACCATGTGTGCTGATGATCTGCTGTCAGTCCTGTTGTATTTGCTTGTGAAAACAGAGATCCCTAATTGGTAATATTTTTTTTTGTTAAAATAACTTTTTTCAAAATGGCAGCACTGCACTGGGGTGGTTCTGGTGTCACTCTAGACGCTGAGCGCCCTGTAGGAGCCAGGTACCTGCCCTGCAAGGGCATCTGTCACTCCACCTGCAGATGGGGAAAGTGAGGCCCAGAGATCTTACGTTTCTCTCTGGAACATGTGGCCAGTCAGCAGCTGAGAGGCAAGTGAGCTCCAGTTCTGTCTGGCTCCAAAGCCCATCCTTTTCTCACAGAAACCCAAATTCACCATAGAAAAAATCAGCTTCCTAAAAATTAGCTCATTGCAGGAAAGTAAGAAGCGACTTTACGTCTTTTGCCTTTTTTTTTTTTTTAATATGTATTTATTTGGCGGTACTCGGTCATAGTTGCAGCATGTGGGATCTAGGTTAGTTTCCTGACCAGTGATGGAACCCCGGCTACCTGCATTGGGAGCAAAAGGTCTTAGCCACTGGACCGCCAGGGGAGTCCCAATTATTTCCCTAATTGCACTCCATCTAAATAAAGATCCCAGGGGAAGCGGCCTTAGCTCCCCAGAGCTGACCGACTTTGTGACCAAGCCAATAGCATCATTTCTACCAAAGCGTTAATGGGGGTATATAGCAATTAAACTGTTTTCTTCCTTTTATTAGGATGGCAAACTTGAGTTACATCAAAAACTTCAGATTTAGCAGCTCAGCCAAAGATGAACTGGGATACTGCCTGACCTCAATCGAGGCTGCAATCGAATATATTCGGCAGGGAAGCCTCTCTGTTAAGCCAGTAAGAGCTCCCTCCTGTCCTGCCCTTTCTCTGTGGGTGCCATGGTGTGTGTGGCGGGATTCTCAGGGTGGTGTGGAGGAGGAGGATCAGAGATGCTCTCCCAAGAAAATGGGGCCTCAGCCATTTAAAAACTGCCTGGCAGACTGAACACGAAGCAGTCGGTAGGTTGTGAAAGTTGGCAGGTCATCCTTGGCTCTCACTTCATTGATCTCCTGCTTCATTAATCCTGGTCATCCTCGAATGCACACGGGCAGAAGGGGGCACCAGAAGCGGTGAATTAGGGTACCCTGATCATGCTGGGCAAGAGATGAGATTAATAATGTCTGCAGTTTTAAGGACTCAGCGGCCCTATTGTAATTTCCTTGGTTCGTTGATGAACTTAGACTGGCATAGGCGATTATATTCCCACGAGAACTGAGAGGCTTAAACCAAGATTTCACTGCTGATTTACTTCGCATTATACCCACCACCAAAACGTGAGAGTACTCACAGAAATTGCAGAGTTGAAATCAATCGAATGGAGAGATTTCTGTATTAAAAACCCAGAGCCCCAAGGATTGAACATTCACACTCAATCTTAATGCCCCCCTGATGTTGGAAGCTCCCCAAAGTAAATGACAAGTTGAAACATCTGAAAAAGAACATAAGGCTGTTCAAATGGGGACACTTGGGTACAAGCAGTTCCATGAATTCATTCACTGTTAACACGTTTATGTATTTTCCAGTCTTTTTCCTTGCCATGTATATCTTACATAATTGAAATGATATTGTAGATAACATTGCATACTGTTTCTTTCTCCAGAAAGGATAGTTTTCTTTTTTTTTCTGATTAGAAAACTAATATTTGCTTATAAGTAATAATGGCACCCCACTCCAGTACTCTTGCCTGGAGGGTCCCATGGATGGAGGAGCCTGGAAGGCTGCAGTCCACGGGGTCGCTAAGAGTCGGACATGACTGAGCGACTTCACTTTCACTTTTCACTTTCATGCATTGGAGAAGGAAATGGCAACCCACTCCAGTGTTCTTGCCTGGAGAATCCCAGGGACAGGGGAGCCTGGTGGGCTGCCGTCTATGGGGTCGCACAGAGTCGGACACGACTGAAGTGACTTAGCAGTAGCAGTAATATTTGATATATAAAAAGTTGCAGTGAAGACAGCAAAAGCCTCCTATAAGCACACTAGCTGCGAATGACTTTTATTAACATTTTGGTAGATGTCTTTTTCTGTGCTTACACAATTATATTTTTAACCAAAATTTGAGTTTCTGCTGCACTTCTTGGCACATAGCCCGACTATCCTGGTACTTGCTGAAGAATTAAGTTCTGCTCTTGTCTGGGTTTGATTTGATCACCCATACACATATACAGGAGCTTTCCAGGTGGCTCAGTGGTAAAGAATCCCCCTGCCAATGCAGGAGACACAGGTTCAATTCCTAGGTCAGGAATATCCCATGAAGGAGAAAATGGTAACCCACTCCAGTATTCTTGCCTGGGAAAATCCCATGGACAGAGGAGTCTGGTGAGCTACAGTCCAAAGGGTCGCAAAGAGTCAGACATGACTGAGCCTGAGTATAAGCACACACACAGGTAAAATTAGAGGCTGTGCAAGAGTTGGACATAACTGAAGCAACTTAGCATGCATGCATCTCATCTCCGATGGGTCTTGTGCGACTCTCAAGAAAAGTTGCTTCTAATTCGGGCGAAACCATTAACATTCAGAATGTACATGTGGTGTACACAGGCGCCTCTGCATACACACGTGTCCACAGAGTCAGAAATGCCGCTCACTTCCAGAGCTGGGCAATGAGATGTCCCAGGTTGAATCGTCTGCTGTGAGGTTCCAGGAACGCACGTTGTTCCCATGGTGCCTGCCTGGGGAGGTTTTCCATCACAGACCTGCCCTTCTGGTCCTTTCCCTCTGATTGCTCTCCTCTCCTGGACCCACTGCCCTGCAGAGGCCTCGCCTCGTGCTCCTTGATGGGGCCTCGTCACCTGGAGGGAGGCACCCACCTCTTGAAGGTGCTCCTGTCCCCTTGCTGCCTGCTTCCTGTCCCGCAGCCATCCTGCTATCTCGATTCCCATGACGTGTAGGCAGGATCGCCAGCCCTTGAAGCCCTTTGGCCAGAGAATAAAGAGGTGGTTGACCGGACACCATTGCTCAGCTTCTTACATTCAGAAAATGTTCCAAGTGGGATCAGGGGAGTATGTGAGGGGGCACCTCTCGTGCTGGTGTATGTTGGGGTCTAGCCCTTGGACAAGTCTGTCTCTCTGAGCCTCTGTCCTTTCTCCTGTCTACACTGGGGAGCATGTTGCATATTTCACCCCTGCAGGATGGTTGTGAGGATCAAATGAGATTTTTTTTTTTTAAATACTTATTTATTTTAGTTTGGTTGGGCTGGGTCTTAGTTGTGGCACGCCGGATCTTCAGTCTTCATTGCTCTGAGTCTTAGCCAATAGACCAGCAGGGAGGTCCTTAAATGGGATATTTGAAAGTGCCTTTTCAACGTATGAAGTGATAATTGATGCACTTCCTTGCTCTTGCAACACTCCTCATCTGGATGTCCCTGTTTCCTGATTCTCTGGTGTATTCTGTGTGGATCGCCCCAAGGCTGGCTGTTAACTTGGATGGGCAAGGTGGGTACACAGCCCAGTGTGCCCCTCTGGTCTGGGCTGTCAGACCAGCTGGTCCTGCCTTCCCGGGAGAAGGCTTGTCGATACCCCCAGACTTGGGACAAGGTTGCATCATCTTCATGGCCAGCCATGGAGCCCGACCCTTGGGTCTTGAGGGGATCAGACCTGAGAGCTGCCTGCCTTTACCTGTATGGACAGAGCAGGCGTTGCGGCTCACCTGTCGTGTGTGATGTCAGCGTTGGGATTTCGTCTGCGGTGTTGTCTCTGCCTTGGTGCAGTTCCATCTAGAAGTGTGTGAGGTCACAGCTGCTCGGTCGTGATATTTCCTGGGGAAAGAGCCCAGGTGTATCTCTAAACAGCAGGTGAGGTCTCTGAAAAGCACTAAGTGTTTCTAAATCAAATAATGTTTTCCTATTGATTATATATACTTTAATGTAGTTTCACGGAAATTTTCTTCCCAAGACATAATCCTTGTTGAGATGACTATAAACATTCTTTAAGTATGTTCATTAGTGAAGGCTTGAACTTTTGGAAAATAATCATTACTGGGGTGACTTTTACCTTTGTGGACAGAAAAAAAATGGGGCAGAACCCAAATAGTATTTCCACCCTTCTCTGCTCCAGCTTTGCAGGCTTTGGCTCACTCCTGCTTTACTGGGCTTCCAATAAATAGGGTTTACCCTTTTCCCAAATTGGTCTTAGCTAATATGTGATCTCTTCTGGTCATTCTTCCCTGAAGATTCAATCTTAGAAGATCTATCTCTTTTCATCACTGCCCTGTAAATAGTCACCCCAAGTGGAGGAAAGAGCCCCAGATTTACCTGAGCAATAAGATCTTTGATGTTTCTCTGACCCTGAGCTGCTCAGCTGTAAATCACTGAATAAAACAGTCGACAGAGGTTTATGCAGCAGATGTCAACGGGAGCAAAGGCGGCTATAATGGTGAGGGGTTGTTGTCTGCCAACACAACCCTGTGAGGGCGGCTGGTGTGAGGGGCCCTGATTGGCAGTGGACCCCAGAAGTGTTGGCAGCTTTATTTTTAACCAGACCACCTACGTCAGAACTTAGGGGGCCACAGAGAGCTGATCCCATCATTTTCTCAGGGTTTGGTGAGCTCTGGCAGCAGCTGGCTGAGAACAACTCTTTCCATCTTCCGCCAGCATTCTTTCCAAGGAAGTTAATTTGTCATCAGAAAATGTAGTCACAGGTGCTTAAGTGAGCATTGAGTGTCTCTAGAAATGACTTCATAAAGTAAGAATATTTGTTTGGATTTTTGTATCTAGGTAAAAATAATCTGCACAATGAAGTTTATTCGTTGGGGTAGACTTTGTTGGACTTTGGGCCAAGGGGCCGTGTTGTCTGATGTTTCAATATGTATGTTCAAGATGCACAGCCCTTCTCTCTGTTGCTGAGATGCGTAGACCAGCCTGTCGAATGGTTCTCCTGTCTGTGTGTGCTCAGTCGCTCAGTCGTGTCCGACTCTTTGTGACCCCATGGACTGTAACTTGCCAGATTCCTCTGTCCATGGGATTCTCCAGGCAAGAATACTGGAATGGGTTGCCATTTCCTCCTCCAGGTCTCCTGTCTGTGGGCCCACATACAACGCAGGGGGCAGAGCTCGGCATTAGGAGAGAGACTGTGAGAGGCGGGGGAGGCCAGGACAACCTAGTTTGCCTTGGGGATGATAGTGCTGTGTGCATGCCACATTCCACACTTAGAGATGCTACATTCTACACACACACACACACACACACACACACACACACTCACTCACTCACACTCACACACAGCCAGTACACTGCCCACCTCCCACATCCCTGCTGGGTATTTGTTGTCAGAGCCCCGCTTCCTGGAGAGGTAAACGGGGAGCCCCTCTTCCAGCCTGATGAGGGTCTGCTGTGCGGCTGAGTGGGGGCGGGGAGAGGCACCGCCAGGCCCGTTCTGTGGGAGATGGCACCGATCGTCCCGGGTCCTCTGTTCTCAAGGACCTGCACTGCAGCTCATGACATGTGAGAACATGGCTTATCGGCTTTTCCTGCAGGAGTCGGAGGGATTTGGTGACAGACTGTTCCTTAAGCAGAGAATGAGCTTACTGTCTCAGCTGACCTCAACGCCCATCGACTGCCTGTTTCAGGTAAGATACGGGAGGTCCCGAGGGTGCAGATGTGTGAGGAGTGCTCCGTCTTTTATTTTTTAATATATATTTATTTTTGTTTATTTGGCTGCTGCTGGGTCTTAGTTTCAGCATGTGGGATCTAGTTCCCGACCGGGAATCAGACCTGGGCCCCCTGCATTGGGAGTCTTAGCCACTGGACCACCAGGGAAGTCCCAGGAGCTCTCCGTCTTTCCTCACCTCTTGAGTCTCTGTAGAATCCATCAGGGTGGTTTGCATAGTTCAACACAGAAGTCCATTTTGTGCTCAAGGAGGCGCTAGGGATGCTGGGGTCTCATGGGATCAGTTTGCTGCCTGTCTTCTCTGATGTGAGCTGTGCTGCAACCCTGCTGGATTGGGCCCCTGTGAGTGGAACCCTCTGCCTGGCTGTCCTCCTCTCTCCATTCAGCGAAACATAGCTTGTTCTTCACCGTCTGCTCAGTGGCACCTCACTGGCAGCTCTGCCAGAATCAGTGCCTCTTCTCAGCTCCAGCAACCTGTGTGATAGACACCTGTGTGCCCGCACTGGGCTGGGAACACAGCACCTGCTGGTGGTTAGACCCCCAGGCAGTGCAGGAGGCTCCCTCCTCGGATCTGATCTACCACGGGGAGGCTGGCGAGGTGCCCTGGGAGGCAGTCATCAGGAGGCCACCAGCCAGAGTGGGTTCCATGAGCTCTGCGCCCCAGAAAGTCTCACTCCACATAGGAAACATATCCAGGAGTCACAGAGGTGAGCCCTGCAGTTGGCAGGGGTCTCCTACTAATTGCAGCTCTTTTGAAAGCCAAGGCTCTATTAGATTGTAAGACAATTGTAATCTAAAAGAAGGGTCAGAGTCTGCGCCAACCCTCAGGGTGGATTGTCCCCCCTTTGCCTGTTGCTCTGGAACTTTTGTCAGACTGTCGTTGTTTTAGTTATGGAAAAATCCTAACATTTGCAAAAGTAGAAGAGAGTAGTATGATGAACGAACCTCCATGTAGCCATCTCCCTAATCTTGTTTCATTTCTATCCCCTGGCCCCACTTTCGCCATCCATCTAAATCATTTTGAAACAAGTCCCAGAGAACAAGTCATTTCATCCATCCACACATTGATGGGCTTCCCTGGTGGCTCAGATGGTAAAGAATCTGTCTGCAGTGCAGGAGATCTGGGTTCAATCCCTGGGTTGGGAAGGTCCCCTGGAGGAGGGCGTGGCAACCCACTCCAGTATTCTTGCCTGGAGAATCCCCATGGACAGAGGAGCCTGGCAGGCTACAATCCCTGGGGTCGCAAAGAGTCAGGCACAAGTGAGCTACTAAGTACACACACATAGATATATGTTTCTGTAAAGATGCTTCAAAAATTCACAGTTTAGAGAACGAATCGTTCCGTCGTATCAACAGTGTTTTTGATGTCACTTTAGCACATTGCATCAGGTAACCAGAAGGAAGTGGAGAGACTTCTGAGTCAGGAAGACCAAGATAAAGATGCCGTCCAAAAGATGTGTCACCCTCTGTGTTTCTGTGATGACTGTGAGAAACTCGTCTCTGGGTAAGAGGGCCCCGCAGCACCGGGAAGGGGGAGACTCGGGGCCTGGGTGGAACTTTCCCCCTCGTTTGCTGTGCAATTTGGAATCAGAAACTTATCCTTGCTGCACTCTGCTGCTTCTGCTGTAAACTGGAGATGGTAACCTCCGCCTCTTTGGAGAATCAGATGAAATAAAAATATTTAGCACCCTCCTGGGCTGCTTAACCTGGGGAGGCGGGCAGAGGGCCTGCCCCTACCTCGGAAAGTGGGTTTTCGGATGGAGGACTGTCAGCTCCTCCCCACAACCTTTTCGGTCTCCTCTTATCTTTATCGGGCTCTTTGGCTGGGTGTCAAAGGCTGGAGGGCTGGGTGTGGGGAGGGTCCCAGCGGAAGCCATGGTTGATGCTCTCCGGGTCGCTGTAGAGGAGACCCAACTTGGATCACACCAGAGGTCTGTCTTCTGGTCCCAGGGCCCCAGCATGTCCTTACCTTGGTCTATTTCTCTGTATCCTCTTTCCCTTTTAGGAGGCTGAATGACCCCTCAGTTGTCACTCCATTCTCCAGAGACGACAGGGGTCACACACCGCTCCATGTGGCTGCCCTCTGTGGTATGTGGTCCAGCCCCTGTGCTCTCAGGGCAAAGGGATGGGGGCCAAGGGTGCCCCAGCAGAGCGTGGATGCTGGGGGAGGCGGTGTGGGGTGGTGGCAGGGATTGTATCACAGGCCCCCCCCCCTGGGACCTTCATGTGCTGTCCCTGGGCTGGAAGAGCATGTGTCCGGGCTGTGTGGATGCCTGACAGTGCTCTGGGCTGGTGTCCAGCCAGGAAAGGCTTGAATCTGAACTATGAGACTGAATTAAGGTTCTTATATTCCTGTTAAAAAAAATAACTTTACTATCTTTAATTTATTTTGTATTCTATATTCTTTTCCATCATGATTTATCATAGGATACTGAATTTAGTTCTCTGTCTTTTAAAGTGCACAAATAAAAGTGCACATTCAAGGTAGAAAACACAACATCTGTAAACTCTTGCATCCTGCAGTCGTCTAAAGATTGTTTTGATCCATGACTGAAACGTCACCATGCTTGAGTGTGTGTGTATATAAAAGATATGATATTGTGGGGCTCACACGGTCTGTGGGGTGCTTTTTTCCACTAGGAGATATGTAAGAACATTTCTCCATGTCAGTTTTTTTTTTCATGGTTGCACGGTATTCCACCCTTGAAGTGATGCACCCTGGACTCTTCTGTGGGCATCTAAGGCTCTTTTCTCCTCCCTTCTGTGGCTGCCGCAGGGGTGTTAGGTGGGGGTGGGGCCGAACTCCCTCCAGAGGGGAAGCATCACCCCAGGGTGTCCAGAGACTGCAGCGTGTGACTTGATGTTAGCTCTGGTTCCCCCCACACAGAAAGATACCTGCTGGCATGTCTCGTGCCAGCAGATGAGAGGGTGAAATAAAGCCGTGGCTTCGCTCACTGGTTTCAGAAAGCCCACCCTTTTCCCTTCTGTTCTGCAGGGCAGGCGTCCCTCATCGACCTCCTGGTTTCCAAGGGCGCAGTGGTAAACGCCACGGACTACCACGGCTCCACCCCGCTCCACCTTGCGTGTCAGAAGGGCTATCAGAGCGTGACGGTGAGCAGTTGGGCTCTGCTCGAGGCCTTGCAGGGCTGGCCTCTCCTCTGCTCCACGTGGCTCTGTGAGGTCACGGCAAGCCTGGGGTCTCTGGCGCCTCCCCCAGAGTCTGCTGGGCCAAAGCTGTTAGGTGTAGATTAGAAACGTCACGGTAATCCGTGGTAAGACAGGCACCCCCCCAGATACTAGAAATATTTTAGATAGAGCCCCAACATGGATTTTCCCTTAGACTTAATACCTATGGTGAGAAGACAGTCCAGAAACTGGAAAGCAAAATTGTTTTGCCAGTCACTGATGTTTCGATTTCAGATGAAGTTGTTCGGTACATAAAGTGCCTCCGTTCCTGCTAGTGATTGATGGGGGTTGTTTTTCTTTTTTAAAAAGTTTTTATTGGAGTATAGTTGATTTATAATGTTGTGTTAGTTTCAGCAAAGTGAATCAGTTATGCATGTATCCACTCTCTTTTTTCTTTTTAATGATCTCTAAATTTCTTTGCAGGAAAGATGCATGATACTTTTTTTGCTTTCATTTTTCAAATTTTTTCAATGTTTTTGTGTAGTTGAAGTATAGTTGATTTACCATGCATAAGTTGCAGATGCACAGCAAAGTGATTCGGTTATATGTATGTGTGTGTAGGTAGTGTATTTACAGTGTACAATCTTTTTTTTACCTTTTTAATTTAAATTTTTTTAGGCCAGTATATGTCTGACAATGCATACAAGTCTCAGTGCCCCGGGGTTGTGGGGAGCTGACCTTCACTGACTTATTAAGCACCAGGCCCAGGGCCAAGTACTTTTATTTTTTGTAACTTTTTCTTTATTTTCTGGCCACGGCATGCAGGATCTTGACCAGGGATTGAACCCAGGCCCCTTTCAGCGGAAATGTGTTGTCCTAACCACTGGACCACCAGGGAAATCCCTATAGTATATATTCTTTTTCAGATTGGTTTCCATTATAGGGCTGATCTAATTGTAATTGTAATGTAAGTAGATAAGGTTGAAAATGGAGACTGGGCAACAACCCCCTGTAAGACCCCAGGCCGTGCTCCCCGAGGGCTGCAGCCTGCCCTGCCGTGCTCACTGGCGCTCACTGCTCTCTCCTCTCCCTTGGAAGCTGCTGCTGATGCACTACAAAGCCAGTGCCGAAGTGCAAGACAACAACGGTAACACCCCTCTGCACCTGGCCTGCACCTACGGCCACGAGGACGTAAGTGGTCCTTGCTGTCCCCGGGGAGGGGCCTTACCCTTTCTCACTGGAGGAGAAATGTGGATTTCACATTTGTTGCCTGTTGTATTTTATGTTGACAATTATTGGAACATTTGGTGTATTATTTTTTTAATTAAAAAATGTAAAAGCATATTACAGATGCTATATTGAAATAACAGAAATCTGAAAAGTAACTGCCCATTGTCTTTTCCTGAAATCTTATGCATCCTCCCTGCTGCCATCTGCTTCTTGCCTTTGTTCGTACTCAGTCTTCACATTTTATATTTTTGTGGTAATATCAAGGGATTTTACCATTTCCATTTTTGCTTAATATTTAACTGTGTATTTGTTTTTTTTCCCTAACCACTCTCTCCCTTGCTTCTCTCCATGGTGAAATATAGGTAGATTTATACAGAAAAAGGGCTAGGTGGTTGAGGAGTGAAAATGAAATCATACTGTACACATGTTTAAAAAATATATTTATTCTTATTTGGCTGCATTGGGTCTTTGTGATGTACGGGATCTTTTGTTGCCGTTTGACGGTGGCATGTAGGATGGCTCAGCAAGCAAAGAATCTGCCTGGAGTGCAGGAGACACAGAAGATATGGATTCGATCCCTGGGTCGGCAAGATCCCCTGGAGAAGGAAATGGCAATCCGCTCTAGTATTCTTGCCTGGGAAATCCCATGGAGAGAGAAGCCTGGTGGGCTACAGTCCATGGGGTCGCAAAGAGTCAGACATGACTGAGCAACTAAGCACAGACATGCATACAATGTGGGATCTTAGTTCCCTGACCAGGGATCGAACCTGCATCCCCTGCATTGGAAGGCAGGCTCTTAACCACTGGACCACCAGGGAAGTCCCCCTGACATATTTTTATGCAGCTTATTTTCCTAACTTACTATATTGTGGACATCCTATAGGTCGATCAATGTAGATCTAGCCCATTCTGTAATCATTACACAATAATCCGTCGTGTGTATTGTGTCAGGGTCCCTGAGGCCACTCCCCAGTTCAGTGACTCACTGGGAAGGCTCATGGGACTCAGCGTCCAGTTGCTTCACAGCTCTGTTGTAGTGGAAGGACACAGAGCAAAACCAGCCAAGGGGAGGGTCCAAGGATAAAGCCTGGAGGAAACCAGGTACAGGCTTCCAAGAGTTGCTCCCTATGGAGTCACTCAGGACACACTTACTCCTCGAGCAGCGTAACAACACATGCACAGTGTTCTCCACCAGAAGCTCATTAGGGACTCAGTGCTCAAGATTTTGCTTGGAGGCTGATAGTGTGAACCATATCTGCCTAGCATCTTTCAAATTCCATACTCCCAGAAGAACAGCAGGTGTTCAGCATAAACCATTGTTGGACAAACAGTTTAGGCCCAGTGAGCCCATCTTATCTATCATTCAGGGCACTGTGAGAACGGTCCTCATATCCAAGCTCCCAAGGAACTTGGCCAGTCCAGGGCCAGACTTGCAGGTTGGCCTCTCACGGGATGATGGTCAGGCCTACTCTGGGAACTCCTTTCTACACATGATATGCGACAATTTATATTCAGCCATTCCAGTTGATTGGCAGTTGGGTTCTTAAAAAATAAAAATGATGTGTCCTGATCAGGTTACCTGGAACCCTGGAGGTGTAACATTCTATTACTGCATGTTTGCTTAGCAGATGGCACCTGGATCGAGTCAGGATACGGGCTGAGGCTGCAGGGTGCACAGATCTGCCGGGGCCTGGCCTGTGAGCTCACGGGGGCCTCTCCCATTCTGTTCGCAGTGCGTGAAGGCTCTGGTCTACTTTGACGTGCAGGCCTGCAGACTGGACATCGGTAACGAGAAGGGAGACACCCCCCTGCACATCGCTGCCCGCTGGGGTTACCAGGGCATCATCGAGACCTTGTTGCAGAACGGGGCGTCCACAGAGATCCAGAACAGGCTGAAGGAAACACCCCTCAAGTGTGCGTTAAACTCAAAGGTAGCGTTTTTCCTCTCAGAGCAGCAGTATGATTTAAAAAAATATCACCATCCGCAGGTCAGGTCTCTGCCGTGCTGTTCAAACTGCATTGGTCCCCAAGGCTAGCATTTGTGCATACCCGTTGTGCTGCGTACCACACCTGGTTGTTAATGAGGTTCATGCAGTCATATTATTTTCCATCTTAGTAGGAGTTTTTCTCAGTGTCCTACCAAGAGCTGCTCCTGCAGAGTTTGCCTCTGAGGGCTGTTGGCTTGTGATTAGATAGAGTGAGAGGAGATGGGGCGGTGGGTCCGGCCAGGGAGAGCAGGGGCGGGGCATGGAGACAGCAGCATCAGCTCTGTTCCCTGTTCCTGTACCCTCAGCGCCTAAAACCTTATTCTGAGTCGGCCAGCTCTGGACGTCATTGGGTATAGTTTCCTCCATAAATGATTCGTTAATGAACTACTATCCTCTCCTGCCAGTAACTTCTGATTACACGTAGTTTGGGGCCACATGTCATGCAGTGCTTGACATGCAAGTGGGTCGGGAATGGGGGGGTCCTTCCAGAGGCCAGGCCTGTATGCCTTGTGGCAGCAACCCTGTTGAAGGGATGCCCACAGAGAAGCGTTTGACCAACGAGCCGGGGGAGCACAGGGCCACCTGCCATGGCCATCCGTGGTCCTGATGTCCAGACCAGCCTGGCTGGTGGCTCGCACAGGTGATTCTGTTTCCATGCAGGTCTCCAGATGTCTCTCTCTGCACAGGCCCTACTTTTGCCTCTTGATGTTTTATCATTCCCAGCCCTCATCTAGGGAGTTCTTTTAGTTCCTTCCTGTCTTCTAGGAGTACCAGTTTTTGTTTTTAAACCACTTTATTGAGGTATGAGTGACATACAGAAAGCTCCTCAGATGGTAATAAGTCTGCCTGCAATGCGGGAGACCTGAGTTCAATCCCTGGGTTGGGAAGATCACCTGGGAAAGGAAATGGCAACCCACTCCAGTGTTCTTGCCTGGAAAATCCCATGGATGGAGGAGTCTGGTGGGCTATAGTCCATAGGGTCACAAAGAGTTGGACACGACTGAGCAATTTCACTTTCAGTTTCATTGAGGTATGCGTGACATACAGAAAGCTGTACACATTTAGCATATGCAACGTGATGGGTTTGGAGATAAGTCCACGCCCATGAGACCAGCACCACAGTCTGTGCTGTAAACAGATGCATCACCTCCAGATGTTTCCACTCCCGTGCCCTCTTTGTCTATTATTATTGTGTGTGTGATAAGGGCACAATGTAAGACCTAGTTTCTGGAGTTTTCTGAGCCAAGTTTTCAGAGGTTTAAATCCCTGCTCCTGGCCCCGGGGAGGGGAGCAGGCTCAGCTGCCCATGCCCTCACGGGGTCTCAGCTTTGCAGCAGCCAGAACTGGGGGACTGGGTGAGGCCACCCTTGGCTGGAGATGCCCATGAGGGGCTGAGGGCACCTCTGTCCTCGAGTTTCTCCCAAAGGCCCTTCCAGAAGGAGATCTGCAGACAGAAGAAGCAGACGGCCGTCCTGCCCGACTCTGAGCTGCCCCGACTTGAGGCCCCTGGCTGCCAGTGGAAAGGCCATGTTTTAGGCCTGTGGACAACCAGCCCAGGCTGGACCAGGCAGCCTCTGAGGCCCCTCTGTGCCTGGGTTCCCTTGTTCCCCGAGCCCATTAATGGGGAGACCGGCTCCTCCTGTTGGACTTAGTGTGAACCCGAGTAGGTTTCCGCCCGCTGTGGGCCTGGCTGGGCTGTGTGCCCTCCCGAGGAGGTGGGGAGCACCATACAGGTGATGAGACTTCGGTGACTCATCTCAGGACTCATCTGCGTCCCCTTCATCCTAGATTCTGTCCATCATGGAAGCCCACCATCTGTCCTTCGAGAGGAGGCAGAAGTCTTCAGAGGTAAGACGGCAGGGCTGCACTCATCGGCCCTGTTGCGACCAGCCTCTGTCTGGCCCTCACCCCCTCTCTTGCCGGGCTGTAGGTGTCTGTGCAGGCCCCTCAGTGCTCCATGGACTCCATCAGCCAGGGCTCCTCCACCTCCAGCTTCTCCTCCGTGTCGCTGAGCTCCAGGCAAGACGACCCCAAGAAGGACTACAGAGAGGTGAGGCCCCCAGACGGGAGGGTGGAGGGGGCCTGTGTTCTAGGGGCCACTTAGAGCCCCGGCCTGACAGGGGCCATGCCGTGCCCTTGGGGGAAGC